>NW_025920103.1:2523437-2836282 GCF_902686445.1 Sciurus carolinensis
AGATAGAACAAGACAGAGAGAAGACTAAGCATTATTAGATGAGGAGTGCTTACCCAGAGAATAAGGACCCAGAGAATAAAGATCAAGAAATGGTTAGAGAAGTCAGAAAAAAGAAACAGAGAACACTGAGCAATGTTAGCTAAGGAGCGCTCACAGGCAGGACCCAATGGAGACTGAGTAAGAATAGGTTAGGCAAACTTAGCAGTTTAAACCAAGAATGCTGAGTTATGTTTGGAGAGGGGTTATGACAAAGAGGACTCAGTGAAATCAAAGTATCATTGGGTGAGAGGGGCTCACCCACAGAACACACAGCACCCTCAGATATGATGGGTGAGGGGAGATTTAGGGCAGGACTCACAGAAGACTGAGCTTTGGTGCAGAAGACACCATGCATAGGACACAGAAGTCCCTGAGAAATGTTGGGGTAGCGGAGGCTTAGGGCAGGACCCAGAAAAGCAGAGCACAGTTAGATGAGGGGTACTTGACCACAAAAGCCAGAAGAGACAGATTTCTCTTGGAAGAGGGGTGCTCATCAAGATGACTTACAGTTTTTGACCCATATCAAGAAAGTCCCTCGGACCAAGGTCTCAGCTACTTCAGGGGTGGCAGAACAGTTGTGCTTTTGCAAATTTTTAGAGAATTCCTCCATGATGATGAGAATTGTGCTTGGCCACATTTCACGGTGTCCATTGAAGGTGTGCATTGTGCATGATTCAGAGGTCCTAGGAGGTTTCCTATCTTGGCAAAAGTGAGCAGCCAGTGACATATCAAAAAAGATTCTGAAAATACTAAAATACATGCTTTACTGTTCAGCAAGAAATCCTGGGTATGCTACATCACCCATCCCATAAAAACTCAGTCACTTGAACAATGGTGTGAAAATGGGGGACAATGAGTGAAGGAATAGGCTCCTCAGTGCTGTGGGAATTGGCATCCATTAAAAATGTTTTGGGTTTTCAGGCATTGGTGAGAAGCCTGCCTGCATGATAGCACCAAATGCCTATTGAGGTTGTTGGAAAGAGGAAGTATTCACATCTCTTTCTTGGACTCAAAGTAAAACAGTAGTGTTGGCCTTGACATGCAGATAAGGCCCGAGATTGTGTACTGAAAAGAACCAGAAAGGGACTTACTCAGAGATTTCACTAAGAGAATTAAGTTGCCTAGGGTTCAGTGAGGAATGAGCACTGGTGGCACAGGTGTGACCTCCCACAATACCCCCAGGGGACTGAAACTGGTGGGAACAGATTGCTCACCCACAGGTCTCAGAGGACCCTGAGAAATGTTGGGGGATGGGAGATTGATGATAGGACCCAGAGAAGACTGAGAACTCCTAGTTGAATTGTTCTCACCTACAGGGCAGAGGAGACTGAGCATTGTTCGCCAGGGGACCTGGTTCACAGGACAGTTTATTTCTTTAGTATTCATTTGAATGCAGCACTCACTGTTCTTCTTTTGTCCCCTGTTCTGATATGACCTTGGGTCTGATTTGTGGCCTCATGGTATCTTCTCTGCAGCCTATGCTCCCCAGTGTCCTCTCCCCATGCTAGTCTGGGAACAGTGTCCAGGTCCCTGTCCAGTCTCTCTCCTTAACTCCCATTCAGTTTGTGATGTCATAATAGCCTAGGGGGAGGTGCAGGCACAGCAGTTTATGCTATCAAGGCCTTGAAGATGGTGTGGGGCCCTCAGGACTGATTGTGTCCACAACTGATTGGGTCCATTTTCTTGGACCCAATGACCTCTGCATTTAGTGGATGCAGTCAGAGGTCTGAAGAGCCTGGCACCAATTCTGTTTCTGACCCTGGTGTTCCTAAATTTAGGAATGTTTGGCTTGGGACTGCTCTCCCAGTCAGTGCTGGGATCACAATATGAGTGTTGAGACTGGATAACAAAGTCTCAGATTACCATCCGTCCCTGCTGGAGCCAGTTTCCTCTTTGACCCACCTCCTCCATAGGGACCCCAGGCCTGGTCACTAAAAATGGTTTCATTGTGCTCAAACTGTGACCCCTGGTTTCTCCTTTCTTCCCTCCCCTTCTCCAGCCCTTACTTACAGGTGGACCCTGATTGGTGCCTGGCCCTGCTGGAACTCCCCCCAGACATGTTCTACCTGGTCTTTTACCCTGACAACAAAAGTTCCACAGGTTCCTGTTAGGTTCTCTTTGACAGGTGGGTAGAAAGTCTACCATAGGACATCGATCTGTCATTGTCCCTAGGACGCCTCAACCAGAGACAACTGTGAGTCACAGAGCCTGCACTTCCACCACAGGCCCAGCCTGGTTCACCAGTGCAATAGAGCAGGGCATATTCTTATTACCACTATGACTCCCCAGAAGAGTGCCCCATGGTCTGTGGTTTTAAAGGAGGCTGAAATGCTTGGGCCCCTGGGGATGTAAAGAACACTATGTGGCTGTAGGACAGCAGCACAGATGGAGATGCCTGGTGCAGTGGGGTCCAGGTGCTCTCTTTGACTCCATCCCTGTTTCTTCTCCCTCAGAGTTTCTGGTATCCACCAAAAACTGCAGGGAGAGTGGTGATGATTGGGGGTCAGTGTTCCCAAATCCCAGGTCCTCAAGCACCAAGTTCATGGTGTGCTCAGGTCCTAGTGGCAGCCTCAGCCTGGACTCTGCCCTAAGTCCCACTCCCCTTCAGCTCCTCCTCCTTGTCAGGGTGGGGAGAGTCCTGGGGCTGGGACCTGGGATGTTCTTCTCTTGAGATACCCCCAGCAGTCTTTGTGTTTTATTTTGAAACACAGTCTCTCAAAGATGCTCAGGATGGTTACAAACTTAATCCTCCTGCAGCAGTTTCCTGAGAGGCTGGCACCATAAGTGGGGCACTCTGCCAGCCTCAGCACCTTCTTGTTAAACATGAGACCTTCCTTCACAAGGGCCTGGTGTCAGGGAGGCTACAAGTCAGACCACACTGAAGTTAGTCAGGAAGCGCAGTGGGTCTAAGGTCTCACACACACTCATGCACACGTGTGTGCTGAGAAAGAAGCCAGGTCAGCCTCAGTTTGAGGGCTGATCACAGAACCCTGAAGAGCTGCCCACCCCTAGCAGGGCTCCAGAGGCTCATGTGGCTGCACTCTACCTTCAGCCCCTATGTCAGGGAGCTCTGCACTGGGGCGGCCTGGTCAGCCTGGTCACAGAAAACTCCCCACAGTGGCCTTGGGCCCCAGAAAGGAGGAAGGCCCTGCATATACAGTGAGTGTCTCCTGATGTGGGCTCCCTCAGAGCCTCCCATGGGTGGGTCCCCACTGCAACTGGGGAACAATGCTGGTAAATCAGAAATGCTTTCCTGTCTGGTTTGTGCACCATCACATGTCTCTTTATCCTAACATGCACCACCAACTAGGCTCCTTGCATCAGGTGTCCCAGCTGGTGGCTCTAAGCAAGGCTTCAGGCCCACTCCCCAAAATTGCCCAGCTCTGCCAGCTTGAGGGACTTCCTGTTGTCCTTGTAAACACTGGCATGGCTGTTTACTCCCTTTGTCTTCTCCAGGAGCCCACCCAGGATCCTCCATAGGACCCTTCATGTTAGGCCCCCTGAGGGACAGTTGTGGGGTGGTCTCTCAGAGCAGGCAGGTGCTGGTGGAACAGGGGACAAATGTGTGACATGGTTTCTTCCCTCCCAGAGCCAGCCCTCAGAGTGGATATTGGAGGATGCTGGAAGTGAATGATTGTATTCGACATGTCTGAGAAGGATGTGTTTTGGGAGGAACTGTGTGACCTTAATTCTTGGTGACCTCTCCCTAGATTTTAATGTCCGGCTTTGAGGAGAATTGAGGGGGATTAGGTCATAGGGCAGAACCCCTCTAGGAGTGATTGCTGCTTTCATGAGACAGGGCCAAGTAGCACAGACACTGCCATATGAAACAGCCAGAGGGGATGTTCAGGATCCAGAAATGGGCCCTGTCCAGACACCAAGGCTGCCAGTGCTGTAATTTTGGACTATGGGCCTGCAGAACTGAGCTGGAAGGTCAAGTGTCTGTTGTTCTGTCTTGCACATCTGCAAGGAAATGCACAAGGCAGTTGACTCTATGGAGAAGAGATGATTTCCCTCAGGTTTGGTGTGTCTAAGCTATGACACCTGCCTCAGTTCAGTTCTAGTGAGAGCCTCTTCATCTGCCCACAGGCACTACAACAGCAGGGTGTGGGGAGCAATCATCTCATCTCCAGGAGGGGCAGGCAAGCTCTGGCCTCTATAACAACCCTCCCTGAGCACTACCCATTAACCCAGAGCACCCCCTTCCTAGGGTCAGTAAACTAACCCTGGAACTGTCCACTAGGCCAAGCCCCAAAAGTGCCCCACCTCCATCCAGAGCCACCCTGCAGAGCAAGCATTCATTCACAGTGAACCCTACTGGGCATGACAACCATACCCAAACCACAGCACACTGCCTTTGAGACCCCAGCAGTCACCAAGGACCACACACCCTCCTTTCCTTCTTTCCCTTCCAGGGGGCCAGCACCTGAAGCAGTGGGGAGTTGCCTTTCTGATCAACAGAGAGCATGCTGAAAGGTCAGTCTGGAATGCACACCTCCTGCTCTGTGTTGGCCACAGAGAATACAAATGTCCACAGTTCTGTTTGCTTCACACAAATCTTCTTGTGGTTACACCCTGAGCTGGGTTGAGGGCAGCCTGCTTTCAGCATATTCTTCTATTTCTCCAAAGTCTTTAGGCTACCCCCACACCTTGCCCTTCTCCAGTACTTTCCCTCTAGGCCTAATGGACAGTTCTACTCTTCTGTGCCTGTGCATATGGCCCCAGGGACTGCTCCTGACCAGCATCCAGTTCTTGAGCAAGGAAAGACTTCTTGATCACCCAGGAATTCCAAGTCCTCTCATCCCATTCTCCCCTCTCCCCCTGGTAACCAGGGGCATCCCTAGCAGAAGACCACACTCTGGAGCTTCCCCAATCTTTTTTTTTTAAATGGGGGCCAGGGGGAATTTAACTGGCTTCACACATGCTTGGCAAGTGTTCTGCCACTGAGTGACTCCTCAGAATATGTTTTAATATGAGATAGTGTGTCATTATGTTGACTAGATGGGCCTAAATTTGTGATGCTCCTGCTGCACCTTATGAGTGGCTGGGATCACAGGTGTGTGCTACCATGACTGGTCCATGATGCTCCCCCCATGCATGTTTTGTCTCTTAATACATTTATGCATAACAACATCACTGTACCACCCATAAATGTTATGATGACCTTATAGACAAATACCTGGGGAAACTACATGGGCAAAGACAGAGGCCATGGGGAGGTGGGATATGAATAAGCAAAAGACATCTTCATATACCCAAGCAATGTGGGAGGACTAGTTTTCAATCAAGTAGGGGTTTGCTCACAGCAGTGGATGGCTAGTCTGTAAATACTCAAGACCCCAGTAGCTGGTAGTGAGAAGGCAGCACAGCACAAGAGAGTATAAACATACCATAGATCAAATCTCAGTTCAGCCATGACTGGATATGGTCTTGATCTGTGTCAGAGTATGCACATTCAATTCTCCATCTAATGGGCACTGCTGAATTTTAATAGTGCATGTAGAATGTGACAAATTGTTCCCTGAGTAGGTCTTGCTGTTTGATCTTTGCATGTCTTCAAGGGAACCTGGATCCAGGACTGGCCATTGGTCCACCCTGGAAATGTGCTCTCAAGAGTGGTCTGATGGTCATGGTTGATGGTCTTGTCTTGTACACATGGCCAATGAACTGGGTCACTGCCCCAGTCAGAAATGTCATGCACATATATCAGCATGCTTGATGTGTGTCTAGCTTCACCATTGGGAGTCTAAGTTTCAGCAGGCCTGAGTGTCACGTAGCATGATGCCTTTATGTGATTTCCTCTCATTAAAAGCCTCAGAACCACAAATATTTCTCATTGTTACATTTGTTTTGTTTTTATATTTTTGTAATTTTCCCTGTACTGTATGAAATGACCTTCCTTGACTCTTCTGTTTAATTTTGGTTTGAAGTCTGTGAGACTGGAGACTAGATTCTTCTGCTTCCTTGAGGTTCCCTTCATGTGGTATATCAAATTCCATCCTTTCATTTTTAGCCTGTGACTCTTGTTGTCTATAAAGTGCACCCCTTTCAAACAATACATAATTGGGCCTTAATTTCTAGGGCATTCTGCCAGCCTTTGTCGATTAATTGGAGAGTTGAAACCATTTAACTTTCATATTAATATAAAGAGATGTTTATTAATAACATCCATTTTGATTTCTTTCTACTCTTTGTTTCTGTTTATCATTGGCTTAGCTACTCTTTCAATATGATTTGTTCATTTGTGGGAACTGAACAGGATGCCAGTACCACAAGGTCTGCTGGGTGTAGGCTGACTTTGGAAACAGCTGCTAATGTTCAGCACACATGGCCCTGGGGCTTCCAGGTCAGGCAGGCCAGGGAAGAACCTTCACAGCAGACAATGTGCAGTTGAGAAGGTCATGTCCCACTGTCCCTGGAGACAGGCCTTCTGCTCAAAATCAGGAACAGAGCCAGATACTCCTTTCCAGTTTCCTGCATTCACGACTGAGACTAAATTCCTTGAAGCACAGTGTCCACAAACCCTGTCGTAGTATTGGCCTCAGTTCCCTAGAGTCCTAACTCATCCCAGACTAGGTCACACCACCACTGTCTTGTCCCCCAAGCCCTGAACACTCCCGATGTTTCCACAGGTTTACAATAAATAAAGTCACAACATTCTTCATTGCTTGCTGATCCCCACCCTGAGCTCAGTGATGGGGCACAGACTATAGGGATATTTACCTGGTGAAAGACTCACCAGTGATCTCTTCTGACCCAGGACAGAGGGTTCTGCCCATTGCAGGGTGTGTCTAAGGCTGGACGTGGCTTCTGTCTGCCTTCTGGGGCTAGAATAAGTGGGACTGGGGCCCTGACTGGGTACAATGGGAAGCCATCCTGGGGGTATCTGCTGTCAACTATTCAGGAAGCCCTGACTCCTGGGAGATGAATTCTGTGGGCACCTGCACATAGGTGAGCCAACCCCTCCCCAACACCCAGCTGGGCCCTGTGGCTGAAACCAGGGACCTGAACATCAGCACCTGGCATTCACAGGCAATGTGCTATGGAATGCTTTCTGCACCCACTACACATGGGCACATTGGAGTCATGTGACATTCAGTCCTGGCACCTGAAGTGCCCCACTGGTTGGTCTTCATGACCAGAGAATCCCCAGCTTTTGGGGAGAAGAGGAATGAATATTGACAGAAGACTGAGCTGAGTACTAATTTCTCCCTGGGCAGTAAAAGTTGGAATGTTCTTTTAACATAAGAATTTTTCAATTCTGTGAACTTAGCAAAAATTCAAATGACATTTTGAATTTACCACAAGGGCTGTATTTCTTTCTCAATTTAATTTTTATAGATGTTCCACCTCTGAGATGATGGGACAAAGGCAATCTTGAGGCCTATTTTGGGGTGAGGGTCAACTGGAAATGAGAGGTGACTGAAGATTCCAGTCATCCCAGGATATTTCTCCAGGATGGATGGAGTGAGGGACCTGGTTGAGGAAGAGCCCAATTTTGTTAGGAAGAAGGTGCTGGTAAGTGCTTAGGGTCAGAGGGATCACAGCCTAGCCTCAGATTAGCAGCAAGTCAGGAACCTGTGCACTCTTCCTTCACTGAGAGAAGGAAGAGGAAATGTGGGTGGTGAGGTGAGTCTGTGAGAAGCCAGGGAGCACTGGGCAGGCTGAGGGGCATCCACAACCTCTTCCCTGGCCTGCTATGCTGGCCAGTGACTCTGGAGGTCCCACTGGGGGTATCAGGTCAGATGCTGTCTGAACTTTTGGTTCTCCAAGCAGAGAGCTGGCTACACATTTTGCTTGGAGGTAGCCACTCTTGAATAAAGAATGAACAGTTCCTGAGTATGGACAAGCTGACCCAGGCATCATGGCAGCTACAGGAAGTGAGGCAGGGAGGTCTCAGGCTAGTTCTGAAAGGTCCTCTCAGCCAGGTGAAACCTGGTCCTTGCCCTCCTTTTCTCTGAGCCCTTGGATCCATTTTGAACTGAAGTTCTGGAAGCTGAAATTCTGCTGGGATTATACAGACACAGCCTGGAGAGCATGAAACACTGGGGTTGCATGTGTGACCTGTGCTGCCTCTGTGACCACCAGGAAAAAACCCCATGTTCCTCTGGGTGCTTCTTTTCCCATATGGGTGACTCCCTTCACCAGTCACTGGAAGGTTTGATGATCCCTGATGGTATCTGGCCTGCTTCACCTCAGCTCCCTCAAGTGCTGGCTATAGTGCACTGGTGGTCAACCATGATTCTGCTCACTTGGAGATGGTGCCACATGTCCCATCTTCTCTGAGGCTTCTCTGGGCTTAAGTCCTGGAATGCCAGTTGAGAGAAGTAGGAGCTGGGAGTCCCAGAGGCTCCTGCCTCACCTGCCTTGGCAAAACATCTACAACCAGGACCACAAAGTTACATCACCCCTGGAGGATGAAGGGGGCCAGCTCTAGGCTGGTGAGCAGTGGCAGCTCCCTGAACAGTGGCCATGACATTTCTCACTCTACCTAGTGCCCTGGAAGGCCCAATTTGATGTCCATTCACTTTTAGAATCCTTATACTTGGAAGAGTGGAAGTGCCACACCAAGACCACAAAGCATGTGGGCCACCAGAGAGACCCACTTCCATAGTCTTATCTCTGCACTCTGGAGCATCCTTGGCCTGAGCTCCAATACTGTCTTCTGAGGCAGGAGCCCAGACCCTGAGGGCCAGCACCTCGGCTGACTGTGAGTTTCCCAGTGCTGTTGCAGAGACCTGTGTTGCAACAGGAGATTCTGGATTGTGGCATCCAAACCATGCTCCAGCAAGTGACATCCACACCATGTGCTTACTGTCTGTGGAACTCCTGGTTACATCATCTACACAGCAGATACCAGAAGTCTCTGTGGACATGTCTGGGACAATGGTTGCTCACCAAAAACAAAGTCTCTATGGAGACATTTTCCAAGATTCCTCCTAGAAAACTCAGGGACTACAACCCACTTGGATACATACACAGAAAGTCCTAAGCATCCTGTGAGAGGGAAGAACCAAGAAAGACTGTGCCATGGTGTATTCAGCCTCCCTCCATTGCCTAATTTAAAAAGTGGGAAACATGCTCCAAAAGAAAAAAAAACTCTGAGCTCATACCTAGGGCAGGGAGAGCCCAAGGGTGCTGCTTTCCTATTTGGTTCACAGAAACTTCTGATAGGATTTCCAAAGGTTAAAAGCCTCTCTGGGCCCCCTGGGGCAATACACCCACTCCATCCCTGCAAAACTGCAGGGCTCCTGTTTCCCATGCTGATCTCAGCTGACATTCCCTGGGTGGCATGCTCCTCCACATGCTTCCTCCAGGCCCTGACAAGCACACTGCTGCTAAGAATTGGGTTTCACAGGCTCCTCTCAGCTCTGCTCTGCAAGCTCTGACCATGTGCTGTTCTCCACTTGCTCCTCTTGGCTCTACCCCACCAGGACAGTCAATTTGCTGGACTGCACTGGGCCCCAGTAGATTCTGAGGGACTCTCACTGCCCATCTCTTCAGCTCCACTCAATTTTGTCCCTTAGACTCCACCCAGCATTTGGGCTCCACTTGGCTTTTATCTGCAGCACCACACCCACTCCACCCACTTGCTCTACTGCATTCTGACCACTTGGCTTCTCCTCTTCTAGCCTATTTAACATACGGGGATTACATGTTTTCCTCTTAGCCCTGGAACCTTTTGTGGTCTGGCCTAGCCCATTTTCTCCCACTTCCACTGGAATCCCAAATGCATCAGGTCATGTTTCAGATGCAATGTTGTTATGTGTTAAGCAGTATCCAAAAACTTCATAAGATTTTATTTTAAAAGGAGAAAAAAATCAGCTTCAGAAATAAAACACCTTACCTGAAACTGGCCTTTACCTCCACCTCACCTGAGTTAAGACTGCCTCTCACCTTACTCCCTGTTAGGATGACTTCAAAGTAGGCTACACTCAAACTCATTTAAAGTCTTGTTCACAGGATAAATTTTTATTGTAAAGATTACTGTGGTCTCAAACATGACATATAAAAATAGGTAAGGTTTGACATTATGAAAATTATTTTTCTTGGATTATACTGATTATACAAACTGAACATTTTGCTACTGCTAATTTCAGTTTACATTTTCCTTGTGAAATTTATAACTATTTCTGTTAATGTTTTAAAGAGGTACAACCTGATAGACCCTCTAATAGAGCAAACTGAGTTAGTTTGAGATAATGAGCTATCACCTGCAGGACAGACAGGGTATAATAATAACTTCCAGTGCTAATAATGATGCTCAAATAAGTGAAAGGGATAAATATTAAAATGCACACCTCTAAAGAGACTAGACTAAAACCCAATATTCCATTTAAAAACTGGTAAAACTGTCTGATTGATGTTTAAAACTATAAACTTGGAGACTAAAATCAAGTAAGTAAAAGGGCCAAGGCAAAAGCAGCCAGTATTTGGCCCTTGGCCCCTGATGTCAGCAAGATCCAGAGAAAGATGTGACATACATAAGTGCCCTGAAAATCCAGTGAGTCAACATACCTGCCAGTCAGGGAGATTGAGAGTGTCCCACAGGGCAAGAAGCTAACCAATGCACATTATGTAAAGATAAAGGTCACTGGAGGGGAAAATGTCCTTGATGATTCTAAGAGAAGCCACATATTGTCAGTAAGACCCTGACGCATCCTTGCAGATGACACCACTGGTAGAGGAAAGCTAAAGAAATCTAGAAGCTTCACACATCTTCCTAAGGGTGATTCTGAGAAATCTCAGCTGATTTTTAACAATAGATAGAACAAAATCAGTTTTGAGCAATTTTGCCTCAAACACCTGGATGGAGAGTATAGCCAAAGCACAGTTCTACATGAATACTTAGATAAAAAACAATTTTTAAAAAACATAACTTATGATTTATAATTGTGACAGCTCTACCAAATTTATGGGAAGCTGGAGGCTATAAAGGAAAGGTACTTGTGGGAGTGCCTAATATTTAACTATCACAAAGAAATCTGGAGAGAGAAGTGTGTCCTGCATTTCAGAGAATGACTGGAATACTAATTGTTTTATATTGTTTACAAAATGTAAGCCCCTACTTTCTTGCTTGTTGTTATCCAAGCATGATTCTTGCCCTGTTCAGTCACCTGTCAATTGATATCATAAACCTCTGGACAGTTGTGATATTAAGTACCCTTAAGTGTACATAACCCACCTGAGAGAAAGCAAGAACCTTGGGATTCTTACTCCCAAATCATCCTCTGTCAACAGGAAGCAGCATGGAGATGTCTTCACCCTTTTTATATTAGAAAAGGAATGTATAAATGAGAGTGGGGAAAAGTAACCATGGTCCACTTTACCTTTTGAATACAGCCATTTCTGCTTATTTTAAATGGGACATGTTTTTATTTTCTCCATCTCCCCCTTTCTAACCTGGGGGCAGGAAACAAGATACCCTTCAGTTATCTATGCTCTACAGAAAAGAGAAGTCACCAGAAGATCTAGGAGATGACTATCTCCCAAATTAACAAGTGAATTTCATCACACCATCAGAGTGCAGTTGGGATCTCCTGCCAGCACACACCTGGAAAGAGACTTAGAAAATCTTAAAAGACCTCCATTTCCCCTCAGACATAATCACAGCCTCTGGGACTGGAGTTCCTTGTATGTTCTCCTTTGATAGCAAAGCAATAAATCCTCTTTTTCATTTTTTCTAAAAACAATGTCCTCATTAAATTGGCATGAATTGGCATCAGGGACAAGGACTAAGATTTTGGTAACAGGATGTCTCTACCAAAAAATATGCCTGCAGGGAAGATGGAAAAATAAGCTCTCCATGAAATAAGGTAATTTATGATACAAAAAAAAAAAAAAAAAAAAAAAAAAAAAGCAGAGCGGGTACTACAGTCTCAGTGAGAGAATCTAATAATGGAAACTCAGTTTGTCGTGATGTACAAAATCATGATTTGGAGGAATGAATGATGCTGAATAAAATTTTCATTTTCTTATTTACTGCAGTGCCTGGTGTGACATCAGGGCTTCTTGTGCATTCAGCCAGCACTTTAATACCAGTGCTGTACCACCAGCCAAGACCCAGTCCTTGAATTGACACTGAAATGGTGAATCAGATCATGTCCTATTTACCTAAAAATATTTAAATAAAATGTTTCTAAGGATTGAAAAGGATTAGATGAAGATAGAAAACATGTCAAGAAAAATGTTATTGCTGTCAAACACTTCTGTTTTTCTTTCCAGAAACACACGATTTGCTTCAACATCCCTGTGAAGATGAACAAGCATGCCAGAGATATTGCCTTAAGAAATGTCTTCTATCCCCAAGCATGCATTGGGATCTCAGCAAACACCTTTCTGCTTTGCCTTCACAATACCTCTGTCCTTGTGTGCCTCAAGCCCAGGATCACTGTCCCCCCAATCAGTTACTTGGCTCTAACACATATCTTCATGTTCCTCACCATAGGACTTTTGGTACATACAGACTTTGGGGAAGCACAGGTGATTCCAGGTGACTTCAAATGCAAAGTGCTTTTCTTACTGCCCAAGGTCATGAGGGGACCCAGTGTGAACCACCTTTGTCCTGAGTGTACTACAGGCCATTACCATCAGCCTCAGTGACTCCTAGTTGGTCAACTTCAAATTTAAATTCACAAATTGTATCCTGTGGTTAATTGTTTTCTTGTGAATCCTCACCATGTCCACCTATAGCAACATGTTTTTCTATACTGTGGCCACAACCAATAAGACCTGCCTGGTCTCCTGCTTGTCAATGATCACTGTTCCTTTCTTCCCGTAACTGACAATCCTCAGGGGCTTCTTTTTCACCATGATGTTGTTTAGAGATGTCTTCTTTGTGGGCCTTATGTTTCTTTTTAGGTGGATACATGATAATTTTCTTATATAAAATTAAACAGTGGGCCATGCCTCTTCATAACTCCAGGTATTCTTACAGAAGTTCCCCAGAACAAAGGGCCACACATACCATTGTCCTGCTCCTCAGGTGCTTTGCTGTCCTGTTCTGTGCACACTCCATCATTTAAGTGTTTATAAGCATGACATTTAATTACCCCATCGTGGTGTGCATCCACAAGGTTGTGGCCAGTGGCTATGGCAAGGTCAATCCCCTGGTGCTGATCAGTGCTGACAATCAAATGATAAAAATTATCCAAACCAAATGCAGGAACATAGGTCAGCTTATGACAAAACATCTAAGACAGCTTTGCAACTCCTATTAAATATTTAGTCTTTTATAGAATTATATTTCTGAACAAAAATATTTATTAAGTAATACATCCAATTTTTGTACTTAATCTCATCACTAGTAAGAACATTTGTATATTTTTATCAAATATCTGCATCAATGTTTTGACTTACACCAATTGATTTTTACAGTTTCATGATTTTGTATCTCACTTATAATACATGTATTTTTTTCTTACTTTTTTATTAAAATTATCTTAATAAATTTCTACTTGAGGTATACGGTTATTTTTTGTGTGTACAAATAACTGTTGTAATTATCCAAAATCTATTGTAGTAACAGACATGTGAAGCACACCTGTGCCAAGCTACCCAGTAGGCTGAGGCAGGAGCATTTCAAGTTTCAGGCCACTCTGGGTAAGTTAGTGAGACTGTGTCCCAAAGCAAAAAGCAAAAAGGGTAGAAGATACAGCTCAGTGTTCAACCCTCCCTGATTTATTTCTCTGTACAATAAATAAACAATAACAAGTACAAACAAGACCAGAGAGAGAGAGAGAGAGAGAGAGAGAGAGGAGAGAGAGGAGATAGAGAGAGAGAGAGAGAGAGAGAGAGAGAGAGAGAGAGAGGAGATAGATAGAGAGAGAGAGAGAGAGAGAGAGAGAGAGAGAGAGAGAGAGAATAAAACAACAAACAAGAAGGAGAAACATCTTCATACTCACCAGGGTGGCTAAAATTTTTAAAAAAGGGAAAAAACAAGAGTTTGTATCTATAAAGCTGTGCGTGCTTGTAGGCACAGAAGTTGATGCCTTGTTGTGTACCAGGGCTTCACCTGATTCTGTCCCCATCTTTGTTGCCCTCCTAGAATGCATAGCCACAATCCTATCTGTGGTGCCCAGGACAGAACGAGGGAATTAGGCATGTCAATGGTCACAGTGTGGATGCTATGTAAGTGTCAGAGGCCACAGTGAGGGTATTGTGGGTATCAGACATTACAGTGAGAATAATGAGCTTTAGAGGTCACAGGGTATAATGTGAGTTTCAGAGGTCACATTGAGAATATTTGTGAGTATGAGTGGTCAGAGTAGGATATTTTCTGAGTTTCAGATATCAGGTATTAAGTGAATGTAAAAAGCCACATTGAGTTTCTTAAATGCGGCCATATGAGGATATTATGTTAGTGTCAGAGGTCAAGTGAGTATATTATGTGAGTTTTACAGGGAACAGTGAGGGTATTATATAGGTGTCAGAGGCCTCAGTGAGAATATTATTTCAATATCAGAGGCCACATGAGGATATTAAGTGACTATCAGAGGCCCCTGGAATGGTATTATGTGAGTGTCAGAGGTCATGGTTCAGATATTTTCTCAATCTCAGGGGCCATACTAAGTATGAGATAATCAGAGGGTACAGTGAGGGTATCCTGTGAGTTTCAGTGTCAACATCAGGGGTCATAGTGAGAATAGTATGTGAGTGTCATAGGTCACAATTAAGGGTATTATATTGGTGTCAGAGGCCACAGTAGGAATATTATGCTACTGTTAGAGGTCACAATTAGGAATATTATATGACAGAGTCCACAAATAAGGATTTGTTTAGGATCAGATTTCACAGTGAGGGTAAGATGTCATGTCAGTGTCATTGCCCACAGTGAGGGCAGGGATTATATTGAAGGTATTGTGTGAATGTCAGAGGCTATGTGAATGTATTATGAGAGTTTTGGAAGATAGAGCAGGGTATTATGTGAGTGAAAAAGGTCACAGTAATGGTATTATGTGAGTGTCAGAGGTCATAGTGAGTGTATTATGGGAGTGTGAGTGGACAGAATATTATGTGAGTGTTAAAAGTTGCAGTGAGGCTATTATGTGTCAGAGGGTACAGTGATGTTATTATGTGAATGTCAAGGGCCACAGTGAGTTTATTATTTCAGTGCCAAAGGCATCAGTGAAGATATTAAGGAAGCATCGGTGTTCATGTGATGATATTATGTCAGTATCAGAGATCACAGTGAGGGTGTTATGTGAATGTCAATGGCTACAGAGAGTATATTTTGTCATTGTTATGACCAGAGTGAGGATAGTATGAGTACCAGAGGCCATAAGAAAATTATTATATGAATGTCAGAGATCAAGTGAGGATATGATGTGTCACATGCCACAATGAGGGTATTATGTGTGTTTCAGATGCCAAGAAAGTGTATTATTTTAGTTTCAGAGGCCACATGGAGGATATTATGTTTGTGTCAAAGACCACAGGGAGTGTATTATGTGAGTATCAGAGGTCATAGTGTAGATATTATGTGTCAGAATTCACACTGAGGATATTACATGAGTGTCAGAGTAAAAAGTGAGGGTAGTGTGTCAGTTTCAGAGATCACAGGATATTATGAGTTTCAGGGGTCACAGTGAGGGCATTATGAGAGTGTCAGAGACCATAATAAATTTATTATATGATATTCAGCAACCTAGCAAGGATATTATGTGAGTTTCAAAAGCCACAGTGAGAGCATTATGTCAGTTACAGAAGCCAAATTGTGGGTATTAAGTTAGTGTCTCAGGTCATAGTGCAGGTTCCATGTGACTTACAGAGGTTACAGTGAGCATAATATAAGAGTGTCAGAGTCCAATATGATGGTATTGTGTTAGAGAGGGTTTTTTTTTGAGTGCCAGAAGATGTAAAGAGGTTATTAGGTGATTGTCAGAAGTCACAGTGAAGATATTATGAGTGTCAATACCACAGTGAGGACATTATGTGAAAATCAGAGGCCACAGTGAGGGTATTATGTCTGAGTATGTGATTATCAAAGGCCACAGTGAGGTTAATATGTGAGTGTCAAAATCCTTAGGGAAGATATTCAGTGACTGACAGTTGTCACAGTTGGAATATTATGTGAATGTCAGTGGTAAAAATGATGATTGTATGTGATTGTCAAAGACTACAGTGAGGGAATTATATTACTTTCAGTGGTGACAATGAGAGTATTGTATTAATATCAGATGCCACAGTGAGGGTATTTAGGGAGTTTCTGCAGACACAAGGTATTATGTGAGTATAAGAGGCCAAAGTGAGGGTATTATACAAGTGTCAGTGGTCTCAGGATGTTTGAGTGACAGAGGCCATATATGGTAATTCTGAATGTATAGGGAATCTGAAATACAGTGGGAGCCCAACAATTGTTCTATTATCCAGATATGATCTGGTAATAATAGAGGAATGGCACCAGGATGGTGTCAGAGAAACTTGAGAACTGAAGTGTGAAAAGGGTAAACCGTAGTGAATACACACCTTTTTCTGATAACAGTATAGGTTGAAATTGATGTAGGCGATACAGTTTGAAATAAAGTTTTTTTCCTTAATTCACCTAAGATACAAAATATGTGATTCCTTGTCCAAATGATGAGAAAAACCAACTACATAATTTTATTTTCATGAGAAACACATTTTTCTCTGAAGTTGACCTTGGGATCTCAGCCAACACCAACATTCTTCTCTTCCACAATTTCACTTTCTGTCTCCAACACAGGCTCAAACCCACTGACCTGACAGTTTGTCTCTTGGCCCTAATCCACCTAGGGATGCTGATATTATGAGGCTTATAGTTACAGATATTTTTATATCTCAGAATTTTGGAAAAGCTGCACAGAGGTCAATGCATGAGGCACTTAAATTATACACTCAGCAAAGAAAAGGCATCACTTTTTACTATGGTCTGAAGGTTTGTCCCCATAAACTTGTGTTTTTAAATCCTAACCCCCAATCTTATGACAGGAGGTGAGTTCTTGGAGGTTATTTGGTCAAGAGATGGAGCTCCACAAATGGAATTATTGCTCTTTAAAAAAAAGGGTCCTCTAATTTTACTCTGTTACTACTATACAGTTAGCCAGTGGACTCCCTTAGTCTGATCAAGTTGCTATCATAAATTATAGTAGACTGGTGGTTTATAAGCCACTCACTCATTTTTCTCAGTGTGGAAGATCAAGGCACCTGAAAATTCAATGTCTGGTGAAAACATTCCTAATTAATAGGAGCTTCTTGCTGTGTCCTGGCAAGGTGGATGGGTTCAGTTCACCAGTGAGACCTTGCTCATAAGGGTACTAATTTCACTGATGAAGGCATCAGCCTCATGACCTCATCAACTCCCCAAGGACCCAACTCTTAACAATAAATCGTGATGAGGGAGGGGTTCAACTAATGTATTTGAGGGGACACAAACCTTCAATTTACTGCTGCCTATGAGGATAGAGATCCTCACCAGACACCAGACACTAAATATCCACAGACTTGATTCTGAATATCCTAGATTTCAGAAGTGTCCAAACAATATTATGATGTTTTTAAATACATGGTTTCTTGTTTTTCATTAGAGCACCCTAAAAGGACTAAAATACATTTCAAATGAGAATTCTGTCCCTTCAACATTTTCCCCCAAGTATGACCACATTTATGAGTTTTACAAAGGTTATGGATTCTCCACATTCTTCCCTATATGCATGTATTCACATGCACATAAAACAGGAAGGATCTCAGGTCACCCTGCTAACCCCATCTCCACCTTCTACCTTCCCTACCTTTCAAATTTGGGAAACACCCACAGAGCTCTATCCATGTAAGCTAATGGTCAGACAGGCCCAAGGCTTCTGTGCTTCTCCTCTCTGAATTGCATCTTTTAGACAGGTGTCCAACCTGCTTTTCTCCTGCACTGTTGCCTCTGCTCTCACCTTCTCATTGGTGGTCTGCTCCCTGACCACCAGTCACAGCAAGGAATTCCATCACCTGTGCCTCCTTTTCCTGCTTTAAGACCCTGATTATTACCTGCCATTACTTTACTGTGCTCACTTGTTTGTATTTCTGTCACCACAGCTTAAGTGAAACTGCCATTTGTGAGCTGCATGACCTTCAGTGAGTTATCATCCACATAACTCAGCATTCCTCTTACAAGATGAGTGTAAATGTGGCTCCTGCTCATGGGGTTCCTGCTGTGAATGAAGGGAGCACGGATAGAAGTCCTGAACGTGGAATATCCAATAAAAGTGAAGGAATTTAATCTTATTCACCGGCTGGTGGGCCCAGGTCTTCTCTGATCCTAGATTCCCTATCCTCAACCACAGCTCAGGACCAGAACAGCAAAACTGCTATACAAAAAGCTGCATAAGACAGTTTCACAAAAGCACAAAAAAGATATAATAGTTTGAAGGAGCTGAGTCCTACAATTGACACCTGAAGGATTGTAATATTTCAATTTCAGGCTGACTCCCTTTTCTCAGGCACAAAACCATCAAGGAAACCTGTGCCACAGAGTCAAGTTAGTAGTCAACACAGAAAAATAAGGACACTCTAGAAGTGGCCAGGCTGGTTGGTGAGTGTATAAACAAGGAAATTCACAGACAGGAGGGCCCCTTGTATTTCAGATAAAACCTCCTCCCTGGGTCTCCATTCCATGGTTCCCACAACAGCAGCCTGGATCTGCTCATGGGAGTTCCTGTGTGCTGCAGGTAAAATTCACAGGATGTAGCATCTACACATCTCTTTACAGCTGTACAAATTCTACTCAGCTATAAAGAAGTGTGGAATTATGCCATTTGTTGGAAATGAATGAAACTGGAAAACATCATGCTAAGTAAAACAAGCCAGACTCAGAATACCAAGGATCAAGGGCTTATATGTAAAAATTAGAAAAAAGTGGAATGAAGAAAAGAGAGATTTCACAAAGATGAAAGGAAGAAGAGCAGGGTAGAGGCTCATGAGGACAGACGTGGGAAGGAAAAAGTGAGGCACTGGGGGAGAAGACACTTCAAATTTTGTTATGCACATACATGAATATGTCAGAATAAACATACCATTAAGATAATTATAAACAAATGTATGTTAATAAACATTTGTTGGTACATTATAATTTTACAGTATATTGGTACAGGGATTGTGCTTAAACACAAAGACATATTCCCACTCCTTTGTTATATTTTATTTTGACACAGGGTCTCGCTAAGTTGCTCAGGATCTTGGAAAGTTGTTGAGACTAGCTTTGAACCTGCGATCCTTCTTCCTCAGATTCCCTAGCAATTGGGAAATCAAACATGCACCATTCTACCCAAAAAGGCTAGTTTTTTTGAAGTCAACAAAACCAGAAAAGCCCTTGACCAAATATAGCCTTGACTGAATTCTACCACATCTTCTTAAAACAATTAATGAAGGTCAGTGTTGTAGCTCTGTTTTAGAGCACTTGCCTAGAACATGTGAGCCACTGGGTTCAATCTTCAGCATCACAAAAGTAAATAAATAAATAAATAAAATACACACATTGTTTCTTTCTACAACTAAAACAAATTTTTTAAAAGTAGTTGCTTCTCTAATTGCTCTGTGAAACAAAAGGGGAAATAATATGCTTCAAAATTTAATGAAGCTTGTGTTACACTGCTACCAAAACCAGGTAATGACACATCAACGAAACTACAGAGCAATATCCTTGAGGATATAGTTGCAAAAATATTTGAAAATGTATTAGCAAATCATATTCAAAACCACATTAAGAACATTTTATATCATGATCAAGTTGATTTCATTCCAGGGTGCAAGGACATTTAACCTTTGGAAATAAATAAATATAATTCACCATATAAATAAAATTAAGAACAAATATTACATGATCATCTCAATAGAAACAGAAGACTTTGAAAAAATTTAGTACCAATTGATAATAAAAACCCTGAATAAATTAGGTTCAATAAGAACTTAACTCAACATCATAAAGGTTACATATGACAAAACCATAACACTGAAATCATGGGAACACTGAAATCATTTCTTCTAAATTAGGAACAAGACAAGGATGTCTACTTTGTCCACTCCTATTTGAAATGGCATTTGATACAGTTATTGAGGGAAAGAAAATTAGCTCACTGTGTAAATAGGCCTCTTGAATCAGGTTTCATGCACAGTTACATAAATCCCATTAGAAATTAATTCCTTCCTTCCTTTGGTATCCTTTCCTGTATCTTTCTTTTCTTCCATCCTTATTTACTCTCTGTCTTCCATTCACCATAGTACTAGATGTCCATTCATGGATCATAGTTTTTACAACTAAATACATTTTTGCTATTGTTTTATTTTGTAATTTCCTTTAAACTTATGAATATTGCCTAAAAATATTTTTCAGAGATACTCCACCTAATAGAACAACCTGACTTAATCAGAGATAATTAGCCATCACCTACAGGACAGACAGAATATAAGGCTAACTTCTTGTGCTGATACTGATCCCATTAAATGGAAGGGGTAACTCTAAAATTAAAACCCATTGCTCTCAATTAAATTAAATTGTGGTGAAACTGATCTGCTGGATGTTTAAAAGTATTTTTGGAATTTAAATCAAGGAAGAAAAACAAGAAAATTTAAATCAAGGAAAAAGCAGCCAATATTTCACCCTTGCTCTCTTAGGTCAGCCAAGACCCAAAGAAGAATGAGATCACTCTAAATGACACGCAACAGTGGTGAGTCACGCAAACTTCCAATCAGGGAGATTAAGAAGATACCAGAAGACAGGAATTAATAGCATACTTTCTGCAAAGAGAAGTGTCATTGGAGAGAGAAATGTCCATGATGGTCCCAAGAGAAACCACAAATGATTGGTAAGACTCTGACCCATCCTGAGAGATGGGTCCATTTTAAAGGATAGATAAAGGAGCCAAGAGGCTTCACACTCATTTACAAGAGGGATCTCTGAGAAACTTCAGTTGACTCTTAACAGTAGATAAGAACAAGTTCAGTTTTGACCAACTTGTTCTTAAAACCTGGAAGAATGGTAGAGCAAAAAATATTACTACATGGATATTCAAAAGAAAAAAAATGTAACTTAAGATATACACTTGGAACACCACTATCAAAAGTAAGCATAGCTGTAGGCTGTAAACAAAGAGTTCTTATATAGTAATGCCCAATATGTAACTATCACAAAGGACTGTGGAGACAAAAGTTTGTCCTGCCTTTTAGAGACTAGCTGAAATACTAATTGCATTTGTATTAATTGTTTACAAAAAAGTAAAGTGTTTTCTTCTTGTTGTATCCTAGCATAAACCTTGTCCTATGTATGTCTTGTACATTCACTTTTCAACTGCCACCATGAACCTCTGAACTGATGTGATGCTGAATAACCTGAACTCTCTGTGCCCCACCTGACAGAAAATAAGGACTTTGGGTCACTTTCCCCCAACTTTGCCCTCTCTCAGCAGGAAGCTGCTTGGAGTTGTCATCATCCATTTTTTATAGAATTGGAAAACAGAAATGGACAGTGAGGAAATGTAATAGTGGTCCACTTAATCTTTCATACATAGTTTTTGCTGCTTATATTAAAAGGGACATATTATACTTTTCCTCTTCTTCTGGTCCCCCTCCTTAATCGGGAGCAGGGAACAAGATTCTGAAGCCTTCATTAAACATCTCAAAAAGCCCTTCTACTTACTTCAGAAAGCCCTCACTACACATAAAAGAAAGCATTTTCTATGCACTACAGAGGCCACACATATACACCTCAAATAGCCCTCCTATTTATGTAAGGGTCACTCCCAATCAGGACAAGAAGCACTCTTTCATACCTCTGAAGACTAACACTTCAGAGGGGACTCCCTCCAAACCTCAGAGATCCCTACACATGTCTGAGTGCCCTCCCAACATGTCTCAGAAAGTCCTCACTACTCATATTAAGAGCAGTTCCTACACACATTAGAAAGACATCTCTACACACCTCAATGAGTCCTTCTACACATTTGTGAGTTATCACTGCACACTGCTCTCACTAAACACCTCAGAGAGCACTTCTCACCTGAGAGAACCCTCACTACACATCAGAGATTCCTTTTCAATGACTACATAGACCTTCCCTATACACCTCAAATAGCTTTCCTTTACATTTTTAGGAAGCACACCCATTCATGTTAAGGAGTCGCCCTACACACCTCATAAAGCCTATTGCACATGTCAGAGGACCCTGTCTACATACCTCAGACAGCCCTCTATACACACCTTAGGGACCCCACACACACACCTCAGAGAGCTCTATCCACACACCTTAAAGGAACCTTCTTACACACTTCAGAAAGCCCACCTTACACATATATATCACCTTTTCTTTATACCTCTGGAACTTTCCATACACAACATGTAGGTCTATTCTAGCCACCTTAAGGATTCTGCACAATGAAACAGAGTGCCCACTCTACTAATCTCAGAGAGACATACTTAAACACCACAGATGGATCTCCTATCTCACTTCAGTGAACCTTCCCTTCACATCTCATAGAATCCTAGCTACACCACACAAAGCTCTCCATTCACACTTCAGAGAGCCCTTTCTACACAGCTCAAAGGGCTATCCATACACATCCTAAAGATGATTCTTCTTTAACTCATTTAGCAATCCCTACATGACACAGAAAGTATTTTCTACACACCTCAGAAATCCCTCACTACATACCACAAACACTCTCTCTATACACCTCAGACAATGCACCACACTATAGAGAGTGCTGTTTCACAATTCTTAGAGCCTTCCTTTCACACCTCATTGTGTTCTCATCCCAAATATCTCTAACTACTCATATTAGAGAGTCTTCCCTAAACCGCTCATGAGTTATACTACTTACCTGGATTGTCCCCCCTACACACAACAGAGAGTTCTGCCTACGTATCTCAGGGTTCTCCCTTCACATCTCAGAGACTCTTACATACAAATCTCAAAATGCTTTTCATACACACCTCATGAAACACTAACTACATATCTCAGATAATCCTCACTATTCAAAACAAATTCTGCCCTGCACACCAAGAAGAGCCATGCCTACATATTGCACAGAGTTGTCCTGATATTCCATACTCCTTTGAGTACCCTCCCTGAACACCTCAGAGATTTCTTATACTCTCCTCAAAGAACCTTCCCATCACAGTTTAGTGTGTTCTCCCTACTCATCTCAGAGAAAGAAAGGCCCATTCTACACAACAAAGATAACACAATTTCTTAGTTAAAAAACTCTCCAACATGAACATTTGATCCCTTCTGCACACTTCACAGAATTCCCTAAAAACCTCAGAGAGCTGAGTCTACCCACCTCAGAGAACCTAAACTATAAAACTGAGTGCCCACCCTACTGACCTCACAGAATCCTAATTACACAGCAGAGAGAGCCCTCACTTTCACTTCTGCGTATCCTCCCTACTCATGTCAGAGAACTTTCACTATTCACCTCAGAAGTCCCAATGTACTCAATTCACTGGGACATTTATACACCCCTCAGTGAACCTTCCATATAAACCTTAGTGAACCATTTCTAATAACCTCAGATGACCCTCCCATGGATGTCAAGGAGCACTCTAACCCATCTTGTAGAGTCTTCCAAAACATGTATTAGAGCACTCCCTACACAGTTCAGAGTTCACTCCCTACAAAGCTCAGAGTGCTCTCCCTGCACATCTTAGAAAGCTGTTACTACTCACCTCAAGAGAATTCCCTTCACATTTGAGAAAGATATCCCTTCACACCTCAGTGAGCCTCAGTCTACTGTGTTGTAAGTTCTCACTAAACAGTTCAGAGTGCCCTTCTGCTCACCTCATTATACCCAGGGTGCCCTTTTTATTCATCACAGATGCCTTCCCTACACACCTCAAATATGTGTACTTACTCACCTTAGGGAGCACACACACTCATTACTAGGAGTATTCTCTCACAAATCATTAAGACTTCCTATGCATTTCAGAAGGCACCCCATGAACCCTCCCTACATACCTTGGAGGAACCTAATTTTACATCTCATAGAGTCCTTCCTATGCAACTCAAAGACACCTCACTATATCCTGAGAAAAACAATCCTTTATTACAACAATCGCCCTTCCTACACACCAGTGGAGTTATCCAAGTTACCTCAGAGAGTCATCTAAACTCACCTCAGAGGTCATACATTACAAAACACACAGGACCTGCCTTTTTTTTTAATCTCAGAGAGTCCTACCTACACAGTCCAGATATTCCACCACTGACAGCTCAGGGAGCCTCTATACACACTTTCAAGAACCTAAGCTACAAAACTCAGAGAGACCTCCTTACACATTTCAGGATTACTGCCTACACAAATCAGAGAGCCCTTCCTACACACCTGAAAGGCACCTCTTCATACATCTCAGAAAACTTTCCCTACTCTCATCAGGAAGTCATACCTCCTACACACCTACTAACCCTCATTCACGTCAGAGAGTCATCCCTACACACAACAGAGACCCTACAGTACAAAAGACAGCTCACCCACTCATCTCAAAGAGTCCTACCAAAACACCACAGAGGGTACTCCATAGCTCAGGGGTCCATACCTTCAAAATCTGTGGACGCACCCTACTCATATTACTGAAGGGTGACTTCTCATATCAGAAGTTCCTCTGTACACACACCCTCCATTCACACTTTGGAGAGCCCTGATACACACGTCATAGGAACCTCTTTTCATACCTAAGTTTGTTCTTCTTACTTAACATATTAGAGAGCCGTCCCTACACAGTGTATGTGATTTTTTTTTACTTTTCTTGGATTGCTCATCCTATGTACCCCAGAGAGTCCTCACTACACACCAGAGTCCTTACCAGGACAGTCTGTCCTTCACAACTCAGTGAGCCTTCCACGCAAACCTCAGAATGCTCTTTCTACTCACCTCAGAAAACCCTAAATACTCTTCTAGCATAACCCTCATTACTCAGCACAAATTGCTACCTTCCCACCATTAACGGCCATACCTATAAGACTCAGAGAGCCCTCATGATTCTCCTGTGAGTGCCCTCCCTGAACAACTTGGAGTTTCCTTCTACTTTCTTCAAATAACCCACCCATCATGACTCACTCTGTTCTCCCTAAACACCTCAGAGAGATCTCATTTCTAACTTCAGAGAACCCTTTCTACACAAATGAGATAGCACCCTTAAATACCAAAATTCCCTCCTACAATCCCTCATAGATCCCTTTTGCATACCTCTTATCACTCAAGCACACCTCAAAAAGACCTCTGACAGCCTCTCCTACCCAACTCCCAGAACCTACATTTCAAAACACTAAGTACCCTCCCAGCTCATCTCAGAGAGTCCTAGAAAGCTCTTCATTCACAGCTGAAAGCCCTGCCTTCAAAATCAGTGCTTCCTCCCTACTCATCTCAATATGTCTTACTCTTCACCTAAAAGGCCCTCTGTGCAGAGCTCATTTAGCCTTTTCACCTCTCCTCAGGACACCCTAACTATATACCTCAGTGAGCACTCCCCACTAACCTCAGGTGGCCCTTCCTCACACATTAAGGAGCACACTGGTACACCCCAGAGCCCTCCTACACACCTAAAAGAGACCATCATACACAGTTCAGAGGTCACTCCCTATAAACCTCAGGATTTTATACAAACAGAAGGAAGAAAAGTAGAGTAGAAAAGGGGGATGAGGGATGGAGGAGGAGAAAGAAGTAGAAAGTACTGGGGAATTAAATTGACCAAGTTATGGTATGTGCATAGAATGAATATATCACAATGAATCTTACATGAATAATTATAATGTGCCAATTACACTTTTTTTAAAATTGGAAAACAAAGAGCTAAAGACCAAGGAGACATGGATTCCACCTATGTTTTATTGGCCAGAACATAATCATGGCTATTCCTACATGCAAAAATGGGAACTGTAGTTTTTAAAGTCATACCAAAAATGGTTATTTTATTCACAGTAACTGATATTGCATCATCACATTTATGTCTACAATAACAGCTTCATTTATTCACTTACAGATATCTGTTTGAAGTGCCAACTCTGGGACAGGCATGGAGCTACTGCAAGGTGTCCACCAGGAAAGCAAAAACAGAAAGACCAGTTCTCTCTGACTTAGGGATCATTCACTGTTCACCAAGTACCTACTATGATTTCATTTAATTAGTATCATAGCCTTGGGAAGAAAGTGGCATCAGCCCCATTTTATAAATGAGTAAATAGAGGATCCAAGGAGTGAAAAATCTATTTCATTCTCCATAAATATATAAAAAGCCAGAATTCAAATGCATCCTGATCCATTCCAGACCTTGGTCCATTAACATTTTTTCTGTACTAGTGAATACACATGAGAATATTCCTGAAACTTTTATATATCCAATGTCTGAGACTTACTCCCCAGAGATTCTTATTTAACTGTTTGGAACTCCAGCCCAAATATCAGTGTTTTAGTACCTAATTACCACAATTGGAGATGGAGTCATCTATCTATTAAAAATCAGAGAAACTTCAACAAAGAAATTGGACTCACTTTTCCAAAGTCTTATGGAAAGTCCATAATAGAACAAGGGTGTGTACATCCACTTCACTACATCTCCAAAGAGCTCTTCATGGCTCCACAAAAAAATACTCACCAAAGTTGGGAGTACGTTGGTCAACACTCTCCCATGGCTTGCCATGGAAATTTCCCATGGAGTGAGAGGGACAGAATTCTAGGAGAAACCTTGGTGATCAATGGGCCATGCCATGCCAGGGAGTAGGATAGAGCCCAGGTGACCAAAGGCAGAGGTGTGACTGGGTCAGGATGGAGGCTGCACATATGGATAAATTTTGTACAGCACGTGAAGCCCTGCATTTTCTACTTCTCAGATGAGTCTGGCCTAATTGTGCATTTGCTGGAATTCCTGGTCAAGTATTTATGCTCTTCTCCTATTTTATATCTCCCTGTCACATGACTTTGGAAGTCTCATGCTTTGGCATTTGTCACTATCTTTCTTTTGCACTACCCCAGTCCCAACCATGTGGAATTTTAGCCTGTAGAGGCTACAGCTTTCAATTTATTTATTTAAATTTAGTTGAAGTTTCCAATTCTCTTTAGAAATAATGCATTTTTTCATTTGCTAACATACCTGCAGTAACTTCACAACTCAAAAATGGTTGTGATAAAGAAGTAACTTCTGATTTCAACACCTGGAAAATCAAAGTATCTGCTAGAAATGACTGTACTCTGGTTGACTCTGGGTCATAGGCCTCCACTTTTTCTTTCATGCTATTTATAACTTCATATAAAGTACACACAAAAAACTGGGCCTAATTTTACATCGTTTCTCTCAGAGAAAGTGCAGGCCTCCCCTCTACCTTCATTAGTGAGGATGAGGGCTGATCATGCAGGTTTTAAATATATAAAAAGTCAGAATTCAAATTGACTCACATCTTGGTCTTTGCCTCAGCTTTATGTTCAATCTGCCTGTGATCTCAACATGTAACCTTCAGTCCTGCCTCTATTTTTTATTTTTTGTTTCTTTTCAGAAAAATTTAATGGTTTACTCAGAGCTTGAAACAAAAACTGCCAGTTTGGAATTGATGATATACTGAACCAAGAATAACTAGAAAACAGGTGCTCCATGTGAGAGCAAACGAGGGAAGAAGGGTTAATCAAACACTGTAAGACGAGGACCAAGTTTGCAGCATCAGTCCTAAGACCCTTATTTTGGGAGTGTTTCTCAGATACCCTGACTGATTGCAGAAAATTTTATTCTTTCCACTGTGCCAGCCTTGAGTGTGATGATCACAGCTGGGAAGAGACATACCACAGGATTTCTCTTACTTCATCTTTTTGGATGGTTTCCATTTCCCAGATGCTTTCTATCAATGGTATGTCATTATGGAAATTATTATAGAACTTTCTTTACAATATAACTATGATATGTTTATATAATTTTAGTCAAATATAATTGATGTGCAGCATGTTCTTATATGATTTTGATTCAAAGATGGAGATAGCAGAATGAATGACTAGCACTCTTGGCATTACTTGGAGAAAGAATAGTTGTGCTTAGGATTACATCAAATTATGTATCTTTCTTTCATGCTTATGTCAGAAAAGAGCCTAAATTTTTCCTGTTACTTGTACAGAAATTCACTTTCAGAAAACAATTTTCCTCTGGTTTTAAGAAATAAACAAACAAATCCATGAATTCCTGAATATTATTGCAAATGCATGGTACTTCACACTCCTGCTTTTCATTACTCCTGTTTGCAGGACTGCAGATTCCTTGGTCACACTGAACTTAATGTCATCCAATAAACTTGAGACACAGGTGATTAAAATATTTCATTCAATGAGTATAATAATGTTTCATTGTTATTATGCTGAAATGTTGAAAATGAATTAGGGATCTTGTATGTCACAGAAATAATGTGATAGAATGCAATTTTTTGTTTTGTTTCATAGGACAATTTTTTGAGAGAGGGAAATTTAAAAGTATTATTTATTTATTTATTTATTTATTTATTTATTTATTCATACCAGGAATTGAACCCATGGTTATGGTTAACCATGAGCCACATACTCAAATATTTTGTTCTTCTTGTTGTTTTGTTTTTTGAGGCACTGTCTTGCTAAGTTCCTGAGACTGGCTTTGAACTTGCAATCCTCCTTTCTCAGAATCTTGTACCTGGCTTAAAACAATTTTTACAAGTTATTTATCACAAGCTAATATTTATCAGTTTAAACTTATACTATAAAATATAATTATTTTATTTATATTAATTAAATTTATAAGAATGTGCAAGTGGCATTTATATGTACACTGATGTCATAAAGTAAGAGATCTAAGTCCTAGTGATCTAATGTGATCCAAAAAAGCTTGGAGATATATGGATATTTTATTTATACATTTATAAACTTTTTCTTAGATTTTTCATGTCAGACAACCCCCAAACACTGAACAAGTGAATGGAGAAATTTGTTTCACTTTACTGGATGATTTTGGTAAAAAAAATTGTCTTTTCCTAATGGTGGTACAGTGTTTTCATATTCCACAAGCACCACATATTGGGGCTTATGCACTGAAGTTGAAAAAACTGATCACACAGAAACTGAGAAGAGAAAAGCTTCCTAGATTTTAAAAAGAAATGTAATTAGATAGATTGTGAGTAAGATATGCCAAAAAAAAGTTAAGGGGGAAATTAACTAAGATTTTAAAGCACAATAGGGTGATTATTCTATAATAATTACATATATAATTCAAATAATAAGAAAAAAGTTTCCTGCTTTTTAAAATAAAAATGGTAACAATTAGCAATCTTGAAATTATCCTGATGTGATCACAACTCACTATATACACTTGTTGAAATACAATGCTGCATCCCAAATCCAAGTACAAATTGCAGGAATTTCAGTCACATCCAGCATGGATTAGGGAAGGGTTAACTGCCAGAGGATGATGCTGGCTGTAAACCAATTACCCATAACTTATCTAATCAATAACACACAAGTGCCAATACCCTTTTCAAATGGAAGTAGGGGTGTGACAGAATGGGCCATACCAGATTTGGCCTCTAAAAACATGGAGTAGCCCAACTATCCTTTATTTATAGTCACTGAGATAAAGGGACCTAGACCAGGAGGGGCTTCTTTTTATGAACAGGATGGGGTGAAGTTAGGGAAGCCATTTTTATAGGGAGCTAGCAAATCAATCAGATGATAAGCCACTCCCACAGAGAGCCATTTACTCCTTAGGCTATCTGGAACAGACTATCATGGCTGCCAGTTGCTGCAAGTCAGGCCTCTGTATCCCATGGCTCAACCAAATCTGATTGTGCTAGATCAAGATGGCCTTCCATGCAAATAATGAATTTCAATTAAAAAAATAAACAAAAATCAACACGTCAATGTTTCTACATCACTTCAGATTTTTTAAAGATACCTCATTTATAAATATTTCACTCTTCTGGTTTCTCTTAATATCGTGACTTATAGATCTACATGTTCTAAAGAGTGATGAAATGACAAGCATGATTTTCTGATGACTGCTATTTTTTAATATATGGCTGGAAATCATTGAAAATACAAAGCTACTTTATAAGAAACTTGCATAGGAAAATTTTCATTGGTAGATCAATGCCAAATTTTCTGTTTCAGGTTTATGCGTGGGCCTCTGAAATAAATTTCTTACTTTATGCAGATGAAAATTGGATTTCTTTTGGCGGACCATCAAATTCTCATTTTTAATGAAAACATTGCAACAGAATGATTCAGATATTATTCTAACTGTGACTTTATTTGCTACCCTAATTCTAGATGACTGAGTAGAAAACATTAGAATATGTTCCTACTAATATTTGATAACTGGATTGGGTCACTTAGGATAGTTATTCTGGTGATGATAACAACATATACATATATATAATAACATGATTGCTACACTGGGGATTCAAAGAATGTCCTAAAATATCACCAATGATTGATGAACAGATAGTGATGAAATATTCCAAAATTGTGGAAATTTCTTGAGGCAGTAACAAAGGTAGTCATTAATAGAATAACTAAATTAATTCTCCAAAGTCAAATGTATGAGGAACGGCACATTAAAAATAATAGTCAAAATATCTAGAGGTTATTATATATCAAAATAAACACATTGATATGTACTGTTTTATCTTCTTGCACACATAAAATGTATCAAATTAAGGAAAGATGACTGACCATATCATAGAAATGAGATGATCAGTGTGTATCATCATAATATTATTTAAGGCCACAGAGCAGATATTGGATCATATGGTTATACATTGATTTTATATTAATATTAAAGGCCACAGGACGGCTAATATATTAGTACAAGATGCTGTAGTATACATGATATATTAATACTATAGGCCAAAGTTCAACTATTATATGAGCTATGATATTGCATCAATATTACTTTAACACAAAGGCCAGAAGACAGTCATTATGTTAATTTTCAATGTTATTCTCTGTGTACAATATTAGTATAAAAAGACATATGGCAGCAATTATATTAAATTTTAGATGGCAAAGTATGGGTATTACATTGATATTAAAGATCAAAGACAGCTATTTCATCAGTTTGAGGTACTAATGTCTGGCTACATATTACTCTTAAAGGCCACAGGACATATATTAATGTAGGATGCTACAGTATGCATACTATAACTATATTAAAAGGTACAGGGCAGTTGTTATGTTTATGTTATAGTATGGGAATTATATTAGTATTGAAGGTCACAACACAGCTATTTTATTAATGTTAGATGTGATAATATACATGTATTAATATTAAAGGCCACAGAGCAACTATCAATTTTCCATGATGTAATATGGATATCATATCAAGAATAAGGGTCAGAGGGCAGTTGCTATATTAGATTTAGAGCCCAGAGAATGGATATTTGACTAACATTGAAGTCTAGCAGCAATTATATTAGTTTCAGATGTTATTCTATGAAGATTATATTAATATTAAAAGGTACAGAGACACTATTACATTAGTTTTGCATGCTATAATATGAATATTACATTAGCATTAAAGGCCACAGGAAAGCTATTAGTTTTATATGCTGAGGTATGGATTTAAATCAATAATGAAAGCCACAGAACAGATATTATGTTACTTTTACACTGTGTTGTAAACATGTTATATTAATATTAAAGTTCAAACATCAGCTATTATGCTAGCCTTGGATACAATAATATGAATATCATATTAGGATATAAGGTTACAGGACATATATTACTTTAAACTGTTTAAGTAGAGATATTACATTAAATAAAGGCTACATATCACATTTTATGTTAGGTTTTGATTCTATAGCATGAATAGTACATTAATATCAAAGGCCCAAGATACCCACTGTATTAGTTTAAGATGCTGTAATATAGATATTATATTACTAGCCACAGCTAGTAATATAGATATTATATTAATAGCCACAGGGCAGCTATTCTATTTGCTTGAGATGTTAGGTATGGAGATTATTTTTCTACAAAAGGATACAGGTCAGTTATTACAATAGTTTTGGATTTTATAACATGAATATTGTATGAATATTAATAATCACAGGACAGCTATATATTAATTTTAGATGCTATATTATGGATATTACATAAATATCAGAGGCCACAGGACAGGTATTGTATTAATTTTAAAGAATGCAATATATTTATCATATTAACATTAAAGGCCACAAGTCAACCCTAATACTAGTTTTAGATCCTACAGCATGGATATAATATTTGTACTAAGGGCACAGGATATAGATGGTATTAAGATATCATATTATAGACATTATATTAATGTTTAAGTCCACAGGGCACCTATTATATTAGGTAGACATGCTATCATATTGGATATTAAGTTAACTTTAAAGAACACATGGCATCTATTATGTAACTTGAGAAGCTGTAGGATACATAGTTTCAAGGTCACAGGCAGCTAATATATTAGTGTGAGATTCTGTAGTCTGGCTATTACAGCAATATCAAGGGTCACTGGTCAGTTATTACATCAGTTTAGTTATAGAGGCTATATAATGGATATCACATAAGTATTAAGAGCTGCAGGGTAGTTATATTCACATTAGACACTTCAGTATGGATATCATATTAGTATTAGAGGCAAATATACTGGATGTCAGTGTTATCAATGGACATTACATTAATAGTAAAGGACACAGGGGCATCTATTAGATTAGATGAGATGAGACAGTTTGTATAGTACATTAATTTTAAGGTCCACAGGACCTTAGACTGAAATGTTTATTACGTATATAATACTACTGTAAAAGATAGTAAAGCAGCTATTATATTAGTATTGGATGCTATAGTATGGATATTTAGTTCATATAAATGCCACAACACAGCTCTTATATTAATCTTTGATATTACGGAATGAATATTATAATACTTTTAAAGCCACAGGACAACTAGTACTTAGCTTTAAATGGCACAGGATGGACATCTTTAGTATTAAAGACCAAAGAATATAATACCTATTCTATTAGCTTTAGATTTTAGACAATGGATATCATTAGTATTAAAGATCACAGAGCATCCATTATCATATTACGGTATTATCAGTGTATCTCAATTAGTATTGAAGGTCATATGGAAGCTATCATACTAGTTTTAGAGGTCACAATATGCATACTATATTAGTATGAAAGGCCACATAGCAGCTATAACAGCAGTTTTTGATGCTGTAGTATGGATATTATATTACCATTAAAGGCCACAGGACAATTATTATATTGGTTTCTGGGAACACATTATTGCTATTATATTAAAGTTAAAGGCCTCAAGGAAGTTATTATACTAGTTTTAGATGCTATGGTATGGATATCATATGCTTATCATGGGCCACATGGAAGTTATTTTATTAGTTTTAGATGCAACACTATGGATATTATATTAGCACTAAGCCAAAAGTCAGGTATTATATTGAATTTAGATGCTCTATATGGACAGTACATTATTATTAAAGTTCACAGACCAGCTGTTAGAATAGTTTAAGATGCTATTACATTAGTTTTAGGTTATATATTATAGATATTATATTACTCTGAAAGGCCATGGGGCAGCTATTTTATCAAGTATAAATGCTATATTATGGAGATTATATTAGTATTAAGTCCACTGGAAAAATATTACATTGATGTGAAGGGCCACAGAGATGCTATAAATTAGCTTTAGATGCTAGAGTACGGATATTACCTTAATCTTAAAGGCCACTGGGCAGCTATTATATCAAACCGTTCATCCTTTTCATGGGGTGACACAATTCCCTTGACAGATGTTCTCCATTGGTTAGGTGACTCCCAAACTCTCTTCTAAGTCCTCCTGTTTTCTTTTTCACTTCTGTGTGTTTTCCTCCTCTTGTTCTTTTCTATGAGTAACATTTTCATTTAGATTTTTAAAACATTTTGAGCCAGGTGTGGTGGTACACACCTCAAATATGAGCTACTCTGGGAGGTTAAGGCAGGAGGGTGACATGCTTGGGAAACCCGCCTGGGCAGCTTAATGACAAGTCTCAAAGTAAAAAGGGCTGGGGATGTTGCTCAGTGGTGGAGCACTGGCAGTGTGAGGGGGGCCCTGGGGTCAAAACCCATTACCACAAAATAAAGTACAACACTATTTTAAAATAATTACAATCTTCCAGGAAGTTGGTAAAATAATACATTTTGTATACTCTTCACCCAGGTTTCTTAAGTGGCATTGTTTTACATAACTAATACTAAACCAGGATATTGACAGTGCTGTGACTGCTTATGAAAGGGAAATGCTCTTGTAAAAGCAAACTGGTTTTACCTATGTGTACTGACAGTGATTGGACATGGCTTGGAAGGAAAAGCAGGTCCTGATGTCACAATCTATAGGTAATTGCAATCCTGTTGATGTTATACTTCAGGTACCCCGAGAACGAGGATCTTTGGAAAGGAAGAAATTTAAATATGTAGTTGGTACTTAAGTTATGGCAATCACATCTTTTAAGCTAAAATATCAGAGGAATGAGACTAACACCTACATCTTGCAGGCCTCATGCTAGTTAATAAAATCAGGAGATGAAACAGAAAAAAAAAAAAAAAAAAAACACCAGATGCAATGGGCAGGAGTTGGGAGTGTAGCTCAGTGGCAGAGAACTTACCTAGATCCTGTGATGCACAGAGTTTGAGCCTCACCACCTCATGAAAATAAGGGAATTATGTTCGTCCAGGGCTAAAAATAAATAAATAAATAAATAAATAAGAAAGTAAAAAATATATATATCTATAAATATATATATATATATATATATATATATATATATATATATATAAAACATCATTCTAAAAATGCAATGGACACATTTAATTGCCAGATGAAAGTTTTTTTATAGAAATTTGTGTATTATTAATTAACTAATTAATTTTTTTATTTTGGTACCAGGGATTGAACCCAGGGGTGCTTAACCACTAACCACACCCCAGCCCTTTTTGCTACTTTATTTAGAGATAGGGTCTAAGCTGCTTAGAGCCTCACTTTGAACTTGTAAGCCTTCTGCCTCAGCTTCCCAAGTCACTGGGATTACAGGTGTGTGCCACCATAACCTGCCAGAAATAAGATTTTGATATCATTCTCTAATACAAGGAGTCAGGGCTCTTTGAAGAAGTGGCAGATACTAGAACCAAGAGAATAAGTATAAAGCCAGGGTAACATTTAAGTATCAGAAAGAACTTCGGGACAAAACAAGAAAATATGCAAAACAAGAAAATTAACAACAGGAGATAATGGAAAAAAAGATCCCAGTGGAAAGACCCCAAAGGTTAAACCAAGAATGAATTGAGAAATGAGGAACTACAGAATTGGATAATAAATAACAGCATAAGGTAACAACCCAATGTCCACGTGATACAAATAAATGAATAGATAAATAAATGGGTTGACTGAAAACCACTTGTGCAGAAGAATTTCAGATAATTGGGGTGCACACTCAGCCATCAAGAAGGTGGAGTAAACTCCCTGTTCCTTATGTGCAGGCCATGCAGGGTGACTTCCTTCAAAAGATCACAGACAATGTGGACACAAAGAGACAGAAACTTCCCAATGAGAAACCGAAAAGGCCCTGCCTCACACAGGTGAGCACAGTCAGTACTAAGAGGATATTCCCCTTTGAGGCCTGAGATCACAGAGATGCTGTCCATCTCAGTGACAGCATCTAATAGACCCATAGCCCCAGGATAAATATGAAAATGAAAAGTAAACCCCAATAGAGAACAATGTAAAAAGTACCTGAAAGGCCCTTCTCAATATTATTAAGGTCATTGGAACAAGGAAGGTCTTAGAAACTGTTCACCACAAAGATAAGTCTATAAGGACAGAAACTGAATGTCATTTGGGATCCTGGATGGGGTCCTGTAACAGGAAGAGGCAGAACTAAGAATCCAAAGGAAATGCAACTAAGAATCCAAAGGAAATGCAACTGCACTTAGTGATAGCACATTACTGTTTGTTCTTCATGACACCTTTTCTAGGACATTACCCATCTGAGACAGTGCACATAAATCATATCAAAAGAAAAACGAGGATGAGGCTACCTGGGAAATCTCTGCACTTTCTTTACAATTTCTGTATAAAGAAAAAAACTACTCAAAAATAAATCCTTAAGACATAGTTATATGTTTTCAAATGATTGGTTGTTTATACAATTATAATTGCTGATAACTGACATTCTAACCAGTTCTATATTTTACTATTAATTCAAAAAGTATTTTAACAGAAAATTAAACCATTTCATCTAATATATGATTCAAGATAACACCACTTTTACAGGTTTTATGTTGAAATAAGAACACACACAGGTCAACTTACATTTTTATGCAGTCACTAGGTACTAGGTGCGGTTTCTAAAAACTTGACCACTTTGCACTAAAATAACATTTTAGAGACTATTTCAACTCATAACTCAGCTTCCGCAACAGAGGGACTTTCACTGTGACTAGATCACTTATCCCAAAGAATCCTTGTCCGATTTTTATTTATATTCATACTCTTTAGCAGTAATAGATTCAAATTGTTCATTTGACTAATAGTCAAAGAGAAGAAAAAGATAAACAGGATTAGCAACCACAGTGGATGAGGCCTTGTGAGCAGAAGAGGTCAGAAGGACACCAGAGTCCATCGCCACCAGGATGCTCTGCAGGAAGTGAAGAAACTGGGGAAACAGTCCACGGATGATCTTAGATGCTGCTATGTTTTGGAAAATTACTTTTCCTTTTAGAAACCACAAACCATTATTGGAGGCCCAAACACTTGAATGGTTCCAAATTGAGTTGAACTTCTAACTGATTTTATTATCACTCTATCTGGTCATAAAATTTATGATAACTAAAAGATCTAGGTGCTGGGGATTAAGCTCAACAGAAGAGCACTTGTCTAACATACAGGAGGCCCTGGGTTCAACCTTCTGCACCACAAAAGAAAAAAAAAAACTATGTCTTATTTACATAATCAAGAACAAAATGAATAATCACTTCTTCTAGCAAAACGTGTTAGACCTGAAAGAGTAGACACTATCAAACTAAAAATATTCCCTCAGAGTTGATTGCACACCTAGACTATCATGAATAGTAGTGACTCATCATAAAGCATGTTCATCTTAAGCGTACATCAAAACAAGAAAAAAGCCTTTACTGACTGTTGACAAGGGGAAATGGACATGGTCCAGCTTAGGAAAGGACACATTAGAAGAATATGATACTGACATCAAATCCTCCAGGAAAAGCCAGGCACTTTGACATGTCTGTTACCCCAGCACTTGGCAGGCGAAGGAAGGGGGATGATATATTTGGAACCCACCTGGGTAATCAGGCAAGACCCTGTCTCAAAATAAAACATTTAGATGGCTAGGGATGTATATAGCTCAGTGCTTGCCTAGCACATGCTACAATGGTCACTTGGTTCAATTCTCACTGTTAAAAAATGGTGCAGGCCAAACATTTGATACAGAGCAGGGCAGAAGTCATTATACCAACCTCCCAAAATGATCAAACCAAACTGCACTGTGTTCAGCTCATAAGATAACGTGTCAAACCACTGCTTCTACTAATTCAAATTTGATGACCTTTTAAACATAATAAAAATTGTATGTTCTTTGTTAATAAATTCAACAAATATGAGCAGTATACATGACTTTGATCTAAAAGCCACAGGGGCACTCGTATTATGATAAAACCTAGTCATGGAACTTCCTGTGACAACAGGCCCATCATCTTGATGGCATGGAATAAGAGAAAAAATTTCAGATGAATGTTCAGCTTTAGGAAAACAAATGGATACATTTTCTAAGTTTGAAAATTAGAAAAGAAAATGATTTTCAAAAGATTGTTTTTATAAATATATCAGAATTACAAAAAGCAACTGCTGTCTTGTCTCTTAAATACTATAATGATTTGAGTCCTCAGGAAATTTCACAGAGTGGTTTTAAATACCATGCCATATAATAGCTGACATTAAACATATCACCATTCTGCTTCTATCTTCTCAAAAGAATTTGAAAATTTTTATTAGACTAAAGTCATCTGAATTAGGAAGATTTATTGTGGTGTGTGTGTGTACGTGCTGCTGAGAACCAAACCAGGGTTTCTCACATGCCACAGGAATGTGCACACAATTGACCCACCCTGAGTAGCCTTCTGGTAATGCCCCAAGTCGCTCCACCCCTCCCTGCCACGCCCCATACCCCCAACCCACTCTGCTCTGCCCCCTACTCCTTGCCCAGCCTTGTACTGCCTTGTGCGGGCCCCGCCCTGCCTTGCCTGGCCCTGACCTGAGTGTGGCCTGACCCGAGGGCAGTGACCTTACCAAGAGAGGGTACATCACCGAGGGCGGTCTCTGCCACAGGTTGGGTCGAGCACGTGGAGTCCCTGGCCTCCTGTCTATCTGTGCCCAGTCCCAGAGGCCTCCCTGTCCCAGATCCCACACCTCCAGGCCCAGGCTCCTGGGATCAGTCTCAGATGGCGCTTCCTCCGCCCCATGACACACCAACCTGAGACCCCATGGAAGGTGGAGGCCTTCCCGGAGGGCGGCCTTGATCCAGAGAGGCAGCCTTTCCCTAGGGCAGCTGCGTTACCCAGGCGGTTTTACCTGAGGGCAGTGGTGGGCAGCGTTACCCTAGGGCAGTAGACTTACTGGAGTGAAGCTGCCTTTCCCCAGAGCGGCCTTCCCCGAGGGCAGGGCGGCAGTCCGGTGACCACAGCAGCATATGTCCAGGCAATATGTCTCCGCCAGCACTGAAGCGGCCAGACGCCAACACCAGACACAATGAGGAGGCCTCCAGAGCGCCCGCACACACGGAGTGGGTGGGTCTGAACCTGCACTGTGCATCCACATGTCCAGCCCCACCTGCCTCAGCAGCCTGAGAGCTGGGCATGGGCAAAAAGTAGTGTGGCCTGGGCACGCCCCTGCCTGGCTCCACCCACTGTGGACTCCCCAAGTGTATCTGAGTCCTAAACCACCAGAGGTCTGCTTTAGGGGCCGGAGGCAGCAGGGGGAAGAGATCTCTCCAGAGCAAAGCGCTGCCTCCAGTCCTCCTGCCCTTGTCTGGGCACTGGCAAGCACAAGGTCACAGCGCAGTCTGGAGAGAGTCCCTGTGGAGGTCCTGGAGATGCAGACACCTCCACGCCCCCACAGCACCCCAGGGATGGGATCTCACTGCTGGGTCTGCAGCAGGACAAGTGGCCAGAAAGACATGAGGGGTCATGACTATGGAGGCAGGAGTGTCAGGTATAGGCCACCACCCAGGGGAAAGTGGAGCCGCCAGTTGACTCAGTTTGGAGCTTAGCCTGGGTTCAGAATCCAGCTCTGCCATCTCTTAGCTGTGTGAGCTTGAACAAGGTACTTAACTTCTCTAGGCCTGAGCACCTCCACCTGCCAACTGTGGATAACAGCAGGACCTTGCTCACGGCACTCCTGTATAGGACAGACTCCCAAGTATGGGGACAGTGTGTGTCCCACATAAGGTCCCGATGAACCTGTTCTGGGCGAACAAGTGAATAACCAGAGCCGGTATTTGAAACACTCCACAAACAGCACAGAAGAGACTCATGGTCTGGTCCATCCAGAAGGGTGCCAAGATGTTCTTGTCTAGCAAATGGACAGAAGTGTCAGTCTCCCATTTCCAAATGGCAAAATGAGGCCCAGAGAGGATAAAGTCCCTCTCAACCACATTTTGTCACTGAGGCAGGACTGGGGAGGGGCTATGGGCAAGCTGCTGGGGACATGGGAGCTACTCCCCTGGACCTATGCTTCCTCCTGGCAAAATCTGTTCCCTCCACTTCTCCCTATGAATGGGATGAGGTCCAGGGAACTACACACCTCTCTCAAGGCCCAAGACCAAGAAGCCCAGGGCCTCATCTCAGCTCCTGCCCCCATGCAGAGTGGACCAGCAGCTCAGCTAAACAGAGAGGACCTGCTTTGAAGTCAGACTGTTGGCCGTGTGACCTTGGTCATGCTGTGTATGCTCCTGGGCCTTAGCTTCCCCATCTGTAGAATGGGTTAGCATGACCTACTGTGCACACTGCCATCAGACTCTCATGCAGACAAGGTGCTCCAGAAAGAGTGTCTTGCCCACTCCTCATGCTGAGGGTCTGCCTGCCACCTGCTGTGGTGGTTTTCTGAATCCTGCCCCTGACATAGGCCCAAGTACACACCTGAGCTTGTGGTAATACTGCTGGATGTTTTCCAGGGATTGGGAATTGGTCTCCTGCTGCAAATCCTCTGCTGCCTGTCTGCCTGGAGGAGGAGGCTCTTCCACATTCTCCGAGCTGTGGAGGAAGAGGAGGGAGGGCCGGGCTGGGTCCCAAGGGCTCGGTGGCCTTGGCTTGGACCCAACAGTCCCCCACAGCCTGCAGCTCACCTTTCTTGAAAAGTGCGGTGTGTAGTCGGAGGCTGGCCCTGCTCTCCTGGCTGGAGGGCAGCTTGGAGAAGTGGTAGCCATTGAGGTAGAAGACCACCTTCAGCGCCTGCTGGCTGCCCTCTATGTGGTAGAAGATGTTGGTGTCTGCGGGGACAAGGAGGCAAGGGCCTCAGAGTCCAACCCCCTCTGCCACAGCAGCTTTAGAGCTCCCTTCCCTAGGTGCCAGAGTGGTACCCTAGCACCTCCCTGCCCTCCAACCCCACTCCAGAGAGATAGCCTCAGAACCCCTCTTCCCAGCCGCAGGATGGCACCCTGGGACTTCCATGTCCGCTGTTGCCAGAGTAGCATCCTGTGACCACATTCCCTCCAGCCTAGAGGGGCAGTCTCAGACTTCCTGTCCCACAAGGGTAGCCTCAGACCTCCCCACACTCTGCAGAGCAGCCTGTGACCTCCCTCTTGGATGACTTCAACAGGTGCTGTTCTTGGCCCTGACACTGACTACCCAGCAGGGGAGTCAGCAGTGTGTCATCAGAGCCCCCCCACAGCACTCCGGTCACCCCTTGGCTGGTAGCTCAGGGCCCCAACTAGCAAAAGCTGCCCTCAAACAACACCTGAGTCTTATTCACCCCATGAGGAAGAGTTTAAGGCAGGGAGGGCAAAATATGGCGATCAGAGCCCTGGCTGCACCCTGCAGGCATCGCTAGCTGATCAGGATTCTCCTGAGCCCAGTCCAGCCCCAGACAGGCAGCCACTGCAGTCAGCTCAAACTGGCCCCCAGAAGCCGACCCCCATGCAGCAGTCTGCATTTCTGGCAGGGCCACACTGCCCCAAGGAGGTGCAAGTCGGTCCTTGAGGGAGGGCAGACCTCGCAGAGCCAGATGCACACCACACGGACAAACAGGCCGCAGCAGTGCTGCAATTTCAAGGGGGTGTGGCAGCGAGGAAAAGGGGTCTCAGGGGCTTTTCATGGAGTGAAATGAAAGGAAGGGAAGCGCTGATCTAGAGTGTGGCCCTCAGCCTTGCGAGCGCTGCAGTCCTGAGGACAGCTTGTGACATGGACACCCCAGTTCAACTCCAGAGTTTCTGAGGTAGGAGGTCTGGGATGGGTTCTGAGAATCAGCCTTTCTGGCAAGTTCCCAGGACCCACACACAGCAGCAGAGCTCTGGAAGCAAGCACAGGGTTCTCAGCCTTGGCTGGGGTCACTTGAACAGCTACCCAGGGACCCCAGGACACAGGGACCTTGTGCCCAGGCCCTACACCACAGTAGCCAGCAACTGGGATCTGCATCTGGGATGCCCCCAGCTGACTCCAGGTGAGACTCACGGGGAGGGCGGGACTGTGACTGTGCTCCCTCCACTGTGTCCCCAAGTACTCAGTGCTCACCGCTACGGATGTGTGCGTGGTGAGTGGTGGATAGTGGGTGGTCAGATGGATGGGGAGGCAGGACAATGGGAGAAAGAAAGGACTAAGGAACATCAGTCAATTATGCCATAGTCCTTAATCTGAATTCTTTGCTCCAAAGAAGGGCGACTCCAGGGTGGAATTTTAATGAGAAGTGCTGTGGACCTCTATTAAGACCTGGTGAGGGCAGTTGGGTTGATGTGAGAGAACTCCTCTTTTTCCACTCAATTTGGGGTATGAGGCTTGACGTGCTTGGTTCAGGTTCACCTTGGGCAGCTGACCTGCACACCGGAGGAGACCAAGGTCCCAAATGGCCCCTTCAGTCTCAGCATCCCAACTCCCACAGTGGGGGTGGTAGGAATTACTCACTGGCCTCATAGTTCTTGTCCATCTGCTTAAAGGAGAAGGTGACACTGTCCAGTTCTGACAAGGTCACCCAGATGTCCTCCAGCATGGCCCATTCCTCCTTCTGCAAGAAGACACGGTAGAGGGATCTCAGGTGCCACCTACCCCAGGCTTTCAACTCATGGTCCTGGGATCTGAATCTAGGCATCAGGCTACACCGAGGCCTCCTGAGCACCAGGTCCAGGTGTGCTCTGTGGGTGAAATCATGGCTCACCCTACAGCTTGTCCTGTGGCCCCCACGGGTCAGAACTCACCTCTGCTCTGATTTGCTGAGTGACCTGGTAAAGCCACCTCCTCCCTGACCTCAGGCACAGCCCTGGGCTCCTCCCACTCCAGGCTCAGGCCCTGAAAGGACAAGGACGCTGGTCTGGACCTTCTCCCACTGTCCCACCTCCTCTTCACCTGGCTGCTGAGCCCCCTCTGCCTCCTTCTTCCTCCTTCGCATGTGGTCAGCTAGGGTCCATACGGCCTGCAGCTACTCTAATGACCTCCCACCTGCAGGGTTCCAATCTCTCCTCCCCAGGTCCAGACTTTATACCCAGCCACCAGCTGGCACCATCCTAAGAGCCCTGCCCACCTTCCACCTGCTGCTCTTCTCCAAGGAGCTGCTCCCTACCCCAGGGTGCCAGGTGACAGGAGACTAGCCACAGCAGCACTGCAAGCTCTGGTTTCAACCCAGCCCTTGGTGCGCCTGCCGGATGTGATGTGACAGACAGCACAGCAGCTGAAGTCCCGCCCAGGAACCCCAGCACCCTTGACCTCCAAGGATGGCTCCACAAGGACTGGAGGTCCTTGGGTGGCTCTGCCCAGGAGGGGCAGGGCTAGGAGGGGCTGGGAGGGGCTGTGGAGGTCTGGGCACCAGTCACCAGCTGCATTTACTTGCCCAGGAAGCACTTGGGCATGGTGCTCAGCTTGTGGCCTGTCCTTGAACAGGTTCACATTCTTGCTCATCATCAGGTGGTGCAGCTTCTCCCCCTTCTCTGCGATCATGATGTAGGCATCTCGCTCCAAGCCCAGCTTCAGGCCTGCATGGGGACACCATTAGCACCGAAGAGGGCACCAGACCCAGCGGGCTGAAGGGAGCCACCCATGGCTCCTGAAAACTGCCCCAGCTGCCCCACCACAGCCACCCCAGTGCAACTACGAGAACTTCCCATCTGTCACCAATGGCTTCAGACACCTGCTGTGGACTCCTCAAAAGCACCACTCTACACAGGAAGGTGGACGCCCAGAGAGATTGAGTCCTGTGGGAACGGGATCGAGCCTTCACCCTGAGCCCAACTCCAGAGCCATGCCTGCCCCAGGGCACAGCTCCACCTGCACAGGTTAGCAGAGAACCCACCACCCACTTCACTCCAGCTTGGTTGGAAGACGGCTCTTCCTCCAGACAGATGCGTGGGACCCTGGCCTTCACCTCAGCCCACATTTTCTATGTGGACCCATTCAATCTAGATAACATGGCCAACACCTTTACAGTGCAATGATGTGCCAAGTGGCCCTTGCGAGAACCTGCAGTAATGCACTGTGGTCATCCCCACGTCATAGCTGAGGCCCAGAGAAGTCAGGTTCTCAGTCCACATGGCCCAACTCAAAATGGTGGACCAGGATTTTAATCAAGGAAGTGGACTTGGATCTGGGCTCCTGACCACAGCACATACTACCCTATGCGCCCAGCCCAAAGTCAGGGTTTAAACACCCAAATCTAACGACAAGGGTCCCTCGGACCACACCTGACCCAGGTTCACATACACCCAGGGTTGACCACAGCTCTGGTTTCCAACCACAAAGATACCAATCGGGCCCACCCAGGCAAGGTCATCTTCACAGTGACCTGTGGGGCACATATGATCATGCACCCTGCTTTCCGGATGAGGAAGCAGACAGCAAGAGGCAAAGCCAGGGGCTAGAAACTCCCTGGATGAGGAAGGACCCAGCTCTAAACCAGCTGACGCCCCCTCCACAGAAGAGAAAACCGGGGCTCAGGCAGACCCCTGGAGACAATGGGAAGTACACCCATGGCCAGGTCTCTCACCACAGCCTTAGGCGCTGGAAGAAACAGTATGTGACCAAGCCAGCACCACAGGGAAAGCTGGAGGCAGGGTTGAAGGGGATCAGGGTCTGCACCAGCCTGCACCCCAGCCTCTGCAAGCCAAGTAAGGAAGTCCCTGAGAAGTCACTTCCACCTCGAAGACAAAGCAGCAGGGAAGAGAATCTGGAAAGGCCACACTGGTCACTGAGACCACCTCCTACGCTGAGCAGGAAACAGAAAGGCAGGAAATCTGCAGGGCCACCTGGGACCCCAGTGGCTCAGGGGGCTGAGGCAGGGAGGACTGCAAATCTGAGTCTAGGTTTGGCCACTTAGCAAGATTCTGTCTCAACATAAAAAATAAAAAGGGTGGGCATGCAGCTCAGCAGTAGAACGCCCTGGGTTCAATCCCTGGCACCAAAAAGAAGAGCACAGAAAGGTAGAAATCTCCATCCACCAACCCCACAGTGACAGTCACCCATTCGCACCCCTGTCCCTCCCACCCGCTCTCTTTCCATTCATGGTCCGTGTCCCACCCACCACCCTACCCCGCTACCCTACCTTTCCCGAATCCAGCTGCCTCCCCCACCACCAGCAACCACCCACCCATCCATCAGTATGCTGTCACCTGGCCATCTGTCCTCCAACCTGCAGACCTCCATCCATAGCCGCCACCCACTTGCCCGCTCACCTAGTAGTCACATACCAGGGCGCCAGCCCCCACATCTAAAAGTATCTCTGAAGGCCCCCTTTTACCCCTCCACTGCCACAGCCATGTCTCCCATCTCCTCCCTGTGGCCACCTCCCAGACCTCCAGCCACCTGGCCACACCCACATGCCATTCACACTGCCACTCACAAACACCATGGCTGTGTCCCTTCACACCTGGGCTCTAGGAAGACCAGGGAGCTCCAGGGATGGGGCAAGGGTGATGAAGACCCTATTCTTTCCCTCCTGAAGCTCAGCAGGAAAGAGCTTCCCTCCCCTGGGACCCTCGACCTTTGATCTTAGAATCACAGAATGCTGTTGTCACCTGCATCTTCATGACCATCTAGAGCCACATTGCCTGACAGGTCATTCATTCGCGAGCCATGTGGAGCTACTGAGCACTCACCATGCAGCTGCACACACCAGTGGTGCTGAGGGTAACCCACAGCCCAGGTTTCCAAACTGACTATTGAATTTATAATAACATATGTGGCTCTCACTACATATGGATTTAGAACAAACCCCTCAAGTCATGGAAGAAAAGGGAGGCCCAGAGAGGGAAGCAACAAGCCCAAGACACCTTTTGGGGGAAGCAGCGGGTCAGCCCCACCCCGGCTCCTGGCCTACGGAGGCAGCCGAGGTGCCAGCCTCCCCAGCAAGTCACCTGGATTTCCACTTGTAGTAGACCAGGAGGTTGTTGAACATGAAGAAGGCCCTCTCCTGGACGTTGCCCACAGAGATTTTCCACAAAGTCCCTTGCAGGAGGAGCTGGGTGCAGATGTCTGTGAGGTTGGAGCCCTGGGAGAGGAGGAAGGGGGCTGAGGATGAGTGGGCCAATCCAGAGGAGCAGCTGGCACAACCCTCCCCTTCCCACCCGCCTCGGCACCCCAAAGAGCCTGATGCACTCCACAGGCAACTCTCAGCAGAAAACCAGCACCCTCGGGTGGCTGGCTTCCACCTGTGGTGAGCACAAGCCAGAGTGGGCCAGGAGACCGAGCAGGGGGACGGGGCTGGGAGCTGAGGCCTCGCCAGCTCCTGGTGGATGCAGGAGGCTAGCTACAGGGTCCGAGATTCATACCCTCCTTCTGCCATCTTGGGGATGGGGTTTTAGCTGCACTTGGGTGCTGGTCACAGCCTCCCCCTGGCACAGCACCTGACAGAGGAAAGACCATCATGCCCACTGGCCTCACTGCCTGAAGATGCCGCCCTCCTTTCCAAGGTGGGCAGGCAGCCCTTGTGGTGGAGGAGCGCTGTGGCAGGCAGGGGCTGGATGACCCATCCACCTGGAGGACAGCGGAGGACCCTGACATCTAGGCCCAGAAGATTCCTCAAAGAGAAGAACAAAGGGCCACCCTACTGTCCCTGCCTGGAAATGAACTTGGGAAAGGGGTGGGGTTACTCATAAGATCTACCTCCACGAACACTCAACAAGGAACCAAGGAGGAGCTCATATCCTAGGGAGACCTTCTGACAGGGCCTGAGACCCAGTTAGGGGGCTGGTTTTACCAACGCTGACCATGGGATCCCACCATGGCTGGGGCTGCTCCATCTCCCTGTGTCCCTGGTCCAGTCACTGGGGGCAAACCCATTCATCAGTGCAGTCAGAAGCCCACTGGGTCCTGGGAACCACGGGCTCGTGGGTCAGGCTGTGTGATCCAGATAGGGGCCTGCAGACTCCTGGCCTGGGGGGCCACACAGGCCTGGATGCACACACACTGCAGTCAGATATGTTTTCCTGAACTTTTGGTTTTATTTTTGATTTTTATCTATTTGCATTTCTTGGGATTGAACCCACGGGCAATTTACCCCTGATTTATATCCACAGCCCTTTTAATTTTTTATTTCAAGACAAGGTCTCACTAAGTTGCTCAGGTTGGCCTTGAACTTGCCATCCTTCTGCCTCAGCCTCCAGGTCACAGGGCTCACAGGCATGCCTCACTACACCCAGTTTGCAAGTTGATCTCTGATGGCCACTGGCAAGGCAGGGAGCTTGCTGCATTCCACTCAGAGCTGCCGTGGAGAGTGCTGGGACCCCTGTCCTCACAAACGGTGGCTCCCTGGGTGTCGAGGCTCCGTCAACCAGCTCAGGGCAGACAGCAGCCTCCTCTTCTTCCAGCCCTGCCTCACTCCCACCTGCTAGGTCCCTTCCAGGTTCCAGAGGACCTGGTATCTGGCCCAATAGCAGAGCCCCAGGGTCATGCAGCCATGGACCTGACCCTGTGGCCATGGCCGTCCAGGGGGCCTGGGAGAGAATCACACTCGGCTTGAGAAGCTGCCCCTTGGCGTGGCCAAGCACATCAGCAAAGTGCATCCAAAATGCCAAGACACTCCTAGGGCAGGAGAACCCCTCCTTCCACACCAGCCCTGCAGTCTCCCTGGAGAGCTGACCCCAGACCACGGTGGTCCTAATGGTCAGATGGACAGGTGGAGACCAAGTGCTGAGATGTCCACCAGCCAGAGCAGCATCCATCAGGAGGTGTCCACCCAGACACACAGCCTCGGCCACGCTGCAGCGGTCATGCTTATAGGTGACCAAGCCAACATTAAAGGTCAATGCGGTGGCCGACAAGGCTCAGTGGAGAGGGAAGTGAACATGAGCAGCTGTCCTCATGCCCTTCCCTGACCATGTCCCACAAGAACAGGTCAGCCCACTGGCCCCTGCCCAGGGCTAGCAAGGCGGGCGCGCCTGCTTCCTTCTCACTAAGAACACACACGCCCCTTTCATGACCATGACCATCCTGTAAAGGTCCCTCCAGGGCTTGTGTCTGGAGGTCCCTCTGCAGGAGTAGAATAAGAGGGGATGGGAAGCAGCTCCAGGCAAAGTTGCAGGAGGCTGCTCATACACGAAGAGGGAGCCCAGTGCACCGGCCACCCGTGAGGGAGGCACACCACTGTCCAGGCCTTCCCTGTGCGGGAAGCCTGCTGCCCTCCAAAGCAGCCTAACGTGCTTCACTCCCATATCCATCAGCCAGATGGATCTGTGGACTGAGGCATCTGGTCTTAACTAAGCCAGTCTCTTAACAATAAAGGGCAGCGGCCTAGGCAGGGAGGGAGGGGGACAAAGCAACAGGGACAGAAACCCAACCAACAGCAGCCACCAGCCCACACACACACTGAAGGAAGGGGGCCAGGAGGGGACCCCACACTCCTGCCGGCCAGATTCCAAGAGAGCCCACCGGCACCTAATCAGAGCAGCAAGAGGCAGACCTAAGATCAACAGGCATCAGGGGGTGGCAGCAGGAACTCGCAACCTCTGCCGCCCACCGTGGACCACAGCTGCACCAGGCTGTCCCCAGACGGGGCAGCAGTGCCAGCACAACCACAGCAAGCAGCTTCACAGCCAGCGCAACTCTGTTGAGACAGCGCCTGTCATTTTCACAACTCTCCGTGAGAATTAAACTGTGTAGAAAACCTTCCTGCCTCGCAGGAGCCACACCACGTCTTCCAAGAGCACCTAGTTTCCCCATCTCAGTCCACCCGTGAAGGGACACCAAGAGATCACTTCAGCTGGCATGCAACTCCTGCCTCAGGTCTCCAAGGCCAGTGAACTCTGCATCTGCACAGCTCAAGAGAATGTCAGTTTGCCTCTAAACATCTCCCCTCACCTCCACCTGCCTCAGGTCTCCAAGACCAGTGAACTCTGCATCTGCACAGCTCAAGTGAATGTCCCAGTTTGCCTCTAATATCTCCCCTTACCTCCATCTCTTGAAAATGCCCATGGTTTTCCAGGGTATGTGCATTCTGAAAGCAATACTTGGCCATTCCCAATTATCACTGCTACTGGTGATCTCTAGTGCCTGGCGGCACCACAATCCTGTCCTTCGCTGCTTTGATACTTTCCAGGAGAGCTTTGCAATGTGAGAACTGTCCTGGTCCAGTTTGCTGTACATGTCTGTGAGCGTATTTACATATGCCTCAACACTCTGCTCACTCACAGGTCCCTAGGTGGATACAGACACATTCAACCAGTCACTGTGAGGCAAAAAACTGAGGCATCTATTGTTTTAAGCAAAACCAACTGCATTTCTTAATTACATTGCGACATCTTTAAACCATTTTACATATAAAACTCGAAACTTTAGAAAATGTATCCAAGGAATGTAAACTAAAGAAGAAATGTAAAATACTCATTGATATGGCCCCTCCTCCAAAGGTTTATCTATATTTATAAAAAATGTGAACTAATTTTTTTAGAAATTCTAAATAGCTTTAGATTTTGGAAATAAGGATGCTTTGCTCACTTCTGTGGTTTTTTTGCAGTGTGAGAACTAATTATGTTCTGCATACTTCTGTATGAAAAAAGTGCCAGGTTTATTGGAAATTAAACATTTTATAGTTCTTGTGTTGGGGATATAATGCAAAAGCTCAGATTTTTAAGAAATGAAAACATACACTTGGAAATATATTTCAGTGAGGATATTTTGTCCTCTAAATGTCAAATTACATTGTAAAGCAAGCTTCAAATAAACCTTCATCTTTAAATGCCCTTGACCTTTAAGAATATCCTTAGCTTTTGTATAATTTAAACCAACGAATTGACCACCTTTCCATGGGGGAGATTACTGGGAGTTAAGACCATGGTGAAAATACGAGATCTCTGTGACTGCTGACAGATCTCTTCAAGTGCAATCCTGCTAACTGGCAGCCCCTGAATAATTGCATGTTGACCCTTGGAACACTTGCAAAAGAGGAGAAAAGGTCTTTGACTTACCATCAGTGGAGGCTCAATGTTGCCACAGCTTGAAGTAAGAGTGTGACTCAGATCTTTTAGTTCCTTCAGACTTCCATCATTCTGTCCTGTGAGTTTGTTCCCTTCCTCCATTGCCTTTGGAGCTGGTCTCCACAGATGTGATCCAAAATGGAAACAAAACAGGAACACAAGAAGTGGAGTTTGGAGGTGAACAGGTCTATCTCTCAGGAAGATGCATGGCAGTTTATAGAAACACACATGTCATGATTCTGGGGCTCCAATTTGCACCCCCATCATACTGCTCTAGATGTTGGAATAATAATAATTATAATGATGATACTTAAGAACTGTATAATTATCAAATAATAATTACTTAATGATCTTAATGATACTAATAATTATTACATAATGAGTCATCATCAATAACTTATATGATAGTAATTATTATATAAGAATATAATTCAGTCTACTTTTCTCCATAGATTGCAGATCCAGTGTCTGTACATGATTATATGTAAAATATCTCAAACTCAATTTGCCTCAAAGCAAATCTTTGCATTTTCTCCAAACATGCTTTATCTAGTCCTCTCCTTTCCAGCGGATGGGAATCCCAATGATGTTTGGCCTTTGAGGTGTCCCCAGAACTCTCCTTCAAACTTTGAATCCATTGGGTACCTCATTTAAAATCCACAGGATGGGACACCATCCACACCTACACTGCTGCTCCCATCTGCTGTCACCTGGTTGCCAATGGTTTTCTGATGGGGTGGCCCTATGTCTGCCTTCACCCTATGTAGACCTAGGTCCTTCCTCAACTTTGCCACCAGAACAAGTCTCTTCAAACGCAAATCAGAATCTAAACCAAGTAAGACCATGCTACCCCGTAGCTTGAAACACTACAAGCGTTCTCTACTCACTCAGAATAAAAACCAAAATCATCAAAATGGCCTAGGATACTCCATGTGAATGACCCTGGTTCATCCCTGATCCTGTGACCTGCCTCTGTTCAGCTCACTTACCTGCAAACACACTACCTCTTTACTATTTCTCAAATCACTTTGTGCCCCTGGAACTTGGTATATTTTTCTGTCTGAAATAGTCTCCTCCTTGAATATTTGGCTAACTCCGTCATACCTCATCTTGCCCACCTTTCCTTCTTCCTGATTCTCGTTGTCCCATTTAACATTGAAATCCAGCTGCCCAATCCTTTCCTCTCTCCTTAAAGCAGAATTTATCACGTATGATTTTTTTTTGGTTACTTTCTGTCTTCCCCTTCTAAACTTCAAGATCCATGAGGGCAGAGACCTGTGCAGTTTTTGTTAATGGCTCCAGGAGAAGCTCCCATGATTTCTGAACCAAAGCATTAAGCATTCTGTGGACCTGACTGCCATCAGGGGATATTCTTGCAATCTTCACAATGCATGAGGAAACTAAAATGGCATTTCAGATGGATTATGATGGCCTTAGACCACTTGAGCTGAGAACACTGCGAGTCCATAACCATGGTGGCATAACATGCTGCATTTCAGGAAAGGAGAGGAGAGGAGGGAAGGGGAAAGGACTGTCCAGTCTCCAATGGGGCTCAATCATTGTTCTTTTGACTTGTTGTAATTATTATTAGTCAGTAATGGAAGAGCTGGAAATGCTGTGAAGTATGGGCTAAAACCAGAATTCTGGGAATTACATGACAAAATCAATTATAATCATTCCAACATTCATTATTAATGTTTAAAAAATCTTGGTCTGCAATTTTCACTTGGAAAAATTTAATCATGGGGTGGGGAAGGAATTATGGAGAATGAAAAATTGACAAACCACTTGAATTTCTAGATAAAGCATTTGTTCAGGAAGATCTGTTTCTATCAAACACTCGTACATGTAGAGATATTCTAGAAAAATGAAACAGTCATGATGTTTCATTTTAATTTTGAATAAATCTAAGGACACTGAACCCTCTTATCCTGAGTTTTCTGAAGCACCACCTGCTCTGCAGAACTCTTTGACTATAGCATTATCTGCTGCTTGATTTGTTTTTGAAGGCTTCAATTCAACCATGGCAAAATTGTTGTCACTTTGCCTAAAGCTACAGAATCAATGGAGCTCTTGGATGATCCACACATTCAGGACTTTACAACAATTGTGTAGTCCAGAGAGGCTCAGTGTATTCCCTATAAGATGTCAGGGTATTTCCAGACTCAAGGCTTGGGTAGATCTGTATTTTGCTTCCACCAAAGATCATACTTTTATTTTAAAGATAACCAATTTGTTTTATTTTTACCTGAGTCCAAAATTTCATCTTATGTGATTCACTTTTAAGGTGGGATTCACTGAGTTCCTTCAGTACTTCATCCAAATGCATAATGTGTTCATCATCTTCAATACCTACAAAGAGTTCAGACTTAGTTCACACTGAAAATCTGAGGTAGGGGCAACTGTGAGTCATATTATATTTAACTTGCCATTTGATCATTGAATATGAGGCTCTAGTTTGAGCATTTCCATCCAAACCTGCATAGGAAGGATTTTGAAAATGTGGTTAGAGGAGTTACCTGTTGGTTCAGCAGAAGTTACACTTTCTGCCACCTCTGGGACATGTCCCATTATTCCCTTTCATACACAAAGAGGCAGGATTTCAGAGCAGTGGAAAGAGGCCACAGTGATCACTAGCACAAGTTAAATGACCTCAGGGTTAATTCTGAGACAGAACTGGTCTAAACTCCAGTGCCTGTGAGTTCTTGTCTACCTGGGATGCCGAGGCATGAATGATGCTGAGTGACTGACAGTTGTTGAGCTAAGTAGGACATCACCCAGGACTGGAGGCAGAGCTAGGGTGCTGCCAGGTGAGTCAGAGTCCAGGGACACACAGTAGAGTTCTCTGTATGGACTCAGTGAGAAGCTCATGTCATTTAGGGGAAAGAACTGTCCTGGGATACGAGTAACTTACTTAGCTTCTTTTTGCTTCCATTTCCTCTTCTATAAACATGTGTGGTATCTATGCACTGAGAATGAAGGCCATAATGTAAAGCCCTGAATCAGAGCAGACTTTCACTTGAGGGGTGTTACCTCCATAATTGCTTCTTATGTTGTCTGTCTCTGTGAGGTGCTGGGCACTGAACCTGGGACCCTGCACATGCTGGGCAAGTGCTCTACCACTGGGCTACACCCAGCATTTGTATGTTTAATTTGACATACAGTTTTCCTAAGGCACCAGTGCTGGACTCCAGTTTGAGATCCTCCTGCCTCAGCCTAAGTGTCCCTGGGAAGCTGCCTGGTTCCCATCAGTGTTTTATAGCAACATGAACCAGAGAAGCTGGTAAAGGGTAGTTAATATCATAGATGCCACCAATAGTATTAAAGGCAATTTCAACCATGCAGAAGAGTGAGTTTAAAGCAGTCTTGACAACCAAGAGGGATAAATGTAAACATCAGCAGTTCAATTTAATATGAATGATTTCATGAGAGCAGGATGTGTACCTGGGGCTTAGTGTGATTCGCTGGCAGAGATCTACTTTGGAAGATAGTCTATAACTTACTACTATGGCTTGCATGTGCCCCTAAAAGTTCCTGTGTTGGAAACTTAATTTCCAAAGTCATAGTTATTGGTATTTAGAGTTGGGACCTATGGGAGGTAATTAGGAACAGATGAAGTCATGAAGACGAGATTAGTGTCTTTATGTAAGAAAAGGAAGAGACTCTTGTTCTTCTTGCCCTGTGATGCCCTCTTCCATGTTATGTTGCAGCATGAAAGTTTTCACCAGATACTATGGAGATGCCAGAGACCTGTTTCTGAACTTCCCAGCCCAGAACCATGAAGGAAATAGACTTCTTTTCTTTATAAATTTCACAGTCTTAAGGCATTTTGGTAAAGTAACAGTAAATGGACTAAAATCCTAATCCTTCACCTTAAAAGATGAAGGTTCATATTCTCCACAACGGAGAAATTCCATCCACAGGTATGCACTCAAGACAGATGGGTGAACATATGCAGCACAACACATGCAAAAAACATGCATAGCAGTACTATTCACAAACTCTGACCTGGAAACAGGCTGTATGCCCCCCAAAACAATGTGGAGGACTTTTCATGATACTATGTGAGGAGAAATATCAATTCCTGAAAGTTTACAAATAATGTGAAATAACAGGTGGCTATTTTGCAAGTCATTATTACTTTATTAAGAGAAACTACCCAAATAAAAATGGGGGATGCACAGACCAATTAAGAGAGTATGTTCCAAGACTGGTCCCATTCTAGGCTCTGAGATTCAATTAAAAAATAAAAATAAAAACCAACCCAACAACTGAGATGTATATATTTTACTACTTGGATCAATTGAAAATGAGCCAACAGCCTAACACAGCTATTAAGAAAACCCAGAGAGCAGAGAATGTAGCTCTGTGGAAAAGCACTTGCCTAGTAAGCATGACACCCTAGAGCCAATCCTCAGAACTGCAAAGCAAAAACAAGACAAAACAAACAAAACAGACAGAGTTAGCTGGGAGCAAACTATCCTATCCCAGGCACAGGATTACTACTGAATCCCGGACAAAGGATTTCTTCTGGGCTGGCAGCCTGCATCTGAAGAACACTTTCGTTTTTGAGCACCATCTTTAAATGTCTAGTGCACTGGTAGAAGAATCATCCCTAAGTTGAGTGATGGGTAAGAATAAGAAAGACAGATTGAACTGTGTGGATTCTCAGTGAAATCATATTTGGGGTGCTACAAGCACATGAGAGTTTTCTGATCTGAGCAAATAAAAATTTCTATTGCTGTTATTTCTCTGATATATTGTTTTTCCACTCTGTCTTTTTGCAATAAAAATCCCCTTTGGGACACAACACCTGGGGGAACAGACAAAATGCAGGGAGACACGTATATAATGAGAAGAGCTCTGAAGGAAGTAGGTGGGATGAACTGCAGACTCCTGGAGTAGACCTGCTCGTTCCGAGACTTGGAAGTTGAGGAGGAAGCGGGAACCATGAGAATGGAGCTGTGAGCTGAGCATCCCAGGTGGAGAAGTGGAGTGAGCTATTGCAGTGGGGAGGAAGGGCTGCTCTTGGCTTGAAAGAAGGTGACCGCTACGCAGGGGCCATAGGGCCCCTCAGGAGGAGCCTGAGTTATCCGAGGGGTAGGGGGTCCAGGGGAGGGTTTTAAAAGGGCTGTGTGATCTGACTGACACCAAGAACATCACTGGGGCTTTGAGTAGAGAATAGACTGAGAAGGGACAGAGCAGAAGCCGGCTGGAGATCACTACTGAAGTTCTGTCTGAATCCCACAGGGCTGTGCCCCACGGCCAGGGAAACAGAACAAAGATGGACTCAAGACATAATCTGTAGGAATTTGTAAGACTTGGAGGTTCAGGTGAGAGATGTCTGCCTGCTTGCTAGAGCAAGAGTATTTTATGGATGTCCCTGTGATCAGATGGCTGTGGAGAGTGGCCAGTGGGGAAATTAAAGTCTTATTGTTAAGTTCTGGGTATGATCATCAACAGTCCAAAGTGAGAGCTTGAATTGCATTTTACTAATGTCTGGTCATGATAATGACAACTGCTATAATTTGGATTTTGGAAGTACCCTAAAAATTCATGTGTTAAAAGGCTTGATCCCCAGGGTGTTGCTAGTGGGAGGCTGTGAAACTTTACGAGGTGGGGCCTGTGGGAAACCTGCAGTTACTGGAGGTGTGCCTTCAAAGAGGATTGATTAAGGGACTCCAGCTCCTTTCTCTTTGCCTCCTTGATTCCTAGTCATCAGGTGCAAATATCTGTTCCACTACATGTGCCACCATGATATATGTTGCCTTACCACAGGCCCAAAGCAAGAGGCCCAGCTGATCAAGGACTATCAACTGCAAAACTGTGAGCCAAAATAAATCTTTTCTCTTCATAAATTATCTCAGGTACTTTGTTGCAGTAATGGAAAGCTAACAACAATGAAGTCTCCTAATAAAGATGGTGACACTGGAAAGATGGTCCCAGAGTAAAAGGTGTCTGGAGCTTATGGGGAAGGCATCATCATGGGATGGGACATCAAAACTAAAACAATCACAGTAGTTCCCCCAAATCTTCACTTTTGCTTTCTGAGACTTTAGTTACTGATGGCCTACTTCAGCCTGAAAATGTTAAAGAAAGATTTCAGAAGTAATTCATCAGCTTTAAATAACTTTAGTATATTGTTATAGTTGTTTTATTTTATAAGTTGCTGAACTTTTGGCATGCCTAATAAAGTTTATCACTGAAATGTACACATAGGAAAAAAACAGTATAGATAGGGTTTGATACTATTCTCAGTTTTAGGCATCCACAGGGGTCTTGGGACATATCCCCTGCAGATAAAGGAGACACTATTGTAATGTTACCTTTACTTACAGATATGTAACTTGTTTTTGAAATTAAAATAAAAGTTGTGTACTAATGTTCCTTTATAGGCAGAGGTAAAGGTTAGACTATCTAGGTACCACTGCTAAGAAAACCACATTAACTTTCTCCTAAATATTTAATATGACAATTCAATGATCCTGCTTTTAAAATAAAGTCCATCTACTATAGAACAAAAACTATTCTTCTTTTTTACTCAATAATTCTAATTTTTCTTAGTGATAACCTGTGCCTAATTTGTGGAGTCAGCAATTATGTAATTTATAATAACATTTTCTTTGTATTTCATATACTTGTACAGGGGATGCATAAGACTATATGTAGCAGATATACACAATTTACAAGGGGGATTAAGTGTTTAACTTTTCCTATTATACAAACAACATAATTCAATCCTATTTCAAACAAATTCCATTATATTTCTTGATTGAACCTTTATTTTTATATTGATTTTACAGACTAAAATTTTGCTTTTTTTATTTAGGAAAAAATGTGTTAATGTGAATTTTACCCCTTCTGTCATTAAAGGTCTGAGAGATTTAATATCCACAGAAGAATCAGGAGGAAGAGTTAGAAGGATCTATTCTGTGCAGAATATGTACATGGGTCAACTCTCCTAATTTTCCCTTAGTTGGTGCTCAAAGCACAAAAGGGTTAGTGTTGTTTCTTGTGCAGATGTCTAAATTTGATGATGGAGGCTGACTAGTGGTCTTTACATAAAGTAGCATAGCAATAATTCTGGCAAGGACAGAGAACCAATCACACATTAATTCTTCTGAAATAAATGTGAGCTTTTTTTTTGGCATAGGCCTTTCATGTGCAAACTGGCAATATTCTCTTAAAACATTATTGAACTCGCGTAATAGCATGAATGACTTTTACCTAGATTAGCTTAACACTGTAGGCAAAGCTAATCTCATATGTACCTTATATTTTAGTGCAATTTGAATTTTCTTTTTCTTTTTCTTTTTTTTGGCTTCAACATAATTTGGTGTAATGCCATAGGCTTCATGTTCTATTTTGATCTTCATTAGGAGTAGTGCTGTGATTTGTACTTGGACAATAGGTGTTGTTAATCTTCTCATAATAAGTGCTCATAGGAAATATTTCTTCATGTTTTCAGTTTTAGATTTAGAGATTTTCTCTGAATTAACTTACTGTTGTGTGGTTCTTATGGTGATCATATTCTTCTTTTGCTTTTGATCTTAAACATGGAGTCAGATTTGAGCTCCTTATTTACTGAGTGTGAAATGGTTTGGGAAGCACGTTTTTTGTTTTCCTCAGGCTTGCTCTATCTTGTCTTATCTTTGATTTTCCTTTGTTTCAATTAATTTTCAAGCAGCTTTTTTTCTGTAGCTTTGCTTTCCTTATCCTTTAAATATTGACTGAATTAATGTGCTATAGAAATAAATAAGTATATATTAAATTGTCCCAAGTTTGAAAATGTACTGAGAGCTGATTGAGAGTGTATTTCCTAGGGAAACCCAACACACAGGAACGCTCCTCCACCGACCCTCTGGATGATGGACATAGTGGGGGACTAAAGATTGTCCAGGGCACTATAAGTGTCCAGGGCACTTACTCTTACTCTAGTGAGTATTGCCTGGTCTCTGAAGTGTCCACTTTCAATAAAGCAGATGAAGGTCTCAATAGGAAGGAAACCAATGAGAAGCTCCAGAGTCCTTCCAAGAGCGAAGCTCTCCTCCCATGGATACTGCATACCTCTGTTTAAAGCCTCATGTTCACATTAAAACAGTTAGCAGGCTTTTAAGGAAATGAAATGACACCAGGCATGCATCCTCAGCTGGAGATAGAGGTGCCACTCAGGGGTAGAGCCTGGGTTTAACCTGTAAGAAGCTCTGGGTTCAATCTCTATCAAAAGCACACACACAGAAAAGGATCTAGCTCACTCTGATCATGTGCCAAAGACATCAAATAAAATCTGTGATGCTAAATAAATGTTTTGCCATCATCCACAGATGCCTTAGAAGGATCTTTGCAGGAAAGTACTGCAGTCCTGAGACAATGCAGATTAGAAATCTCAGAAAAGCACTCAAGGACCAGAGAACAACAGGAAGATTCAAATTAGAACTCATAGTCTATATATTGCAATTCTGATGAGTGACTGACACTAGGGAAATGGAGACAGAGATATAGATGTTAAGTCTAAGGCATTCAGAATCACTGTGAACATATTTGAGTAGATAAGAATGACATTTAAGGGTTCAAATACAGACTCTAGAAATTGTGTTTCCTGAAAGTTGATAGGAGACATATCAGGAAAACACACACACATATACAAACACACACACACACACACACCGTAGTGAGAGAGAGCCACCATCATTATGCACACTGACAGTCACAACTTCAGTGTGTGCCTGTTGATCCACTGGATACCATTTCCTGACTTTCTCTTGCAGAATTTAAAAAAAAAATAAGAGAGAGGTTGGGGATGTAGCTCAGGAGTAGAACCCTTGCCTAGTGCATGTGAGGCCCTGGGCTCCATCCCCAGCACAGGAAAGGATAAATTAATAAGTAAATAAAATAAGGGAGAGACTAAGGAATTGTTGCTCAGATAGTTATATTTTTCCCCAAATTCGACCTCTCTTTTCATATGTTAAAATTGTACTTCACATTCAGTACACACTTCCACATGCAGAACCCCTCGGGGGCTACCATCTAGACCCCAGTGGAGGTGGTGACTTACCCCCAGTGACTTTGTGCTTGATGGTCATTAGTTCCTTTGGGACCTTGTCCTTTATGATAGTTTGTGCATTGAGCAGATTTCCAGAGAAGCTGTGAAAACAGAATTCATAGTAATGTGTGAAAGAAACATTATTTTTTATAAAAATAAAGAGTTGTATTCATTACCTACTACTGATGTTTTATTTACTTATATTTTTTTTAACTAGTGATGTTTTGGCCTGCCCACCTATTATATCACAGCCCACAGTCTCTTTGTACAAAGTAATCAATAAATAGCTATTAAAGCAAAGGCAAAAACGCCCTCAAGAGTGAATTTTTAAAAATTTATCTTTTGGCAGTGCTGGGGATGGGTCCCAGGGGTTCTTGCAAACCAGGCAAGCACTCTACCTCTGAGATTCAAATACAGTTCCAGAAAAAGTTTTGTGTTATTTTAAAATTTTCTTTACATCAATGTTCAACTAATCATTGCTGCTATATAAGCGTGATTTAGTTCATTATGTTCTCTGCTGCACTGATGCAGTGATAGCTACCTTATTTTTCCATCAACACAATATTGTACATGTAGATTATGGACAGCAATTGTTTCTAACTGACTAAAATTCCATAAAAAATAAAGCAGCATCTAGTTCTTGTTTGTATAGAAAGTGTGCTCTGATCTTTGTAGGATGACTTGAATGAATAAAAACTTTTCCTATGGCAAATTCACTCCAGTTATGGAAAAGTTTCTGATTTTTCACTTTAACTGTTAAAATATTATTTATTTCATTTTACAAGTCTCTACCCTGAAAGGAGAATAAAGGGAGCTGCGGCACATGTATTCAGATGCTGTCCTGGCCGAGGGGTGCTTTCTGTGGCAGTGTCTGTAATCCCTCCCACAGAAGAGCGGCACTCCTCAGCAACACTCCTCCCCTTTAACATCACTGGTTTTATTTAAATTGCATTATTATGATAATGGCAACTTTGAACTAAGCCCATTTCCACCATTTATGATCAGACAATTCTGTTGTTCCAAGCAGACAGTAATTCTTTTTCAGTTTTGTTGCATCACTGTGGAAACAATTTTTAGATCAAAATAAAAATGACCCTAACCAGTAATTTAAAATATTTTTTCATTCATAGCAATGTGGTTACAATTCATCTATAAAACAATCATTTTCAAACTGAAGTTTTCAACCATGCAAAAAGTAGAAGAAAATGTTTCTGGAACAAAGTCCTTCATAAATGTGATTAACTGTATTTTTAAAGAATAGTAAATTAAAACAGACATTATCACCTCATGTACATACATGACTACATGACCAATGTGATCCTACGATATACAGAATCAGAAAAATGAAAGACAACACTCCATGTAGGTATGATCTATCAAAATGTATACATGCATTCTACTGTCATGTGTAACTAATTAGAACAAATAAAAAATTAAATAAGAATAGTGTTCTAAATTAAGATTCTATGAAATATGAAAAATACCAATACATGAAAACACATTAATAAATAGGATGATTAACATTATATACAAAATGAAGGTTATGTGGTTTGCTCAAATTTGATAAAAGACAAATTATTTTACAGGGGAAAATAAAATAATAAGAGACACAAAGTGAACATGGAACCATGAATTTCCATTTCGGAAGCTTCTCACTGTCAACCATGACCGAGATATGCTTTCTTATTATTTCTTTTTCTGGAGAGTGTGTGCAAGTTTGTCTTGTTTTATTGCTAAATGTTGTGTTCTCAAAAACTGATCATGAGGGCTGGGGAGATAAGTCAGTTGGCAGAGTGGTTGCCTCACAAGCATAAGGCCCTGGGTTCAATCCCCAGCACCACAAAAAAAAAAAAAAAAACTGATCATGAAAGAGATGAATATTTAGTTGGAACACTGCATATTTAGAGGTGCTTGTATTAAGTCTCCTTGTAACATAATGGATAGTAACATGTCCTCTGAGGCCCTCTGACATTCTTTCCTGAAGGATAAATTTTTTTAGATATTTTGTAGGAAATTTCCTGAGTGATATGGTGTTGTAAAAATGTTGATGAAGCACCCATCCATAATCATCCATAATGGCTTAGAATTGAAGCATATGGTTATGAAAGTGAGGCTTTGGTTTAAAAAATACCACACAATAATTTATTCTGTATCTTCTAAGACATTAAAAAATAAAAATTGTGCAGGAATAATGTTTTAGAAGTTCTTTATCCTTTAGAAGATGAAGTTTGGTAGGTCTGTGGTACAGCCCTCTGTGTTTGGAGCTCCTTAATGAACAGGGAGGAAAAAAATGTGCTTACAGGGCTTTGACAAAATCTGAAACCCTCTTAAGGTATACCAAATAATGTGAGTGAGATCTTCATCTACTTCTTAGAATCAAATGGATAGGGACACACTTAATGGCACACTTGACTTGTGACAGTTGCGCCTAACCACACAGTAATGATCCAAACTCAGAATTAAACAAGATGAGCTACGGTGGACCTTAGCCTGCATTTCAAGGATATTAAAACAAAACAGAAAAACCCCAAAACCCACAAAAATTCAAGTTTTCTCAGTAAACAGGTTTACTGACAACCTGGAAACAAGTCCTTTCTAGAAGTCTTCATTTTCTGAGTCCTTTGATCCACTTCCTAAAAACTGAACAGTGTCATGATGCTCCAAATTTGCTGGGTTTGTACACTGCTTAAAAACAAAGGTTCCTGGACTTCACTGGGTTTTAAATCAGCACTGGGCACAGTGGTTCCCAAGACTAGAACAGGGACTCATTACTCACAGATTGGAGAAATATGTCATACATCTTCTTGCTCTTTTCCTTTAGGTAGAAAGCAAACCCAAAAGCTGGACAAAGATTGTGCTTGTCCAACAAAGGGCTCAGATGAAACAACAGGACACTTGGTGATAAAAGACTTAAGTCATTGTGAAACTATGAAAGGGTTTTAAATCTCCCCTCATCCTGCTGTACACTTGGCAATTGTTAAGTCATTTCTTTCTGGCTGCTGGAGATGAGTCACATCTTCCTCAAAGCAAAATAATTACCATTTTGGCCAGAAATTTGAGCCAATGCATGAAAGGGAGGGAATGGTATAAATATGTAAAGTTAGAGTTTACAATCACATCACATAATAGAGTAGATAACAACACCAGGAACTGAAGTGAACCATTAACAATCTGAACCATCTTAAAATAGCAGCATATGTGATATTTTAGAATACAAAAAACAAGTGCACAGTTTCTAGGGCACTAACTGTAGTGAATTTTCAGAAATATAGAAAATAGCATTTTTTTAGACTAGTCAAATATCTATCTAGCATGGTAATGTTATGACATCTAAAGGGCATTAATTAATGACATTAGGAGGGGTTCTGCCTCCTCCCCCAAGCATCCCAGATGACAACCAATTATAGTAACAGAACAGAAAGGTAGGAAACAAAAGTTACCTTCTGTGGGTGACAGAATCAGTATTTTCATGGCCCAGTCCTTTGCAGCCCAGGAAGGGACAAGGGGGCAGCTCTTGCTTGCTCAGTTTCCAGGAGATAGGGGCCTCCTTGAGAGGACTCTCCCTCTGTCTCTTGGCACCCAGGGGGCAGCCAGAAGCAATGTGGTGTGCTGTATTTTTACCTAATATGTGACCTTGGCCATTACACCCCATTATAGGACATCTAGAGAGACAAAAGACACACATTACCATCTGGGGAGAAGGAAGAAATGGTTCCAAACCATTCTGGAGGAAATTAATGAAACTGCATACCTGCATAACAGCCACCCCTGGTAGCAAGTAGCATTGTATTAGTAGTGATAGCTGACAGGCTCAGATCTAAGCATTTTTAATGCATTATCTCTTAATTTTTGCTGCATACCCACAGGATAGAGAGTGTTATGATCCCATTTTATAGGTGGAAAAATGAGGCTTACAGATTTTAGCTGACTTCTCACCTATTCTATAAGCAGTGGAGTCACATTCAAGACTGTGCTTTCCAGTGCTAGAGCCAACAAAGTAAGCACTGAATTATGTATTCTAAACAAAGACCAAAGGTTCCTGCTCTGATTGATGCTACACAGCACATTGCTCCTAACACTGGGATTTTGATTTCAAATATTTAAATTCAGTATTTAGAAATCTTGTAGAGAAAACAATCTAAATATCTATAACTAGGCCTGGTAGCATATTTCTTAGAGAAGGATATTCAACAGACTGAATTTCACCTTAAGCAAAACTGAAATCTCAGGAGAAAATGGCTGAATTTGTCATTCTGGAGAACTTCTACAATGCTGTTTTCCTTTAGAAAAACTGCTATTTCTTTCACATTGTCAAATAAATATGGAGATTTAGTTCTGAATGGGAAAAAGTACTCAAACCTCCAAACAATCTGACTCTTGCTTCAGTAGTCAGCAGGTATTCAGCAGGGTGCCTTTCCTCAAAGGGACTCTGCTGAAGTTCACCTGTGTCCCAACTAAGGCTCTTCCAATGAGGCCAACCAGAAACAGCTGACCCCAATGCTGTCTCCATTTCACTTACGTAAGTTCAGGGTCTTCTTTGTCTTCCTTGGTAGTGGGCATTTTGATGCCCCTTTTTCTTGCATGAGGATAGCTATACAAACTAAAATACATAATTAACATTAACAACACGAAAACCAGTGGTCTCACTCAGTCCTACTGCACACCCATGCTCTCATCTCAGAAAAAAAAAGGATCAGTCCTACCTCTGGTGGGATGCATAGTTTCTCATCGCATGCCTGGACCCATCGCAGACTGGGGTCAGACACCTGGAAAATGCAGGATAGTATCCTGAGGTAGCAGGGGGAAAGGGGGGATTGAGGCACATTCAAATATAACTGAGCAGAAAGAGCTGCTTTGGGTGAAATTCTTTCTGCTTAAATATAATAAGTTTTGGTTAAGAATTCACTTTTAAAGAAAAAGTTAAGAGGTCACGACTGAATGGTGTTGGGTACACAATGGCATTAGCTGTTAGTTATTGTAACTTTCTTTTTTTAAAACCTTATATTGAAAATAACTTGAATGGGAGTGCACAACTTATGGATGAGCTTCTGTCTACACCATGCAAAGATCTTATCTTTCATGTAAGAAGAATGGCTTTCCAAAGTGGGTTTTGTCAATGATTTACTTTTTCTGCCATGATAACCCTTTTATTCCACATGAACAACAGTGGTACACGTGAATTCCAGAGACTTAGAGCATTAATATTATCACCAGAGAACTTGAATAACCTGCATCTGGTCCATCCTGCCTCATGACCCAAGTTCACTATTATCAACAATCAATTAAGGAGACAGGTGAAAGTGGGAAGGGAATTCACTTCTATTTGAAATCCTGATTAGGAATAAGTTTCAAAATACACTAGAATAAATACAGATCTTCATCTTTATGTTGACCTTTAAAAAATACCCAATAAAAATGAAAACAGAGAGACTATTACAAAATAATTCTTTTCCTCAACATTCTTGTACAAATTCTCTTTATATTTCATTCCATATTTATGCTCTCTATGGTTCAGATCTCCACCCAAACAAGAGTTTTATTTGAGAAAAAGCAATAATCTAAAGAAAAGTATGAATACTCTCTTTTTTAAAATTATATCCCAATGATCTTTCATGAAATGTCAATTTCCAATCCTGAGCCACAAAATAGGGAATACTTTTTTATATTCCAATGAAATTTTTAAAAATCAACACATCTTTTCCAGGTAACTGAAAAAACTGACACAAGTCTTTCATCAACAACTTAAAGAAATAATATGTATTCTGTATTATAAACAAGGTTTGTATGCTTAACTTTTTATATTAACAATTTCAGTGAAATACTGCTTTAAGCGTTGCTTCTAACCACCAGGGACAGGGGCTACTTTACAGCAGTCTCTGGGAAAAAAGCCATCTGTTCCAACTTTCACACCAGAGACTAATATGAAAAAGGAAAATCTTGATATGCTCAAATTAAATAGATCTAAGCCTCAGTCTCAAAAACTTTTATAGAACTGTTTTGTGCATGGCTCCCAAAATTTTAGGTAAAGAAAAACTGAAATGACATTTGCAGAGTTGCAAAATGCCTATTTTAGTAAGTTTCCCACCTCCTCCTTATCAAACCTTTTATTATACCATGTAAATTACTAAGAGTAACAAAATCATCTCAGTATCAGTTTTACTTTTAATCTTCATCAGCACTGAAATGACCAAAGAAGTGCAATGGATAGTAAGACAATATATAAGAACAGTAAATTCATCTCTAAAAAGATGGGCAAATGACCATACGGACAAGTCAGAACCAGCATTTTCACTTTACAGTAAACATCTATTGAACAATGCAAGTCACTGAAAATAGAGATGTTCTCATGGCCTCCACCCTCATGAGGCTTTAATCACTGTCTTATGGAGAAGTCCAAGGGTGATCCCAGCAGTGCAGAGCACTAGGAGGAAACCCAGGCTGCTGTGACACAGGCATGACCTATCTGGGCTGCAGAGAAGGTATTAAGAGGCTGCCCAAGAAACTGACATCCATTAAGGTCAGATGCCAAGGACAGAGTGAGCTGAACAGAAAGGGAGGAGGGAGGTGTGAAGGCAGAGGAAAAGAGCACCAGGTGTCCTTACAGAACACATGGTACACAGACATGAAGAGAAGGAAAGAAAGATGGGAGGGAAGGCAGGACACACTGTTCAGAGCTATAGCAAGACTGGGGAGCAGGAGGGTGACTGGATCCTATCTGTATCCTATAGCATGGGAACCCAAGGGTGACCAGTAGGAGGGAGGCAACCACCTCCTGCAGTGCTTGCTGAAAGCTGGAGGCTGGAACCAGGTAGTGGGTAGGGCACACACCCAGTACTTTCCAGTAGTGGATCCTGGCTTCAGAAAACTTTTCTAGTCAAAACAGCTCTCCTTTCCACATGTCTGACACATAAGTCATTTAATCTATGAGGGTCTCAGTTTCATTACATGTGCATGACTAAAATCTTCCCTCAGTAGCCTGGAAAGTCACCATAGGAATCAAAACACATTGACCTAAATATTTGCACATCTTACTTAGACCCTGCTTTTCATTCTCTAAAACTCTTAGGTCCATGTTAACTCCTAACTAAAGAGGATCATGTGATTCTATGTTAATCTTTGTGATTTTTTTAAAAAAATTCCAGCACATCTGGTATAATGAGCAGTAAAGAACAGCTACATTTGAACTAATAGGGAGAATTTTGCGAGGTTGTTTGGAAAAAAGCAACTGCCTTCTTAGCATAGAACAACTGTAACAATGCAACTTTCAAAGATATGATAAAAATGGCCACCTAGAAATACATCTATGAGAAGATGTGAAGAAAACTTAAAGAATATTAAATAATAATATGCCTACTTATGTCAATCTTCCCCAGATGGTATCAATGAAATTTCAATAAATATCCAGAGGGTTCTTCACAGAATCAAAGTTAATCCTAAAATGTATCATCTACATTCACAAAAATAAAATGTTGAATGAACACAATAAGTTGTTGCAAAAGGAAATGCTAGTATTGTAAAGCATTCTAAAGCATACAACATAATAGTGTATGTTGTCATGGATTCACACATATATCATAACAGTACAAAATATGCACAAGAATGATAAATATCAAATTCAGAGTAGCGGTCAGAGAAACAAGGACAAGGGTTTCAGTTGTGTGTAGACTGTTATCAAACAGGGTGGTAAATACAAAGGAGTTTATATATTATTCCCTATTCTTTAAATACTCTTTATATACTTTTTTAAAAACAATATTTTTGAATACCTTTTATCTGAAAATCATGTTATTACATGATTTGGCTCAGTAATTTCCAAACACCATCCCAATGACTATGCCAGCAACACCTGAAATACTTGTTGAAACAGATTACCAGCTATTCCAGGGTCAGGAATTCTAGGAGGGGAACCCTCTGATTCTACTGCACATTTACCTTTAGGAACCATTCCTGAACATTAGCTATTAAAAGCCATTCCATCACCAAAACTGGCCCCAATCTGACAATGAGATACTTAAATGCTTCAATATCATATCTCTTTTGATTGACCCGATTGTCCAGAATATGGCTTCTAACTTGAGGGCAAAACTATAAAAAGATAGTCAGAGCTTCTTCAGGACCCTGGCCCACCTGCACCCCACACAGAGTCCACACCCATCTACCAATGCATTCAGAAGCTGGTACAGCCATCTTGGATTATCCCCAAAGCATAAGCCACCGTCTTTAGGTGGGGAAGCTCCCACCCTGAGACACCTGCTGGAAACTACAAGCTCACTGTTAGATGAGGTATTGGACGTTTGCAGGGTCACTGTAAACCTATAGCAGGGAAACTGCAATACCTAAGATCTGAACTGCTAGAGGGAAGGGACATGAACAACATGAAGACACAAGGGAAGAAAGTGCCCCAAACAAACCAAGATGCTATATTAATAGAATTCAATGATAGCATGGTAGAAGAAATGTCAGAAAAAGGAGTTCAGAATGTACATAATTAAAATCATCTGTAAAGCAAAGGATGAGTTAAGAGAGCAAATGCAGGCTCCAAAAAACAGTTAAAAGAGCAAATGTAGGAAGCAAAAGATCATTTAAACAAAGAGACAGAGATTCTGAAAAAAAAAACCTAGAAAGAAGGAAACAATAAACCAAATTAAAAACTCAATAGAGAGCATCACCAACAGACTAGATCACTTGGAAGAAAGGACCTCAGACAATGAAGACAAAATACTTAATCTTGAAAATAAAGTTGATTAAACAGAGACAATGGTAAGAAATCATGAACAGAACCTCCAAGAATTATGGAATATCATGAAAAGTCCAAATCTAAAACTTTTTGGAATTGAGGAAGGTATAGAGAAACAAACCAAAGGAATGAATAACATTTTCAATGAAATAATATCAGAAAATTTACCAAACCTGAAGAATGAAATGAAAAGTCATACACAAGAGGCTTACAGAACACCAAATGTACAAAATTACAACAGAGCCACACCAAGATACATTATAATGAAAATGTCTAACATCCAAAATGAAGATAGAATTTTAAAGGCTGCAAGAGAAATGCACCAGTTTACATATAGGGGGGAACCAATACAGATATCAGCAGATTGTTCAGCCAAGACCCTAAAAGCTAGAAGGGCCTGGAAACAATATATTTCAAGGTCTGAAAGAACATGGATGTCAACCAAGAATCTTTTACCCAGAAAAACTAAATTTCATATTTAATGACAAAATAAAATCTTTCCATGATAAACAAAAGTTAAAAGAATTTATAAACAGAAAGCTTGCACTCAGAACATTCTCAGCAAAATATTCCATGAGGTGGAAATGAAGAACAACAAGGTAAGTCAGCAAAGGGAGGAACTACCCTAAAGGAAACACTAATCAAAGGAGAAACCAAGTTGAGTTCAAAACCAAAAATAAGCCAAAATGACCAAGAATATAAATCATATCTCAATAATAACCCTGAATATTAATGGCCTAAACTCAATAATCAAAAGACACAGACTGGCAGATTAAATTAAAGACTCGGCAATATGCCACCCTCAAGAGACTCATCACATAGGAAAAGACATCTGCAGACAAAAGGTAAAAAGATGGGGAAAAATATACCATGCACATGGAATCAGTAAAAAAGTAGAGGTGTCTATCCTTGTATCAGATAAGGTAGACTTCAAGCTGAAGTTAGTCAGAGGGATAAAGAAAACATTTCTTACTGCTTAAGGGAACTGTAAACCAGCAAGACATAACAATCATAAATATTTATGCCCCAAACAATGTATGTCAAACAAATCCTTCTCAATTCCAGGAACCAAACAGACCACAACACAATAATACTAGGTGACTTTAACACATCACTCTCACCACTGGATATATCTTCCAAACAAAGACTGGACAAAGAAACCATAGAACTCAATTACACAATCAATAATTTAGACTTAGCAGACATATAAAGAATGTTCAAGCCAACAATGAGTGAAAACACTTTCTTCTCAGCAGCACATGGATCCTTCTCTAAAATAGACCATATATTATGCTACAAAGCAGCCCTTAGTAAATGCAGAAAACCAGAGATACTACCTTGTATTCTATCAGATCATAATGGAAAGAAATAAGAAATCAATGACATAATGAAAAAAGAAACTACTCCAATAACTGGAGACTAAATAATATGCTACTGAATGAAGCATGGATAACAGAAGACATCAGGGAGGAGATAAAAAATTCTTAGAGGTAAACAAGAACAACAAAATGACATATCAAAATCTCTGGGACACTATGAAACCAGTACTAAGTGGAAAATTCTTTGCATGGAGCACATTCAATAAAAGAATAAAAAGTCAAAAAATAAATGACCTAACATTACATCTCAAAGCCCTAGAAAAACAAAAACCAAAAGTACCAAAAGTAGGTACAAGACAGGAAAAAATTAAAATCAGAGCTGAAATCAAACTGAAACAAAGAAACAATTCAAAAAATTGAGAAAACCAAAAGTAGGTTCTTTGAAAAAGTAAACAAAATTGATATAAACACTTAGCCACACTAATGAGGAGAGAAAACTCAAATTACTAAAATTTGAGATGAAAAAGGAAATATCATGACAGACACCACTGAAATACATCATAGAATTAGAAGCTATTTTGAAAATCTGTACTCCAACAAAATAGAAAATCTCAAAGACATCAACAAATTTCTAGAGATACATGATCCTCCCAAACTCAATCAGGAGGACATACACAATTTCAGTGAATCAATTTCAAGCAATGCAACAGAAGAAGTCACCAAAAGCCTATGAACCAAGAAAAGTATGGGCCAGATGGATTCTCAGCTGAATTTTACAAGAACTACAAAGAAGAAATAATATCAATATTCCTCAAAGTATTCCATGGAATGGAAAAGGAGGGAACCCTTCCAAATTCATTCTATGAAGCTAGAATCAATGTGATATCAAAACCAAAGACCCATCAAGGAAAGAAACCTTCAGAACAATATCCCTGATGAACATAGATGCAAAAACCCTTAACAAAATTCTGGCAAACTGCATACAAAAGCAAATTAAGAAGATAGTGTACCACGACCAAGTAGGGTTCATCTGGGGATGCAAGGCTGGATCAACACCCAGAAATCAATAGATGTAATTCATTACATCAATAGACTTAAAATTAAGAATCATATGATTATTTCATTAGGTGCAGAAAAAGTCTGTAGTAAAATAAAGCACCTCTTATCCTCAAAAAACTAGAAAAAATAAGGACAGTAGGAACATACCTCAACATTGTAAAGGCTATATATGCTAAGCCCACAGCCAACATCATTCTAAAGGGAGAAAAACTGAAAGCATTACCTCTAAAAACTGGAACAAGGCAGGGATGCCCTCTTTCACCATTTCTATTCAACATTGCCCTTGAAACACTAGCGAGTCAGACCAAAGAAATTAAAAGGATATGAAAAGGAAAAGAAAAACTCAAGCTATCACTATTTGCTGATGACATGATTCTATATTTAGAGGATCCAAAACACCCCACCAGAAAACTTCTAGAACTAATGAATTCAGCAAGGTAGCATTTCTAATGCTAAATCGAATGCATTTCTATTCAAAGTGATGAATCCTCTGAAAGAGAAATTAGGAAAACTACTCCATTCACAATAGCCTTAAATAAAATAAAATAATTTGGAATCAATCTAACAAAAGAGGTGAGAGACCTCTATAATAAGAATTACGAAATTAAAGAACACCTTAAAAGATGGAAAGGTCTCCCATGTTCTTGTATAGGCAGAATTAACTTTGTCAAAATGGTCATACTGGCAAAGGTGCTATGCAGATTCAATTGAATCCCGATTAAAATGCCAATGACATACCTCATAGAAAAAGAGAAAGGAGAGAATATTTTTGCAACTCATACTTCAGATAGAGTACTAATTTCCAGAATATATAAAGAACTCAAAAAACTCTACACGAAGAATACAAATAGCCCAATCAACAAATGGGCTAAGGATATGAACAGATGCTTCACAGAAGAAGATCTACAAGCAATCAACAAACATATGAAAAAATGTTCACCATCTTTAGTAATAAGAGAAATGCAAATCAAAACTACACTAAGATTCCATCTCACCCCAATTAGAATGGTGATTACCAAGAATACAAGCAACAATAGGTGTTGGAGAGGATGTGGGGAAAAAGGTACACTCATACATTGCTATTGGGGCTGCAAATTAGTGCAGTCACTCTGGAAAACAGTGCGAAGATTCCTTAGAAAACTTGGAATGGACCCACCATTTGACTATCCCAAAGGACTTAAAATCAGCATACTACAGAGATACAGCCACATCAATGTTCATAGCTGCTCAATTCACAATAGCCAGACTGTGGAACCAACCTAGATGTCCTTCAATCGATAAATGGATAAAGAAACTGTGGTTATATATATATATATATACAATGGAATATTACTCAGCTATAAAGAATAATAAAATTATGGCATTTGCAGGCAAATGGATGAAATTGGAGAATATCATGCTAAGTGAGATAAGCCAATCTCAAAAATCCAAAAGATGAATGATCTCACTGATAAGCGGATGATGACACATAATGGGGAGTGGGAGGGGGTCAAGAATGGAGGAAGGAAGGACTGTATAGAGGGAAAAGAGGGGTGGGAAGGGTTGGGGGGAAGGAAAAAATAACAGAATGAATCAAACCTCATTACCCTATGTGAATGTATGATTACACAAATGGTATGCTGTTACTCCATGTACAAACAAAAACAACATGCATCCCATTTGTTTAAAATAGAAATAAATTTAAAAAATAGAGAAAGGAATCATGAAATTCATCTGGAAAAATAAGAGACCCAGAATAACCAAAGCAGTCCTCAGCAGGAAGAGTGATGCAGGAGGTATCACAATATACAAACCATAATATAGAGCAGTAGTAACAAAAACAGCATGGTACTGGCACCGAAACAGACAGGCAGACCAATGGTACAGAACAGAAGACACAGAGACAAACCCACATAAATACAATTATCTCATACTAGACAAAGGTGCCAAAAACTTACAACGAAGAAAAGATAGACTCTTCCAACAAATGGTGCGGAAATCCCTATGCAGTAAAATGAAATTAAACCCCTCTCTCTCACCCTGCACAAAACACAACTCAAAATGGATCAAGGACAAAGGTATTAGACTGGAGACCTTACACCAAATAGAAGAAACAGTAGGTCCGAATCTTCTTCATGTTGGCTTAGGAACAGACTTCCTTAACAAGACCCCCAGAGCACAAGAAATGACGCAAGAATCACTACATGGGATAGATTCAAATAAAAAGATTTTCTCAGCAAAGGAAACAATTAATAATGTGAATAGAGAAAATATTTTTCCACACACACTTCAGACAGAGCACTAATCTCCAAAATTTATAAAGAATTTAAAAAGCATTATACCAAAAGTACAAAGAATCCAATCAGTAAATGGGTCAAGGAACTGGGCAGACACTTCACAGAAGATATATGTGATCAACAAATATATGAAAAAGTGTCTCTAGCAATTAGATAAATGCAAATCAAAAACACCCTAAGAGTTCATCTCATTTCAATTAGAATGACTATTACCATGAACATAAGCAATGGTAGGTGTTGGCGTGGATGTGGATAAAAAGGCACACTTATCCATGTTGATGGAGTTGCAAATTGGTGCAGCTACTCTAGAAAGCAGTACAGAGATTCCTCAGAAAATCTGGAATGGACCCACCATTTGACCCAGTTATTCCACCCCTATGTTAATACCCAAAGTACTTAAAATCAGCATACTACAGTAATGCAGCCACATCAATGTTTACAGCAGCTCAATTCACAATTGCTAGATTATGGAACCAATCTAGATGCCCTTCAATGGATGAATGCATAAAGAATCTGTGGTAAATATACACAATGGGATATTAGCCATAAAAAAGAATAAAATTATGGCATTTGCAGGTAAATGGATGGAGTTGGAGAATATCATGCAAAGTGAAATAAGCCAATCCCAAAAATCCAAAGGCCAAATATTTTCTCTGATAACTGGATGATGATACACAATGGGGCTTGGGGTAGGATGTGGGGTAAGAGAAGAATAGAGAAACTTTGGATTGCATAGAGGAAAATGAGAGTAGGGGAGGGGGTGGGAGAAGGAAAGAGAGCAGAATGAGAACGACAGTATTACCCTATACATATGTATGATTACCTGAATGGAGTGAACCTACATGGTGTACAACCAGAGAAATTAAAATCTGTACCTCATTTGTGTACAATTAATCAAAGTACAGACTGTAAAAATTCTTTAGAAATTAAAAAATAAAATAAAACAATAAAGATAGTCATCTATCATGGGAGACTGATGCCAGGACTCTCTCAGAATTCTATAATCTGTGGATGCTCAAGTCCCTTATATAAAATGGTGTAGGATTTGCATATAACTTACATAGATCCTCCTCCACACTGTAAATCATCTCTGAATCTCTTATAAATCCTAATACCATGCAAATGCTATGCAGATAGTTGTTATACTCTACTGTTTAGAGAATAATGGGAAGAAATTTATCTATATGTGTTCAGTAGAGATGTATTTTTTTCTGAATATTTTCAATCCCCAGCTGGTTCTACATATGAATGCAGAATCCACATGTATGGAAGATCAACTGGATATTCTTTACCTCCAAAAAGGAACACACGTGTAAAAACTAGGAATATCTTATAATACTAAGAAATGATGTCACAGCCTAATTCCTTCATATCCTCCACTAGAGATGATGATAAGTGCTGTTCTCATAGACAAAGTGTTAAGTCCCAACGTGATATACTTCCCTCATGTACGTCGATGGCAAGCAACAGCATATTATTTCCCAATTTTCTCCTCTTGTGATATATTTCATAGCTAAATTTTTTATAGAAAAGTATAGAACAAAGTGAAACAAAAAATAAATACAGAAATGCAACATTTACTAAAAATTAGTGGTACTGGTACTGCAGTGACAATTTTCACAGCCTGTTTCCAACAGAGCTGATTAAAGAGTTCTAAGCTGTTAAAATGTATGGAACAGTCATGGGCTGCTACAGTTTGGATTGGGAATGTACCCCAAAGGCCATGTATTAAAGGTTGTTCCCCAGAGTGGCATTATTGGCAGGTGGTGGGACCTTTAAAAGGCGGACCTACTGAAGGTCTTCCAGTCCTTGAGGGCGTGCCCTTGAGGGGCAGAGTGGAACCCCAGCTTCTGTACTCGAGATGAGCTTTGATCTGCCATGCATGCCATGCCATTATGCACTGCCTTGCCACAGGACCAAAAGCAAGGAATCCAACTGATCATGAACTGAAACTCCTTAAACTATGGCCCAAACAGACTTTCTCTCCTTAAGAGAGATTATCTCAGGTGTTTGTTTCAATGAGAGAGCCAGTGGACTAACGCATGGGCTCACGTTGTCTTTCTCTCACACAAGCACATGCACACAAGTTGCCTCAATACTTTGGAATTACAACCAAAGAGAAAAATTCTGTTGTTTCAAAGACCATGAATCTGCTGCTTGGCACATAATGCGATCAACACAGAAAGACACTCACCAGGGCTTTCTATGAGCTTATAGTGGTAGGGATTGATACAGACTGCCTTCTGCTTGAAGCCAAAGGGAAACCTGCAGCACTTCAGGGGCTTCAGCTCATAGTGGCTCTGAAGATCTGGCCAGCGCCACATGCAGCAGTAAAGGACGTGAGGCAGTGCCTTCCGGTTGGAGACCTGCAGCCTGCCATCCAGCGGGCGGAGGATGGTGACACAGTGACTGGGCTGTCCGGGGCAGCTCACGGCCTTCTCCTGCTCCTCCATGGCTCCTGTCTTCTTCTTCAGTTTCTGCACCAATGCAGCAACAGCTGTTTCTGACCATTTTTTTTCTCCATCACACTATTTCCACCCAAGAAGTCTCTTCACGGCTGGACTTGTGAAGGAAAACAAACTCGTCACACTCATAATGACGGTGCTGGATATACACTCCTGAATGTGCTGAAATACAGGGGTCTCCCCATGTAAAGGGGCAGCAAAGGATATCACAGTTCATTTACATAGGATTCTCTGTAGCTTCTTAGCAGTCCTGACGGGTAGAAATCACTATTCCTGCTGTTCTAAAACGTAATCCAAAGTCAGCACCTAGAAAAGAAAAAAAGGGGGAAATATTTAGAAACACACAACGATAATTAATTTAATTACTATGTGACAGGTGACTAGTTTAAGTACTTTTATGTACACAAGGTTCCTGGCTTACAGTGATTCAACTATACAACTTTTCTACTATGCAATGGTTTTACTGGGACGGAGCCCATTCTAAGTCAGGAGATAGCTGTCCCACTTTGCAAAGGACTGAATGGCATTCCCCTGAAATTCACATACTTAAGCCCCAGTTCCTAGTGGGACTCTGGATGTGGGCCTCCAAGGAAGTATTTAGGGGCAAATAAAGTCATAAGGGTGGCACCACACTCCAACAGGATTGATGGTCTTATAAGAGGAAGAAGTTGATCCCCAACACCTGTGCCCAAGAACTGCGGAAGGGCTTTGTTAGCAAAGAGCAAGAAGGCAGCCATCTGCAAGCCAGGTAGACAGCCCTCACCAGAAGACTGTCCAGACCCTCCATCCTGGACTTTCCAGCCTCCAGAAGTGAGAGAAAATAAATTTCTGTTTAAACCCCCAGTTTAAGGTATAGAGACCAATGCAGAACTGTACACAATATTTAATCCTTTTAACAATCCTTTGAGATAGGTGATGGAACTGCTGCCATTTTACAGATGAGTAAACTAAGGCAGTGTAAAAGTAGTGTATTGATTTATTTATGTAAGCATTGGGATAGAAACAAATAACACCTTAGTATATTAAGTCCAAATTCTCAACTGATACTGTGATGTCTCTACTGAGATTCATTTGTGACCCCTAAAAATACACATACCTCAATCAGTAAAAACTGAACTCAACAGAAAGCAGTAAAAATACATCAATCTTAACACCTCTGATTTACTTCTTAAGCTAAAAGAGAAGGTAATTACACTTCTGCTATATAAACTTAGCCTGTTAGGCTGCTTTCAGTAAACAAGTCTCTGTATACAGGGCAAGTGACGTAGGAAATTAATCCTTGCTTTCACATTGACATGAAACAGCACTGCCATGAAAAAGAATGAAGCATACACCGACATGCTACGCCAAAGTCTTCAAATTGTCTCACTGAACTTTCCTTCTAAGCTGCTCCAGATGAAGACAGAAAAGCTGAGGTAGGTTAAGAGACTCACTTGGGTTAAGATGGGGTACCAGCTAGTACCAGACTCACCATTTCCCAAAACACCCACCACCAAATCAGAAAACAAAATGTCCAGCTTTTTAAAGGTACCACAGAAAAACTAAGAAAAATTTTAAAAGTTAAGAAATTTTTTAAAAATTTAAAGAGCTAAGATCCTAGAGAGAAGGAATAAACAAAGAAGTGAGCTGAATACCTTCTCTACTTTTCTTCTCCAGGCATTTGCCAAAGCCTGTTAGAAGTTAGCAGGGAAGCAGAAAGCATCTATGAACAATCTCAAAAACTACACAGGGCCGCCATCAGCCCAGTAATGTTGAGAAGATTAAAAAACCTGTGGGTGAGTGTCCACCAGAAGAGAGGAGCCCTGGTGAATACTCTGGCTTCCAGCAGTCTCCTGCAGGTGAAGGCTCAGTTCAAAGTCAAAACTGAACAGAAGCAGTCTGCACAGCACCAGAAGCCCAGAATGATCCTCATCCCTGACAGGGTCAAGGTGATGAACGTCACCCTCTAACAGCTGGACAAAGAAATGCAATACACCCGAGGGGGAAGACATCATTTTCAGCCTCTACAATGTTTTAGTCAGTGTACAGCATCAATCGAAAGCTACCCCGGCATCCAGGAGGCAGGAACAAATGATCAAAACAAAACCGAAAAGAAACTGATCTGTGAGGCCAACAAACAATTTTCAGACAGTGGAACTGCCAAATACAGACTCTAAAATATCAACAATTATTGCCAAAGAAATAGAAGACAAGAGTGAGGATTTTAGCAGAGAACTCCAATTCATAAAAAATGAATCAATTAAAAATTCTAGAACTGAAAAATAACCAGTGAAGACTTTAAACAGGAAGACTTAAGGTTAGTTACCAAAGAAAAAAGGGTTAGTGATCTGAGAGATCAATAAAAAATGTCAAGTTTAAGAGGGAAAATAAGAAAATAAAGATATATAATGAATGCATTAAAAAGGTCTAGTACTCCAAGGGTTTTCCAAAATTGATAGTAGACTCTAGTCATAGATGCATGAAACAAAAATACAAATCCATATGTTTCAATGTGTCATCTCACAGTAAAATACCTAAAAATTGAAGATAAAACTCTTCAAAATGAATTTCAAATAAGGTTGACAGCTATCATTTCAACAGAAACAATGGAAACAAGAAGACAATGAAATGACAACTTTAGCATGGAAAATGTAAATAAATAGTAGGTGACTTAAAAGTAGCTTACAGCAGACTAGATCTAAAAGAAACATAGAAATTCTTGGGGCAGAAGAAAAAAGAATTCAGAAATAAGTAAGGAACTACTGAAAAGAATGAGGAGCTCCAGAAGGGTAAATAAAGGTGAAGTCTAAAGGAATACTGATTTCACACAACAATAATATAAATATTTTGTGTTATTTAAAATATATGAAGAATTAATATGAAAAAAAGCAAAACAAACAATAAAGCAAAATGAGTTAAGTAAAGTCAGTGCTCTAAGCTTCTTGTATTATCTAGACCATGGTAAAGCATTATTTTTTACTGCCACTAAAAGTTATAAATTCATGTCATAATACAGCAACAACTAAAAGAATAAGCTAAAACACAAGGTAACAGTAGAAACAAAAACAGAATTTTAAAAAATACTGTGATCGCTGGATATGCTGACATAAACCTGTAATTCCAGCAATTCATGAGTCTGAGGGAGAATCACAGATTAGAGGCCAGTCTCAGCAACTTAACAACTTAGACCCTGCCTCAAAATAAAAAATAAGGGCCAGGATACTACAGTGATGCAATCATATCCATTTTTATAGTAGCTCAATTCACAATAGGTAAGCTATGGAGACAATCCAGGTGCCCTCCAATGGATGAATGGATAAAGAAAATGTGATATATATGTTACTTACACACACACACACACACACACACACACACACACAATGGAGTATTACTCAGCCATTAAGAAGAATGACTTTATGATATTTGTCAGATAATGGATCTGGAAGCTACTGTGGGCCCCTTCTGGAAGGAGGCCTATGTGGCATTCTCTCAGGAGACAGACATGCCAAACAGGCCACTTGGGGACTAGGGTTCCACCTTGCCCCTGGAAGGAGGCCAACATGGCATGCACCTTTCATGCTACTTGGGGACTTGGGTCCCATCACACTTTTCCTGTGTTCTGTGAACAAAATGTTCTTCTGTGGGCTACAAGACAGTTCTTCTGTGGTCTGAGAAACTGTCCCCTTCTGTGTTCATATGGCTGTGTTTTACCTTCTGTTACAAATATATAATCTGCCAAAAAATAGATTAGTAACTTCTTACACAAGGTTTAGCCTTTAAGGTGTGTGACTCGCTTAACTGCAAGCATATAAAAGACAGTGTTATATGCAGTAAAGACAGAAGCAGCTTCCTATGTGACAAGTGTTCCATCTCTTCCGAATAAAGTTTTCCTCAGATCTTGGCATGTGAGTCATTGACTGAGTCCCCCATAGTTGCTAGTATCAGTTGTGGGTCCCCTCCATAGTTACAGACCCTGTGCAACAGGCTGTAATGCTAAGTTCAATAAGCCAGTCCCAAAAAGCCAAAGGCCCGATGTTTTTGCTGGTTTGCAGAAGCTAATGTAAAACAAGGAGGGGAGAGAACAGAATTATTCTGCTTAACAGAATTAAGCAGAGGAGAATGAAGGAAAGGGAGGGCGGACAGGAAAGGAAAGACAGTGGACTGCATCTGACCTAACTTTACTATGTACATATACGAATACACCACAGTGGATCTCACCACTGTGTACATCCAAAAGATGGGGACCTAATTAGAATAAGATATATTCCACACTTGTATAATTATGTCAAAATGGATTCTACTGTTGTGTAACTAAAAAAAGAAAAAACAATTAAAAGAAGGGAGGGTTGGAGTTGTGGCTCAGGGGTAGAGCACTTGCCTAATGTGTAAGGCACTAGGTTCAATTCTCAGTGCTGCATATAAACAAATGAATAAAATAAAGCTCCATCAACAACTAGAAAAAATTTTTTAAAATACAAAAATATAAAAATGAGGGAGCTAGGGATGCAGTTCAGTGGCAAAGTGTCTCCAGGTTCAATCTCCAGTACCATAAATAAGTAAATAATAATAATAATAATCCAAGCAAATAAGAGAAAAAAGGAACAAATAATAGATGACAAATAGAAAATAATACAATTGAAATCCAATTCCCAATGTATCAATAATTACTTAAATACAAACAGACTAAATTACAGCAACTGAAAGGTGGAGCTGGGTGGGGAATACCACTTCACAGTGCTGTCCTTACAAGAGACACAGATTAAACATAAGGACACAAGAAGATTAAAAACCAAAGGATGGAAAAAGTTACACAATGTATATTCTAATCAAAAAGCTGGCACAGCTAGTTATACATTCAGAGAAAATAAAACTTTAAGGCATCTCACCCAAGATTGAAAGGGGGAGGGTACGACATTACATGTGTTAAGGGTTGACCCACCATGTAGTCATGTAGTCATCTCAACTTCTAATTTTTTTTTAATTTTTTTTATTGTAAACAAATGAGATACATGTTGTTTCTCTGCCTGTACATGGCGTAAAGGCATACCATTTGTGTAATCATAAATTTACATAGGGTAATATTGTTTGATTCATTCTGCCATTTTTTTCCCTTCTCCCCATCCCTCCCACCCCTCCCCTCCCTCTATACAGTCCTTCCTTCCTCCATTCCTGCCCCCCTCCCTAAACCCAACACCAACCCCAACACTAACCCCTCCCACCCCCCATTATGTGTCATCATCCACTTATTAGTGATATCATTCTTCCTTTGGTTTTTTGAGATTGGCTTATCTCACTTAGCATGATACTCTCCAGTTTCATCCATTTGCCTGCAAATGCCATAATTTTATCATTCTTTATGGCTGAGTAATATTCCATTGTATATATATATATATATACCATATTTTCTTTATCCATTCATCAATTGAAGGCCATCTAGGTTGGTTCCACAATCTGGCTATTGTGAACTGAGCAGCTATGAACATTGGTGTGGCTGTATCTCAATAATATGCTGATTTTAAGTCCTTTGGGTATAGGCCAAGGAGTGGGATAGCTGGCTCAAATGGTGGTTCCATTCCAAGTTTTCTAAGGAGTCTCCATACTGCTTTCCAGAGTGGCTGCACTAATTTGCAGCCCCACCAGCAATGTAAGAGTGTACCTTTCTCCCCACATCCTCGCCAACACCTGTTGTTGCTTGTATTCGTGATAATCGCCATTCTAATTGGGGTGAGATGGAATCTTAGGGCGGTTTTGATTTGCATTTCTCTTATTACTAGAGATGTTGAACATTTTTCCATATGTTTGTTGATTGCTTGTAGATCTTCTTCTGTGAAGTGTCTATTCATTTCCTTAGCCCATTTGTCGATTGGATTATTTACATTCTTGGTGTAGAGTTTTTTGAGTTCTTTATAGATTCTGGAGATTAGTGCTCTATCTGAAGTATGATTGGCAAAGATTTTCTCCCACTCTGTAGGCTCTTTCTTCGCATTGCTGATAGATTCTTTGCTGAGAGAAAACTTTTTAGTTTGAATCTATCCCAGTTATTAATTCTTGCTTTTATTTCTTGTGCTATGGGAGTCCTGTTGAGGAAGTCTGGTCCTAAGCCGACATGTTGAAGCTCTGGACCTACTTTTTCTTCTATAAGATGCAAGGTCTCTGGTCTGATTCCGAGATCCTTAATCCATTTTGAGTTTAGTTTCGTGCATGGTGAGAGATATGGGTTTAGTTTCATTCTGTTGCATATGGATTTCCAATTCTCCCAGCACCATTTGTTGAAGAGGCTATCTTTTCTCCATTGCATATTTTTGGCCCCTTTGTCTAGTATGAGAAACTTGTATTTATTTGGGTTTGTGTCTGTGTCCTCTATTCTGTACCATTGATCCACCTTTCTATTTTGGTACCAATACCATGCCGTTTTTGTTACTACTGCTTTGTAGTAGAGTTGAAGATCTGGTATTGCGATACCCCCTGCTTCACTCTTTCTGCCAAGGATTGCTTTAGCTAGTCTGGGTTTTTTATTCTTCCAGATGAATTTCATAATTGCTTGCTCTATTTCTGTAAGGTACATCATTGGGATTTTCATTGGAATTGCATTGAATCTGTATAGCACTTTTGGTAGTATGGCCATTTTGACAATATTAATTCTTCCTATCCAAGAACATGGGAAATCTTTCCATCTTCTGAGGTGTTCTTTAATTTCTTTCTTTAGTGTTCTGTAGTTCTCATTGTAGAGGTCTTTCACCTCTTTTGTGAGATTGATTCCCAAGTATTTTATTTTTTTCGAAGCTATTGTGAATGGGGTAGTTTTCCTAATTTCTCTTTCTGAAGATTCATCGCTTATGTATAAAAATGCCTTAGATTTATGTGCATTGATCTTATATCCCACTACTTTACTGAATTCACTTATGAGATCTAAAAGTTTTCTGGTGGAATTTCCTGGTTCCTCTAAGTATACCATCATATCATCAGCAAATAGGGATAGTTTGAGTTCTTCTTTTCCTATTCGTATCCCTTTAATTTCTTTGGTCTGTCTAATTGCTCTGGCTAGATTTTCAAGGACGATATTGAATAGAAGTGGTGAAAGAGGGCATCCCTGCCTTGTTCCAGTTTTTAGAGGGAATGCTTTCAGTTTTTCACCATTTAGAATGATATTAGCCATGGGTTTAGCGTAGATGGCCTTTACAATGTTAAGGAATGTTCCCACTATCCCTATTTTTTCTAGTGTTTTGAGCATGAAGGGGTGCTGTATTTTATCAAATGCTTTTTCTGCATCTATCGAAATAATCATGTGATTCTTAAGTCTATTGATATGGTGAATGACATTTATTGATTTCCTGATGTTGAACCAACCTTGCATCCCTGGGATGAAACCCACTTGATCATGGTGCACTATCTTTTTAATATGTTTTTATATGCGATTTGCTAAAATTTTGTTGAGAATTTTTGCGACGATGTTCATTAAGGATATTGGTCTGAAATTTTCTTTCCTCGATGTGCCTCTGTCTGGTTTAGGTATCAGGATAATATTGGCTTCATAGAATGAGTTTGGGAGGGTGCCCTCCTCTTCTATTTTATGGAATACTTTGAGAAGTATTGGAAAGAGCTCTTCTTTAAAGGTTTTGTAGAACTTGGCTGAGAACCCATCTGGTCCTGGACTTTTCTTTGTTGGTAGTCTTTTGATGACTTCTTCTATTTCATTACTTGAAATTGGTCTATTTAAATTGTGTATGTCCTCCTCGTTCAGTTTAGGCAATTCATATGTCTCTAGAAACCTGTTGATGTCTTCGAAATTTTCTATTTTGTTGGAGTATAGGTTTTCAAAATAAGCTTCTAATTATGTTTTGTATTTCAGTCGTGTCTGTTGTGATATTTTCCTTGTTCATTCCGAATTTTAGTAACTTGGGTTTTCTCTCCTCTTCTCTTTGTTAGTGTGGCTAAAGGTTTATCAATTTTGTTTATTTTTTCGAAGAACCAACTATTTATTTTGTCAATTTTTTGTATTGTTTCTTTTGTTTCAATTTCGTTGATTTCAGCTCTGAGTTTAACTATTTCCTGTCTTCTACTATTTTGGTGTTAGTCTGTTCTTCTTTTTCTAGGGCTTTGAGCTGTAGTGTTAGGTCATTTATTTTTTGACTTTTACTTCTTTTATTAAATGCGCTCCATGAAATAAATCTTCCTCTAAGTACTGCTTTCATAGTGTTCCAGAGATTTTGATATGATGTTTCTTTGTTCTCGTTTACATCGAAGAATTTTTTAATTTCCTTCCTAATATCTTCTGTTATCCATTCATCATATAATAGCATATTGTTTAATCTCCAGATGTTGGAGTAGTTTCTGTTTTTTACTCTTTAATTTATTTCTAACTTCAATCCATTACGATCTGATAGAATACAAGGTAATGTCTCTATCTTCTTGTATTTGCTGACATTAGCTTTGTGGCATAATATATGGTCTATTTTAGAGAAGGATCCATGTGCTGCTGAGAAGAAAGTGTATTCACTCTTGGTTGGATGGTATATTCTATAAATGTCTGTTAAGTCTAAATTATTGATTGTGTTATTGAGATCTATGGTTTCTTTGTTCAATTTTTGTTTGGAAGATCTGTCCAGTGGTGAGAGAGGTGTGCTAAAATCACATAGTATTATTGTGTTATGGTCTATTTAGTTTCTAAAATTGAGAAGGATTTGTTTAACATACTTGGATGAGCCACTGTTTGGGGCACAGATGTTTATGATTGTTATATCTTGCTGATTTATGCTTCCCTTAAGCAGTATGAAATGTCCTTTATCCTTTCTGACTAACTTTGGCTTGAAGTCCACATTATCTGAAATGAGGATGGATACTCCAGCTTTTTTGCTGAGTCCATGTGCATGGTATGTTTTTCCCCATCCTTTCACCTTTAGTCTATGGGTATCTCTTTCTATGAGGTGAGTCCCTTGCAGGCAACATATTGTTGGATCTTTCTTTTTAATCCAATCTGCCAGTCTATGTCTTTTGATTGATGAATTCAGGCCATTAACATTCAGGGTTATTATTGAGATATGATTTGTATTCCCGGTCATTTGGTTCATATTTAAAATTTTTGACACATCTTGGTTCCTCCTTTATTTGACAGTTCCTTTAGGATAATTCCTCCCTTTGCTGATTTGCTTCTTTGTTTTTTATCTCTTCCTCATGAAATATTTCCTGAGAATGTTCTGTAATGCTGGCTTTCTTTTTGTAAATTCTTTTAGCTTTTGTTTATCATGGAATGATTTTATTTCATCGTCAAATTTTAAGGTAAGTTTTGCTGGGTATAAGATTCTTGGTTGGCATCCATTTTCTTTCAGAGCTTGAAAAATGTTGTTCCAGGCCCTTCTAGCTTTTAGGGTCTGAATTGAAAAATCTGCTGATATCCGTATTGGTTTCCCCCTGAATGTAATTTGTTTTTTTTCTCTCACAGCCTTTAAAATTCTGTCTTTATTTTGTATGTTAGGTATTTTCATTATACTGTGCCTTGGTGTGGGTCTGTTGTAATTTTGTGTATTTGGAGTCCTATAAGCCTCTTGGACTTGATTTTCCATTTCATTCTTCAGATTTGGGAAATTTTCTGATATTATTTCATTGAATAGATTGTTCATTCCTTTGGTTTGTTTCTCTAAGCCTTCCTCAATCCCAATAATTCTCAAATTTGACCTTTTCATGATATCCCATAGTTCTTGGAGATTCTGCTCATGATTTCTTACCATCTCTGTTTGTTCAACTTTGTTTTCGAGGTTAAATATTTTGTCTTCAATATCTGAAGTTCTGTCTTCCAGGTGTTCTATCCTAGTGGTTATGCTTTCTATGGAGTTCTTAATTTGGTTTATTGTTTCCTTCATTTTAAGGATTTCTGTTTGTTTTTTTTTCAATATCTCTAACTCTTTATTGAAATGATCCTTTGCTTCCTGAATTTGCTCTGTTAACTGTCGATTGGTGCGATCATTCAATGCCTGCATTTGCTCTTTCATCTCATCGTTTGCTTCCCTAATCACTGTAATTATGTACATTCTGAACTCCCTTTCTGTCATTTCTTCTGCCATGCTGTCGTTGGATTTTATTGATGTAACATCTAGATTTGTTTGGGGCATTTTCTTCCCTTGTTTTCTCATATTGTTCAGGAATCAGTGGGTCATTAAGATATTGCAGATTTCCTCTATCGACTTATAATGTCCCTGAAGATTGCTAGGATATCCCTTCTTATCCTTCAGTAGCCTGAAGTCTTGGAGGAAGTTGATAATGCGGAGCTCCACGAAGAAGCTGCCTCTCTAGGGGTGGTGACCCTCAGGTGGCGTATATTCCCTGCTAGTGGGCAGAGGTGCCTCCACTTGTTGACCAATGGTCATCCAATGGGGAACTAGGCTGTGGGCTGAGGCAAGTCCTGTTTGTGCCTGTGTCTCTGGTTTTACCGTCCCTGTGGGAAAACCTCCCCCGGCAGGGAAGACTCACTTGGTGGGGATGTCTCGCTGGTCAGTTGTCCTCCTAGAGGTTCCCCTCAATGTACAACTACCACCTGGGCTGGGCTGTCTTCCTCTGCAACGTTCCCAGGGTCCCGGACCTACCTCCTGGGCCTAGCAGCCTCACCCTTCGCAGGTGAGTCTCCTTAGGCTGCCTCTCCCAGAGAATCTGCCCGCAGTCCTGGAAACTTCGCTCCGTCCCTAGGCGTGTCTCTGTGCGGTTCTTCCAGCAAGAAGCCACCTAGCTCCTGGGACCCTGCTCTGCACCTAATCACCTGGCTATACGGCCCCTCCTCTGAGCTGCCACCTGGAGCCCCCGTACAATAGCTCCGATACCCAGAGACCGGCCACACACCTCCTCCTCCGGACAGCGGCCCGGTTTCCTATGCAGTCACTAGAAGTCCAAGCAATTCACTTCGTGTCTCCTCCTCCCGCCAACCGCCTGTAGCCCTAGGCAGTCACTCCGAGTCCAAGTGACCCGCCCTGTTCCTCCTCCTCCTCCTCGGGGTAGCCCCCCGGGTGTTCAGGAGCGGTGGCTCCGAGACCATGTGACCCACCGCGCTCCTCCTCCAGGCAGGCCACTGGTGTTCAGGAGCGGTCGCTTTTAGTCCAATCAACTCACCACTCGCCTCCTCCTCTGGCAACCGCCTGTGGCTCTGATGCAGTCACTCCAAGACCAAGCGTCCCACTGCGCTCCTCCTCCAGGCAGGCCACCGGTGTTCTGGAGCAGTCGTTCTGAGTTCAAAGAGCTCGCCACGCAGCTCCTCCTCTGGCAACTGCCTGTGGCTCTGATGCAGTCAATCCTAGACCAAGCGACCCGCCGCGCTACTCCTCTTCCTCCGGGCAACCTCCCGGTGTTCAGGAGCGCTCGCTCTGAGTTCAAACAGCTTGCCACGCAGCTCCTCCTCTGGCAACCACCTGTGGCTCTGATGCAGTCACTCCTAGGTCAAGCGACCCGCCGCGCTCCTCCTCTTCCTCTGGGCAACCTTCAACTTCTAATTTATATGCAAGTAATTATGACCTCCATAAACATAAAACAAAACCTGAAAGATTCAAAATGATAAACAAGTCCACAGTCCAGGACGGAGATTAAAATATTAACTGAGAAAACAAGCAAACAAAAACTGATACATATAGAAGAGAGACATGATTGAAAACTTGATCAACTTCATGTACATAGATCACTGTTAGGGTTTAGATATCAGATGTCCCCCACAAAAACTGATGTGTGAGGCAATGCAAGAGAGTTTAGAGGTGAAATGACTGGGTAATGAGAGCTTTGACCCAATTAGTGCATTAATCTGCTGATACAGATTAATTTAGTGGTTGACTGTTGGCAGGTAGGTTGTGGTTTGAGGAGGTGGGTCCCTGGGGGTGCGCCTCTGAGTTATATTCTGTCCTTGGTGATCAAACTTCGTCCCTCTCTGCCTCCTGGCTGTTATGTTCTGAGCTGCTTTCCTTCTCCACCCCTTTCCACCATGATGCTCTGCATCACCTTAGGCCCAAAGCAATAGAATTAGTCATCTATGAACTGAGGTTTCTGAAACCCTGAGCACCAAATAAGGTTTTCCTCTTTTAAAATTGTTTTTGTAAAAAGTCTTTTGGTCACAATGATAATAAAGTTGACAAAAACAATCACTGTACCCCACAACTGTAGAATACAAAATATTTTCAAATACACACGGAATACTTACCCAAGTTGACCACATATCAAGCAAATCTCAACATGCATCAAAGAAGTAAAATCACTTAATTACTAAGATTCTTTAATTTTTTTCTTTTTTTTTTCGTATCAGGAATTGAACCCAGGGACACAACCACTGAGGCACATCACCATCCTTTTTTATATTTTATTTAGAGACAGAGTCTTACCAAGTTGCCTAGGGGTCCCCTAAGTTGCTGAGGCTTGTTTTGATCTCACAATCCTCCTGCCTCAGGCTCCCAAGTTACTGGGATTACAGATGTGCATGACTGCACCAGTCTCCTTTAATCTTAATTTAAGAAATCAACAAAAATATTATCATTGAAAACAACCACACTTTTTAACCTATGAGTCAATGAAGAAATTACAGTGTAGAAAAAATATTTTTAACTGAATGAGTATAAAAATGACACATCAAAAATTGTAGGATGTGAATTGAGGTGTTATTAGAGGGAAATTACAGCTTAAATGCATACATTAGGGAAAAAAAAAACTTTTCAGTATTCTATGTATCTTCCACAAGGGGGAGAAAGGAATACTAAATCAAACCTAAAGAAAGTACAAGTAAATGAGAACAGAAACTTTTCTTTTAAAGTAGACTACAAAAAAACCCTGTTAAAATCAAAGTTGGTTCTTTGAAAACACTAATAAAATTGGATAAATCCTTAGAAAGACTAATTAATAAAAGAGAAGGCATGGATTACCAAAACAGGAATAAAATGGCAGAAATCATTACTGAGTCCCAATTCAACAAGATGATTATGAACAACCTCAAATTGCTTAATTGTGTAGGCTTGCAACCCTGTGCTGTTACAGAGTGACAATCTACACATCCCTTCTTCACTGGAGAAGGTAGTCGACTGAGGGACTCTTCCAATTCCCCTTTCTTTGGAGTCTGGAAGTATACCTGGTACAAAGCAGATTCTCAATAAATATCTGATGAACTATTTTAGCTCTCTAATGAACTAAGAAAGCAAGATGTGAATGCTCAACTTTATTCAGTAGTTTACCAGAGGCAAGTTTTCTATTTTAAAGAAAAGAGTTTTACCAAATTTATGAATTATTCTGAGGCTGGTATTGTTGCTTTCAACAGGAAAGAGAAAAAAATCAGGCTATTATCAAAAGTCACACTTGGTCAGAGTGCACCTACTGGTATGGTAATTTACTTTTTACCATAGATTGGTTCTGCACAAGAACTAGAAAGACAACTTCTCTTCAGACACCAGTAATAATTCATAGAGGTTCTATATTTCTTCCTGTACTGTACCTTGTCTTTTACTCCCCAAACAGCTTTTTAACCAATGATTTTCAAATAGAGGGGGTAAATTATCATAATCACTTAGGGCAATGTCTAATTCTGATGGGAGTTTGTTATTATATGAGGGGAGTCTATTGGGGATGTGATGTATTAAGAACCAATATTTCAGTCCCTTATTTTAAGTATTCTAATTGACAATCACAAAGTTGTGTTAAATGCATGCAGACACAGAGACAAAGAGTTCAACATCCTAAAGGAGCTAACTAATGATTCAGTGGAAGAGCCACTGTGTAAACAGCTGTCTCCCACAAAGCAAACTGCTAACTTGCCTGCTGACTCCAAAGCACAGTACTGAAATGTTTTATCAGGTCATCTCTAGGACCTTGGTCAGAAGACCTTGTTAGTACCAAGGTCAACTGCAGGCACAGAAACAGAAAAAAAGATCCATGTACTGTACATTTGTATGCTGCTCACCGTGATACAGTGTGAAAAACACTGTAGAACAAGTACAAACAATGATGAGGTCTGTGTGTTTGTGCCCCCATCCCCATGATATCTATACTGAAATTCTAACTCCTGAGGTGATAGTCTTGGAGGTTGGGTCTCTTGGAGGGCTTAGGTTATGAAAGAAGAGTCCTTTTAGATGGGATGACTGCCCTTATAAAAGACCCCAGAGAAATGTCTCCGCTCTTCCACTTGGTGAGGTTGCAATGGGAAGAGGACATCTGCCGAGAAGGAAGAAAGGGTGCCTCACCAGACATCCACTCAGCCAGAGTCTTGATCTTGGACTTCCACCTCAAGAATTGTAAGAAGTAAAGTTCTGTTGTTTGTGAGCCACCCAGTCTATGGTATTTTGTTACAGCAGCCCACGTGGACTAAGGCAAATCTAATACAGTGCAGAAAAGAAAAGAACGATTAATTCTAGGAAGTTTTTCCAAAGGGGAATTATCAGGTAGGCCTTAAGGGATGAGCAGAATTTTGCAAAAATGACAGAACTCACAGTGCAAGCACCCATTCCACTATGGACATGGCTTCATACCTCACATCTACTGACTACTTTGCCCTCACCAATAAACTCTGAAGTAAAGGCTGCTATTGTCCCTATTTTATAGGTAAATAAAGTGAAATATTAAAATGTTAAATATCTGGTTCAAAGTTACGTACAGAGTTGTAAGTGGCAGAGCCAATTTCTGAATCCATTTTGCCTGACTCTAGAACCTGGGGTTTTAAACCACCTTTCTAACCCACTACATTCCAGCAAACAGATGATAACAATGACAGGCTTAATCTGAGTGGAGATGATACAAGGCTAATATGAAGGACAGGTGCATTCTTTTTTAAGTCTTTCTATGCCAACATTTACTAATTATAAAACACACACACAAAGCAATTAATGAGCTACCCAGAAGTCAGGTTGATTTCCCCTGTGCTCCAGTTCTGGAAGTAATAATGATACAGTTTAAGGCTGGGTTCTAATTCAGAAGTTTTTCCCATGGAGTCTCATGTAAGAGTAGGATTTCTATTAGGTCTGCTAGAAGATGTCCTTATAATACCTAAAAGATGTCCTTATAATGCTCTTCCTTAGATATGGTATTCCTTATTGTTAAAAAGAAAAAAAAATCAAGGAATTTTCAAATACTTCTAAGAGCTATGTAACCAACTTCATATTTTAAAGAAACCTAATTAGCCATGGCATTCTTTTCACCATGGCCTCATCAAATAAAGAAGCATGTAATTATCCAATTGTGTGAGTGACAATGATACACTCTCTGCCATTCCACACCTGACAGATCCCAGCTTCCCACAGGAAGTTCTAAAGGACAATTATTCTAGCTTGTGTCTGAAGGTACAGTTGGCCCTCAGTGCCCATGGGATCTGTACTTGTGGATTCAACCAACAGTAGATAGAAAAGAAAAAACTGTACATGTGTTCAACATATATGTGTTCCCTAAACAATACAATTATTTGCACAGCACTTACATTGAATGAGGTATTCCAGAGATGACTTAAAGCATAGGGAAGGAGAAGCATAGGTTACATGCAAATTCTAGGCCGTTTTATATAAGGGACTCAGGCATGCACATTTTGGTATCCTTGGGGATCCTGGATCCAACCACTCAGATGCCAGGGGACGACTGAAGCTTTAAGATAAAGATGAGGGGAGAGGAAGGCAAAAAATGGCCAACACTATCAGCTTCATTAAAGAGGCTATTTTACAATTCTTGCACTGGCATGGAAACCAGGCAACTACACAGAATGAATGAGTCCATTAAATACTGAGGGCACAATTATTCAGTAAGATAAAACATGGATCCAAAATATGACTAGGGAACAAAAACCTGACCCCTACCTCATAAAAAAGGCAACAGACCAAAGATAAGTAGTCTACATTCACTGATGCAAGGGGCTCACCTTTCCCCTCACTTGTTCTTTGGTTCACTACTCTGACTTAAGTAATGGTAAAATATCATGGCATAAAGATCAAAAGAATTAAGACACAAAAACACATGTTATTGATTTACTTTGCTTTGAAACTGTTTAGCAGCTGGATAAGAAAAAAGACAACTTCATACTAACTCAATAAACCAATTGTAAACATATGCCCAGGCTTATGCCAGGGAGCTACCTCCTTAAACAGATAGACTGATCTTACAACTACCTAGAAAAAGCAAGACCTGAGACTCCTACAGCAGATGCATAAGGGGGCTTCACAGTGCTAATGAGCCGACTATTGGATTTTGTAGTTCAGTGTTTTTACTACCTAAAACCATTCTGCCATATGCTCACTAGATGCCATACAGATGTTAAATACCTCAGAGTTAGGAGGTAAGTTGCACAAAGTGATCAGTGGTGATATTAATTAGCACTGTGGAAAGGTATATGTGATCTAGCCTAGCATCCAATTTTAGACAGGGTTCAAGGACTGATGAAGTTAATCCCTGCCTCCTAAGATACTTAGATCAAAACATCAAAAAGGGTCAAAGAGGAACATACCAAGGGACCTGTAATGCAACTTCCATTACTGCTTGATTTCACTTAGGTACTGAAGTCAGCTATGTATTTCTAACAAAAGCAGAATTGTCAAAATAGATTATGATTCCCAAGGAAGTTTTTTCCAGAGACATCCTAAAATTCCTGACACTCTCAGAAACCACACACTAACAGAAGACAAGACTACAATGAGGATTCTCACAGGACTGCATCCTATACCCAGCAGTGGAACATGTGACCCAATTCTGGGTGCATGGGATAATGGATGGGAGTGTACTCTTTCATTAAGCAGTTCAGCTACATGATCAAAAACTTCATTTAACAAAAGAGAAAAAAGAAAGTTTCCTTCCCATTCAGGTCCTCTTTCTGCTAAAAATTCAAATATCCATTGAAATCCTTAATGCATAAATTTCTAAGAAACAACATTCTGTATTATTCAAATATCTCCAAAAGTAATTTGATCATGATTCTTTTCTAGTATATAAACTGGTACTTGGAAAAATAAAAAAAATCAACATTTATATAACCACTGTGGGGAGGGGACATTAAGATCAGCCAAATATCACCCTATGTGTCAATCAATGACACCCAGTTTTCAACCTGCCAAAAATTGGAGTGGACTAACAATTGTTCACTTGACCACCTCCAAAGGAGCCCTCTTCCTGAGTAGTAAGAGCTCCCTCAAGCTAAGAGCTAAAAGAAGAAATTTCTCCCCTGCTTTTAGAGAACTAACCCTTCAGATATAGGTAAGCACTGTCCACAGAACCAGTTGGACCTGTACCATAAATCTAGGCCTTTGGTATCTTCGATGTCAAGTTCAGTCCACTCCTATCCCATAACTTCCTTACAGAGACAGACTTACCAATCAGAACTGAAACAATAATGCACTGCTCTGCAAAGGCCTGAGAATCCATGTTCTCTTTTTGTATGGTTTTGACATCTAAGATACCAACTATAACTGAAAATATTATCTAAGTGCTTACTACCAATATAAAGATGTACAGAATGAAGAGAAGAATGATACCGTTCCTACCACCATCATGCTCACAGAAATAATGTGTTCTTGAGAGGCATGGGGAAATATCTAGTAGGGTGCCCTGTGGTAAGATCACAGCAGTATGATTGGGCTGCTCATCTATGGAGGAACACATGTTCAGGCACAATGACCAACAGCCTGTGCTATTTCCTTTGCTACCACTGCATCTTCCATGCATCCCCAGCTTCATGTTGCTCACCTTGCAATGGAAATCTAAATGAGTTCAATTAACTATCAACCAGTCACACCATGGGATATGAAAAATGGAATGGATATTACCAAGAAGCCGCAGCAAAAATCAATTGCTGCTTTGGAATGCATTATGATTTAACCAAGAAATCTTTTAACTACTTCTATTTGTCTTAGAATGATGATAAAGCTACTATGTAGACTGAGAAGATAGTAAATTTTCAGAACTGCCTGTTGGAGATTCAAAATTTGTTGTGGAAAATATGTAAGTGGTTGACAGTTAACCCTCACAGTGTTCTCATATTATGAAAACCTTTAACGCATGATTCACTCTATCCTCTTGGAATTTACAGTATCAGCAAGAAACAAGCCTTTTTAGAGAGTATCTGAAACATCCCAGCTTGAGAAAACACTTTTGTCACTCTTGCCACTAATTTCGAAGGGAAGGAGTGTTGTGCAGATGGGTTTATGGGAAACATCACCAGGGCCAGTGCCGTCCCCATCAATCATGAACACAGTTCAAGTATTTAAAAAGAATGAAAATCCCTGCACCCTCCCCACCATCACCACCATGCAGGCATTGACCTATGCTACCTCTCTCCATCCTGATGAGGCTCCTGTGAGCACTACTTTAGAGATGACAAAAGTGAGGGTCAGATACGCTAAGAATTATGCCTAGGCCCTCTCACCACCCCTCCTTCCTAGCAACCTCCTCCTTTCCTGATGATAAAGCTAAAGGACCCACAAGCAAAGATTCACTTCTAGTTTTGTTTTCATCCCTCTAATGCTTCCCTTCCCAACTCATCTTTGTATTTTTGTTTTTGTTTTGTCGTTTTCCTTCATGACACCTTCCCACTTTCCTAGAACATGTAAAAACCAAGAATGTTACCAGGGCAGCAATGACAAAATTAAATTCATTTTCATCTAAAGAGTTTAAAATAAACAAGTTATAATTTGACAAGAGGAAATTGGACCTCGCTTCACATCAACAGCTCACGCCTGTGCTGAACTCTAAATATCCCTTCCTTATGATGAGTCTGTGGAATGTTGAAATTAAACTCTTTCTAAGAAATCAATTTCTTTACATTCTCATGGATTATTTTTAAAGTCCTTTATGGAAAACAAACAAAATAATACAAAAAATTAGTGGCTCATTTTTCCCTTTGGGTAATATTTATCAAATATCCCATTTCAATAAAATAAAACACTACAGTATCCCCTGCGATGCCTGGTGTACCGCTGTAAGTCCCTGTGCTCCTGGGACTCTGGAGGACTGGGGTTGAGGGGTAAGGAGTGCAGGGAGAGAAAGTGAACATGTAAGCTACAGCAACCATGATCATCCTCCACCTCAGCTCTTTTGGTTTCAGCATCATGAGGAGACCAGCTAGCCTCACAGGCCCCTACCAACCCAATGCTAGCACTGAGGCCCCACCTCCTACCCACTCACCCCCAGTATGACAGTCAGAACCTTTCCTGGGCTTTGCTGGGCAAACACTCTCCTTCTCTAGGTTTGTACTATTCCTCAGAGTTACAAGATCCTACATTTATACTCTGTATCTCAATTTTATCAAGCTGTATACATGATATGCTATGAATACAACTATAAACATATAGACACTCAAAAACTTGCTGAGAATGAACTAAGGAAGAAAAGCAGACAGGAAGATAAAGTTCTACCAATTATATCAAACTCTTTCCCAATCCCTTGAGCAGGAGACCCTATCCCACCTGGAACTGAAATACCTTCAATCTAAGACCAAGTAATATCATAACAAAGGCTTGTCATTTAACTTTTTTATATTGCTATCATCTCTTCTTACCAGTTAGATTGCTTCTATAAAGTAGAGATTAGTATTGCACTGCCTTCTCCTCTACCACCACAGCCCCATGATGGATGCATGGTACTAACACACACGTGAAGTACTTGCTGAATTGTTTATTGCTAGCTTCAAAAGCAAAACCCCACGCTCAAGATGTGCTCTTTTTAAATACTTTCCTAGAGCACAGAGCAATACCTGGGCCACACCCTTTGACTACTTTCCACTATTTAAATGCAAATAAATGCTATACCATTTTTTGGGCCAATCCTTTAAATGATAATTGATTCTGTTCAGTTAACAGAAAAAAATAAAAAACATTTAAAATCAATCAAATGTTCCTTCACGCTTGAACTAACTAATGTCCTGAATACATAAACTTGAATACAGGGGAAATAAGGAGGTTGTTATTAATTATGCCAGACTGCAAAACCAGTAATGGGCAAAAAGCAAAACAGTAAGTTATAACCGAGGACATAGTGAGCTATATACCATTGACTGTCCTGAGTCTCAAAAGGGCTAAATGTACAATTCTTATAGTAATATTCACTGCACTGTTACCACCTTTAACACAAAGGTATTGTCTATAATATAATTAAAATACTGGCATTTACCCTCCCTCTCCAACTTAGCTTAGAGAGTTTGAGTGACAGGTTGGACCAGTGCACACCAGTTCAGGGCCTGCACTCCCAGTCACTCATCATTCAGAACACACTTATGGTTGGGTAGCCAGCCAATGATGAGCCTGTAGGTAAGATTTTCAAGCTTCGCATCCATCATCCCCCAAAACTTTGAAATATTTGCAGGTAATTAAAAGAAAGGTGATGTGGTGAGGCTGAAGGTGCAGAAAAATTCTGATTCTGTCTAGTACTGTGCTAAAAGCCCACTTAATGCTGAGGTAAGACAATGTGACTCATTAAATAAGGACCTTACTAGTCACCAGCAGATTCTTCCTTATGGGCAGCACATGAAAAAACTTTTAGACCCATGACCACTAACTGATACCCATAAGAGAAAAATCTGGAAAATCAAATTTTGATGCCTAACTTTCTTTATAAGAGATTTTACTACAAGGGGGAATTTTTCTCTTTATTTTAATACCTCATAAACCAGTCCATCTCAATAATCAAAACCATATTCCAAGACATCACTGTGCCTCATGTGAATCAGTGAATGCCACTATAAAATCTCAAACTGAAACATAGGTAGATGGGAAAATGCTCCAGGGAGAACTGGTGTCTTGAAGGCTCATCAATCAAGTCAGTTGATTGAAAAATATGTGTATAACTGACAGCCCAGAAAGGGTTAGAAATACCTCACATTCTAATAAGGACATTCCAAGCCCAAAATCATGTCATGAGGGAAGCAGGGTAATATCAAGGAAACGGGATGGAGAAGGCCTGCTTCTCAGAAGTAATGTAAGTCCAATATGTATACACACACACAACACACACAATCTGTGTGTGTTGTGTGTGTGTGTGTGTGTGCATACATATGGATATATACACATGGTTAGTTATGTATAGATATAGCAACAACCTGTCACTCCTTGTAATTCCAGAGTCTCTTAGGATTTGCCTTTTCTTCAGTGAGGGAAGTCTGGCATTCCCAGATTGACACTTTTTGGTCCATACAGAAAAATAAAATAAAAGAGAAGATACCATTCCCATGCCAGTGAGTAGTCTTATGCAGAACACAGCAAAACATTTTATGTTTAGTAATTTGTATTTTATTTATTCTTGAATTACTTGTTCATATCCCTTTCCTATATTTTTCTATTAGAGTAGTATTTCCTATTATTTTTTAAAGTTTCTTACAAAGAACAATAACTGGTTTCAATTTGATATCTTTCAGGCTATGTTTGTGTGTTTGGTCATATAAAAGCTGTCAAATCTATAAAAATTTATCCTTTATGGTTTCTGCCTTTGGAGCACAGGGAGAAGTACTCTGTAGCTGGCTACTAATAATGTCCCCAAAGTGATGAAAATCAACTTCTCCCTTTCCATCTCCCACTATGGTAAGTATTCATGCCAGAATTTTCCTTCATGAAGCATGTATTGTTATAATGAAGAAAAAATTAACACTAATGGATGCAGTAAGTAAAGCAATAGAAAATTAAAATAGTTATTTTAGTTATTTAAAAAAATCCTTATTTTTAAATAACTTCTTTAAATTATTAAAGGGATTCTTCCCTTGACTCAGTTATACTTTTCTTTAAGACCTTTATCTAGGCATTATCAGGAAAATGCTCTATCTACAAATTCCCAAACTTGTTATCTCACAGTTCCATTACCAGGACACCCACTTCATAATTCCACTCAATTCATTTAGTCCATTAGGCTACCTTATCTAGATGGACTCAATATTGCTCTCATTAATATTTTAACTCTAGACTCTAAAAAACAGTGATTTTTATAAATAGTTAACATATATGAATGTTTATTATGTGCCAAGACCTATGCTAAGTCTTTTACATATTCTGCATTTCACTGACTGTGAGATGCACCTCTAACATTTAAACACCACTGAAGCCATGAAAATTTACAATTTGTGGTACATTTGTGTTTACTGACAGTTTTTCCTCTCAGTGGTACAGGAAATAATGTCTCACAATTAGCACCACCTCAAATTAGATGAAATATGAAAGAATAACTAATTTCATCTCTAGCAATTCTGAGTCTGATATGATTATCTCTCTTCTTTCTGATAAGGGAGAAGCAAAAGCTAATTGTAGCTCTGCAAATGAAAGTGCTGGGCCTGGATTTAAGCCCTGGCAACCTGACTGTAGGGTCCCACCTCTGAGCCTGTTTGCTATCCCCGGTCTACCATGCCACAGTGACACTAGAAGGCAGTGATTACCTCTGCTCACCCCAGGCTTTTCATCCACTATTTAGAACTTGAATCCTCTCTCAAATCTCTGAAATACTATCTACAACAGTTCTTCCAAAACTTCTCCAGATTCTTAAACTCCACTGCTATTTGCTGATTTCCTCACCTCTCCACCCTGACACAGGAACTTTCTTGCCTCCTGGGACAGTGTTAGCTGTCATGAGCCCTGCAGTGTGCATTCCTCTGACCTGGACCCCCATTCTGCTGCTTTTGCAGACTTGTCAACACATTCATTTGATCATGTGACCTTCACTCCTTCACCCTGAATCTCAAACTTCCCTCTCTAGACCTACTCTGGAGTTTCTTCCCACAGCTTCCTGGTTTCACCTCTCCTCTGACTCTCCGCCTTTCTTCCAGTTCCTTCTTTTTTGTCTATTTCACACATGCCTCTTCCTTCTCCTAACCTCTCCAATGCAGTCAAAGCACTGGCTGTTTCTTTATTCATGGGTCCCTCAGAATAAGAAGCAGGCAGCTGCCAAGGGAACCCACACAAAGCTCAGAACTCTTCCCTAAACTTCAGATATGCCCCTGCAATGTACCTGAAGAACACTCGGTCACCCCACCTTAAATTCAACATGTCTAGTCAATCCCAACTTATCCATACAAGCCTTTCTCCTTCCACAACCATTTCTCCCCTGCTAAGGTTGGAAATTTAAGATCCACCTCTGACTTCTCTTGTTACTCTACAGCCAGTCACCAGTCTCTGCCATTTTGCCTGCAAAACTCCTCATTTTTCCACTTCTACTTTCACCAGAAATTTAACACCACATAGATAATTCATTAGCTTTCTTTTAAATCTCCTGGTATCCAAGTTCTACCTGCTCCAATCCCAAGTGCAAGCCCAACACTTTCAGTGACTTCTCAGCGCTTCTTATTCTAACACATCAAGACCTTCAAACTGTCATCCCAACCCATCCATTCTGAACATCTCCTTTGCCTCACTCTGCTGGGTTCCACTGGGAACACCAGAGAGGTCAGGTGGAGATGCTCACCAGTCACCATACCTGGGCTGCTCCATGACAGCCACCATGGCTACTGAAACAAAAGTAAGTTAGGACAAAAAAATGCATCTCCCAGTTGTCCTGGCCACTTTTGAAGTGCTTAGTAGCCTCCTGTAGCCATAGTTATTTTAGCACAGACACAGAACATCTGCTTCTACTGGAGAGGGTTGCTCCAGCCTCATCAGCACCCATGCTGATCTCCCTAGCACTCTGTGCCCAGAAGTGTCTCCATCCTACCTGTGCAAAACCATGTGTCCCTCATATCAGAGTGATCTTCTCATAAGCTGCAGCACAGTTCACTCCTACATTACCTTGTTATAATTCTTACAATGTTGTTGCATTTAAGTTTTCATTATTGTGTCTTAAATTATTGTGCCTCATAGAACTAACAAATATTCATTGAATAAATTAAGAACATGTACTTATTACAATACCACACCAAAATTACCAAACATGGGTGTATTTAATATTCCTCCTTCATTAAAAATGATGTTTTCCTTTGCTCTAAACAAATGATCTTGCATTTAGCTAAACGAATAATTTAATGCCCAATTATAATAGTTCAGATAGTTAATTCTTTTTGTTGTGGTGTTTGAAATTGAAAGGAAAAAGCTATACAAGTTCTGAAATATTTCCACTTTACATAAGTGTACCAAAAAGAAACCACAAAAGATAGACCAGGACAGAAAAATGAATGAATAGTATGAGTAACTATATCTGAAATTGAGGAAAAAAATATCAATAGTAGACTAGTCCTAAAATTAGGAGAAACTATAAATATAGCTTTAAAAATTTTGTATGAAATATATCTTTAAAATATATAATAAACATATTTATATTTATAAATATATATATATATAAACATACATAAATAAAATATATTTTCAAATCAAGAGTCTTATATCCCACTTTTCAAATATGACTGAATATTTACATCTTGAGATCAAAATCACACATATACATAATTTATACTTGTATGTATATGTGCTCTTTCTTTAAATTCAGGTCTCTTGTCCAAAAAAAAAAGTTAAGAAACCAATCCACTATACCACAGGTCTGGGTTCTTGAAAAAGGATAAAGCTCCTTTTCCAAACACCAAGAACCAAGCAGAAAAGATTTGGGAGAATCACACCAGGTAGACTCCTCAGACCTTAAGAGGATAGGAAGCTTTATTTTTAAGAGAGTCTTCTCTGAAGTTTTTAGTTGATGAGAAAACTGGCAAAGATGCTCCATTATTCCAATACTGCACTTCCAGTGACTTCTGAGGTACCATTTATGAAAGCTTTTGCTCTTTCTATCCAAGAGATCTAAGTCCCTTATGCAACTGCATATTCTACAGCCTGTTTATTTCTGCAAGTCAGTCAGCAACAGAAGTAAATGTTACTTTTTTGCATATAAAACTAACTACTATAAAACTGACATTACCTTAAGGCACACATCAATGAAGAATTTAACTTAGATGGTAAGTAGTACATGCTATTTACAGCTATCTTTCTTTTCTTTGTAAAGGATGCTACAGGTTTTAAGTGTTAAAAATACTTTAGGTATTTTTCCCTGAAATCAAATAAGAGATCATCTCATCAGACTGAGTATTTGTCTACCAGATAACAGCAGAAAAGGCAGATACGGAGTCAAGAACTTTCAGTTTGAGGCAATGCCCCTGTTTCCAAAGCACACCCTGCCATCATGGTACCAACAATTAAAGCCACATACAAAGAAGTACCAGAGCACTTCTACCTCACAGTTGCTTTATGACTTCATACCAATTTTCTCTACCATTTTACAATTAAATTATCCTTTTTCTTCTCACACATTTCCAACTCTCTCCCTAGTGCCCCCTAGCCCTTCTCTAAAGACCCCAAACTTCAGATTTTGGTGGAGAATGTGATCTGCTTTGGGGAGTCTGCAGGAGTTTCATGTATCCCTATGTCAGAACTGTCTGGTATAATCTGAAGTTTGTACAACCTTGGAGCTCCCATTTTCCAATAAGGTCCCATTGATTAAATTAGACATAGGGTTTTTCTTTTCCATTTATAGAAGGGAAGAAAAATATCAATTTCAACATGGAGAAACAAATATCTGTCAGGCTTGATTTCTATTTAGCTCAATGAGTAGGTCTAAACTGTCAGTATCATGCCAAATAAAAACTCATCTACCCTCCCTTCACCCAAGCTCTACTGGACATGCTCAGTCCAAAACTCAGAAATTTAGGGAGGGTGGAAGAAAAAAACAAACAAGAGGAACACCCTGTCCTCATATATAAACATACCACCATGGTAACCACACAATGCCTATCTGGGTGCATTAGATGCAAATCAAAATCATGCACAACCACAATCATGGAATCCTAATTGGAACAAGTTATTCTATGTATGTATAATATTTCAAAATATACTCTACTATCGTGTAAATAATAATTATAATAATTATAATAATAATAAATAATGCTCAACAACAGTAGGCGGATCCGGGGTTGGCTTTCCTGCTTGTAAACACTACATGGGTAACTTTAGACAAGCAGGTCATCTTCTCTCAGCCTCACACTGCTCATCTCGACATGAGCCATCTGGATTAGAAAGCCTTTAAAGCAACTTTAAATATCAAACATTTCTAAATAGGCAGTCAAGAGTCAGTGTTTATGAAAGCGCCTGGCAAGACAGTCCCATGGATGTACTTCACCTGAAGTATCATGCACTGGGGCTGCATAAGTATACACAAACTCACCAGGACATGGACGTTTTTGGATGGGAGGATGGAAGAGAAGATTCAGGACTCTTGGTTTAGCCAGATTCTTAAACGGTCCACCGCTCCATTCAAAAAGCTGAGAACAAGTGAAAGGTAAGACATTAAACAAAAGAATATTCAAACATTTACCCAAAAAATCCCCAAGGAATTTGCAATGAACTAGTCTTACCTCAAGATGCATGTATAACCACTCAGGAAAAATAGGGTAATGTCAATGAGATAAACTGAACTACTAGAACTTTCTTCATAAGTACCCATTATCTTGTGATTATACAATAAAACTCAAGAAAAGCAGCAGGAATTATACAGAAAAGGTGAACTAAAAAACTAACTGAGCTTTGAAATACGTTACTTCTATGTCAGATTTTTTCAAATTACGTGTTGGTTAGATAAATATTAAAATTACTTTTCTGTTTTAAACATTTATGAGGGGACAATAGAAGACAGCCCCAAAAAAGAACAAGAGGGAAAATATGTCTAGAGGCCTAAAAAGTAAGACAAGTCATGTCTACACTAGCATAGTAAAGCACCACCACACAATGCCTGACTGGGTGCTCTAGATGAAAACCAAAAGCACAGCTAAGGCTGTAGGTCTGGAGTCAGGCTACCTTGTCTGGATCCCAGTTAAGATGATACATCATAATCACTCACTAGTTATGAACCTAAGGGAAGACAACCAACTGTTCTGGCCTCAGTTTATCTGTAAAATGTGACAATAGCTCTTAGGGGAAGTTTTGAGGCTTAAAACTATTAAAAATAATGCCTAGCATGGCCCGTGGTGAAAATTTTATGAAAAAGTACAATTATTTCTCTTACCCCATGCTGTAAAACAAATTAGAATCCATGACATTAATGACAAATAAGATCTACAGAAAAGTCAACCTCATTTTATCCACTAGCTTTGACTGTCACTTCCAAACTGTGTTTTAACTAGAGCACTTAAATTAACCAGTATATGTCTGTCTCCTTCAACATCCCAAATTCACTAGTAGAGGAGACAAGAGAGAAGAGAGGGGAAGGTCCTCGGGAAGCACTATCTAGACCTTTCTATGACGATGGAACTATCCTATATACACACTGCTCAATATGGAAGCCACGCGTCACGTGTGGCTATTGAGCACTTAAAATATTGGCAGTGCTGAGAAAAAATTTAAATTTAATTTTAATTCATTTAAACAAATAACCATATGTAACTATGGGGCTACTTTACTAGACTACATGGCCACAGATGATCCATAAACTAAAAAAGGAACCTAAGAAATTTGAGCAAAAGCAAGGATCTTCTTTTCCTAAATTGCTTATATGTTCAATACAAATATCTTTGTGTTTAACAGCGATCTGGTCACTGATGAGTTAGACAAATACCATGTCAACTCATGCATCAATACAGTGCAAACTCAGTGCTAATGAAAGGATCAGAGATAAAGAAGTATGTGGTTCTTTGATATTGTAGAAGGTCCCTAAGGCCAAGTTAAATTCAAGCTCATGTAAAGCATGATTCCATACACAGACCAGATCTGCAAAGGGCCAGCACCAAAGCACTTGTTTCTATACAACTAAGGGGAAGCTACTTGATCAATGCACACTGAACATCTCTGCATTTATCTTCAATTTTTCCCTCAGAAATTCATAGTTCTGTAAGGTTTTCCCTCCTCTAGAAACACCAGTGTTCTTGGCTATCTTGGCCTTTCCATTATGAACAAAATAAATGTACCACACATGTCGAAGTATAATGCCAGACTCCTGCTTAGCTGCCCCTGTAATATGGTTTTATTATGATGACTGAATTAATAGGCTGACATCATACAGCTTCACAGGCTGATCCCATGTCATCCTGATGTATCACTTTGTACCACTTCAGTACTGTAAATCAGTTAAGATCTCAAGCAAATTGAAAAGGCTGGTAATGATGCTTTCTCTGTCATCTTTGTAGACTCTACATTATACACAACTTACATTATTTATAAAGCTTCAGCGATGCCTCCATTAGCCTTGTAAGATTACCCAAATGAGTTCTTTTATACACTCACAACTTGGCCTTAATTATGTAGGCTACTGCAGCTTAAATATGCTCCTCTAATTACATTCATTTATTCTTTTTCAAATTTACCAATTATTAAATTTTACCTTGAACCCAGAATTGCTAAAAATAAAAATTACAAACTGAATTTTTATTTTTAACTAAAAATGTAAATGTTGCTTGAAAAAGGAGACTTACTTCCTCTAATTTTTTAATGAACTTAGCAGAAAAAAATTACTTAAGTCTCAAGAGGTCTAAGAGGTTAACATTGTTAATTGCTTTCCCCAGAGATGGCATCTCACAGTTATCTTCAGGGAGTGTTTTACAAAATCGCATGTGCCTCAAAAGAAAAGCCTCTGCTGCAGTAGTTTTGAGATCTGGCCAGCTCTGTTCCTGCTGCCTCCCTGAAAAACATCAAGGAAATGTGCTCCCTTTAAGCCTGCACAGGCATTCAGCAACCAGAAAAGCGGGTCCCCATAAGTCTCTCACACCCACCGCCCCACCTTCCTCCAGAAACAACGCGAGAAACACTAAGACGGGTGCAGAGTAAAGAAACGCCTCAGGTGCAGTGAGGCCAAAGAATCCAGTAAAGGGGAAGGGATGAGAGGACTAGGAGACGCTGGGGGTTGTTGGTGGAAGAGGGGGGAATTACACACTGCTGCCAACACTTTGGATAAATCGAGAATTTCAGTGCAAGCTTTCCCCGACATGGACCCCAAAGAGGCCGGTGGGCACGGAAGGGAAACCTTGCAGAAAGCCAGGGAGCAGGGCACCAGGCGTCCCCCTCCTGGGCACACCGTTTGGCGGGGGCGGAAAGGGCAGTGCCCGCCGAGGTCCTCCCACCCCTGCGAGGGTGGACAGACCTGCGCGGGACACCATTGGCTGCAGACAGCGCACGGGCCTCCGTAGGGCTGCGGAAAGGGAAAGAGAAACATGGAACCGGAGAGCTGCAACCCGACAAAGTGGCGCGGGGAGCTGGAGGCGGGGCAGGAGGGGAGGCAAGTTGGCAGGTCTGTACCTGGAGCAGCATGGAGGCGTTTTCATAGGGAAGCGCCCCTCCCGCAGCCCGCATCCGTCTGAAGGGAGACCATGGCGCTGGGAGGCCCCGGCCGCCAGTAGAGGGCGGGAACACGCGTGTTTTTGCTTTTACCCGCCTGGCGGCGCGCCCTGCGCGAACGCAGAAGTGGTCAAGCAAGCGGGGTCCCTCCCCTCGCCTGGGCCGGGGATCAACCGCTGAGTCTCTCCTCCGCGGGTCCAGAGCCTGGATTGAACTGGTTGCGCAGGTGTCTGGGGGTTGGAGCCGCCCACTGTTCTTTCACGTGCGCACTTGCGCATGCGTGCAGGTCGCTCCCCCAGGCATCCTCTTCAAATTCCGGGCCCAGTGGGCAGACAGCGCAGGGGAGCGGCGGGAACCACCGCCCCCAGTCCCCAGGCCCATGCTCACGCCCAGCTCTTTCCAAGGAGTAGAAAAAGCACACTGGCTTTCTGGCTTTCCCAGCCTCTACTCTAGTCCGGGTGGAGCAGGTTTGGTGCAGTATGTGCAAATCAGGCTTGCTGTGCTGTGTTTATTTCTGACATGGTGCTTAACACATCACATCCACCTTGAGCACTAATCTTCCTTAGAACTGCAGATCACATTTTCTCACTCCCCTTTTATGTCCCATTTTTATTTCCCCTCATTCTCTCCGCAAAGATTTGCAGCCCCAAAAGTTGCTTGTGTTCAGAATTGGATAGCCTATTAACTATTGCAAACCTGAAGTCCATAAATGCATTTCCTACTCAGGATTCAATGGTTTGAGCAGGGCCCTGTTGTTTCAAACTAATGACAGAAGCCACAAGGAGATAGCGGTTCATACTCTAGTTGTTTGGTCCAATTTTTACGACCTTTTAGATGTCACAAACGCCTTCAGAACATAAATAAAATTCTGTCTACCTGATTTACATAGACATTGAAAAGACGTTTGTCTAAGAATCAACTTTTTTCATAGCCAGTTTCTGAAAGCTGGAATGGAATCTTGAATAATTACCATAAATGTTGAGTTGTGTTTAGAGAAGGATTATTCTGAGGAGTAAATTTTATATGAACCCAAAAAAACCATTCCAGCAACATTAACATCAAAAACCATGGTAAATGAATGTTCCTGCAATTATCCCTGTACCTGTATGCATCAAGCATCCCATTTAAAATTATTGCTTATTAACCAATTATTATATATTTCATGTTTAATTATTCAAAGGAAATGCAACAAATCATATAAAACCCATAAAATGTCATTTATAAGTTATATATCAGAATATGTCTGCTAAGTAAATTTCAAATTTCTTATTTGTTAAACTATTTGAGCACTTACAGGTCAATTCTTGGATCTCATATTATTTTTTCTAAAAGCAGCATTTATCAAAGTTGCTCATTTTCTGCTTCTTGGTGCAAGAGCTGGAGTTAGCCTTGTAGAATGCCACTGAGATCAGGTCACTCTTCTGTTCAGAACCCTCCTTTGGTAAATAAAGTGAAATATATCTAGTCAAGGGAACATTATTTAGTCATAAAAAGGAGCAGAGTACTGACATATGTTACTTAGATGACCCTTTAAATTATTGTAAGTGACAGAAAGTAGACATAAAAGACCACATTTTGTTTGCTTCATTTATTTGAAATATCCAGAAGAAACAAATCTATAGAAACAGAAATTAATTGGGGATTGAGCGACCTGCGGGTGATAGCCAAGTGTTTTAGGATGATGAAATTATTCTAAAATCAGTTTCCAGTAGTGGTTGCACAACTTCATGTGTATAGTCATTGCATTTTATGCCTTAAATGAGTGGATTATATGGCATGTGAATTTTATCTCAACAAAGCTGTTAAAGGAAAAATGGAAGATATAAATAAATGTAGTATATGATCCTTGATTGGATCCTGATGAAGAAAAGGTATAAATTGGCATTATAAAATTGTAACGATGCTAAACACTTGAGAGGCATCTTCTGCTTATAGTCTCAGAACATTCCAATAAGGTATACACCATCATCCCCATCGTTAGATGATAGCAGTGCTTACTGAAATAGGGCTTCTTTGGGATGATGATCATAGTGGTGGTGATGATGTTATCTAATACTTTGGTTTGCAATTTTTGAGTAATTGTTTTGAGCCTTATGCATATGTTATTAACCTCTTTATCCTTCAAACAATCCAATGAGGGATTAGAAAACTTGGAGGGCCTAGGAAAGGGGAGGGGAGACTAAGGGAGAGTCATTGGGAGGGAATTAATACAATCAAAGTATATTATATGCAAGTACAGATATGCCCCAATGAAACCACTATTCTGTGTAGTTAATATGCACTGATAGAAAACACCATGAGATAGACACTATTTTCTCTACAGATGCAGAAATGGAAGCACCAACATGTTAAGTGACTTCACCAAGGTCACATGGCAAGTATGCTAGTGCCTAGAAAGTACTGGATGTGACAAATGGCATCTTGTCTGTGTCACAAAGGTTACTGATATTCTTCTCTTTGAATGTTTGTAGTGCTGTGCTGAGAATAAAATTTCTGTTTCCAAGCCAAATATCTTAGGTAAACTTATACCAACAGAATTAATGGAGTAGTCAGTTTTTGAAAGTGACATGATTTCCAGAAAAAAAAAATCTTCAATTGTTTTACTTCTGTTAGCAAGTTCTCCCCACTAAACATACATCCATTGTCAAATTTCCCACATAGAAGGACTGATTTGGGCTGCAATTCACACAGAACCTAAATGACAATGATTAAGCAAAATAGGAACTTATTTAATCTATTATAAAAGGAAGGTTAGAAATAAGAATTCCAGAGGTGGTGAGATAATGCGAAGGTGTTAGGGCCAAGGTCTCTGAAATCCTCTTATCTTCTACCTCAATGTTGATTATAAAATGCCTGCTGCAGCTTCAGTCATCATATCTGCATGCCAGAGAGAAGAAAAGAAAGGACAAGGCCAAAAGAAGTGAATGACCTGAAGCTCCTGGGAGGAAGATGCCACTCACCATCACCACCTGTGGCAAGCATTGACCACTGCTACATCTCCCACACCTCTTGAATGAAAACACTCCTGTGGTCTTTACTGTTCGCAAGGATGGCTGGGAAATATCATTTTAAATTGTTTAATCTGGACAAATTGCACTCCAACAAATGTCACTCTGGCAAAATGAGGAAGTGAAGAACAAGGTAAAGGCTAAGTGCAGTAGTGTGCTTCAGGCAGCTAGCCATGGCTTGGAAAAGCTCATGACTCAAAACTCAGGTCTTTGCAAGCTTGTTGTTTAACTCACTGGTCACCTGAAATTAGCCATGGTGGTTTTATCTGCAACACAAAAACTGAAGAACACCATAAATAAGGTCCTGCCTCCTTTTTTGGAAGACCAGTTTAACATTACCAGCATACCACTGAATACCTCAAGAAGTAAAGATTTTACTTTTAAAAATTAGGAAAAACATCAGTCCTATAGGAATCAGACATGTTCTAACATCTTCTCAGTTTGTGTTTGAAGCAATTGTTACATCAAACTGTTGCTTCAACGATCAACTTTTCTAAGATGTAATTTTAATAAAAATATAAAACATATTTTGGGATAACTTCTTCTAAAATTTATTCAGGGAAAAGAAGTAAAGTAGAATATTGTCTTTCCTGGTTATAAGGAAGAACATATTTTTTTCAGCGCTTGGAGTGGAACCCAGGGTCTTGTGCATACAGGAGGGTGTTCTACCACTGGGCCATGCCTGCCTGAATGATTTTCACTCTTACCGAGGAAAGCCTTCCTTCCCATTTCCATTTGGGATACAAGCAGGTACTTCAGACACAGCACTGACATGGACAAAGAAAGTCTTCCCTTTGACTTGAGAAGAGTCAACAAGAGTGATTTCGGGAGCTGAGCCAGAAACAGAGAAGTAGGCCTCCAGGTTCTGTGAACATGGTCCCACTCCACCTGAGAGGTTTCACCTCCAAGCTAAAAGTGTATTTAGGGTATTTAGAAATGAGTACCTGAAACCAAGCCACATATCAATGTTGCGAAATGTACTTTAGATATTTCTTTTAAAAGTCTTGCTGTTTGATTGACTTAATGTTACCGGACTGTAGCCATAATGATGAAGAATCATATTTGAAAATAAAGCAATCAATAGTGACCTGTCTAAAAGTCCTGTGTATCCAACTGACTCATACATCTGTTGGGGATTTTTGGCGGATGGTCAAAAAATAACACCTACTTCTCCTAAGTATAAGGTCATATGAGAACCAATAAGAAGTCAGAGAGATGGAAGTCTAAATAAGATTTTTATTATTTTGTATTGGAAGGTTTGATCTTGGATCTGTGGTCAAATTGACTTGCCAATATTTTACTTGCAAATACAATAAAATTATCAATGTTCTGAAACTCACTGGCACTAGTATAAAGGAAGTGTCACAGGCTGCAATTTACTGTACAACTGTGCATCAAACAAGACATCTCCCAGGATGCAGTTGTGTGCACCTGTAACTCTAGTGACTTGGGAGGCTGAGGCAGAATTATGAATTCAAAGCCAGACTCAACAACTTAGCAAGGCACTAAGCAACTCAGTGAGATGCTGTCTCTAAATAAAATGTGAAAAATGGCTGGGGATGTGGCTCAGTGGTAAAGCATCCTGGATTCAATTCCTCATACAAAAAAGAAAAAAACATAAAGGACATCTCACTCTCAAGGGAATGTTTTTCTGTTTTCCTGAAGGATTCTTCCTCTCTGCATCAGTGTGTCCCTTAAGTTAGCTCATCTTTCAAAAGCAAAGCTAATGTTGCACTTATCCGTTTGAGACAAGGTGATCAGGTTTGCTTGACCAGTTAACAAAGGGATGCTCCACTTTGCCTAATAAAACTCCCCTTAGGTTTGCATTTTGTGCATGCCTGGCAGAAACCAAGTTGTATCCATTTCAAATTTGCTGCAGTTATGTTGACACCCTGCCCCACAAACCATGGTTATTAAATGAGAGTACTTGTAAAACCATAGGACTGAGAACATGGAACACTAGCTAGAGAAGGTATTGACAAGTGAAAGAATATTAACTTGGCCAGTGTTTATTGAGCACCTACAGTGTGCTGGGAACAGTTCTTGGTACTAAGATGACTGTAGCAAATAGGACCTTTCATTTTAGGTTGACAATTAATTTTCAATGGGGAGACAGCACAGGAGCACAAGATAAGATGTGATCATTGAATTTTGAAGACAGTAAAACAGGGTAAGGTGACTGGGATGGTAGGAACCAGGCAAGGTTCTATTTTAGACCAGATGGCCACAGAAAGCGTCTCTGAGGAGACCTATGAGCTGAGATGAGGACAATTGGAAAGATTCTGGGGAGTTAGGTCCCATCTGTTACTCTCGCCAGCACTTTACATTTTATGCTGACTCCAATAGAAAGTCATAGAATGGATCTAAGTGGGGCAAAGGCCAGATGGGGATTGCCTTTCTCTGGCTTATCAGTAGAAAAGTGGGAGCTAGAGGAGGATCTAGAGGGAAAGCAGGTGAACCAGAGAGGAGGTGACTACAGTGGTCACTAGAGAAGATTGTGGCTTCGACAGGGCTTCTATTGAGACAATGAACCAAAGAGGAAAGGCTGCTTCTTTGACCATGAGCTTCAAGAGGACAGGCCAAGGGAAGGGTGGTCCCCTTCCTATAGTACTGAGGTCCCATGAACTTCAGGAAATATGTATTTTAAAACATGCTTGTCTCATATTTATATTTCTCAACACTGCTCTCAACAAATGCAGGTATCTTCAAATATAAAGAATTGCAGTATTTCCCCACCAGCAGTAACTTTTGGTTTCCTGTGGTCCTAACTAGAGTTGGTTTTGTCACCCTAATAATGAATATGCTCCAATATCTTCAATCATCAAAATACAAATGCATGAATATTCACAAGCATATAGAGACACAAAAATAGAGCCACTCCTGGCCCTAAATATTTCTCTAGTTACACCAATTTTCTCAGTGTCTTTATCATCTTCATTTCCCCCCAAATTAGTTTACACCCCTGGCTATCTTATTTGCATAAATCTCATTGACAACATCACCCACTCAACTCCATGCCTAGCTCTCCAAGGCATATTGGGAGGATTCCAGGTCTGCTCCCTTGGCTGGCTTTCTTACATATTCAGTATGTGGCTGGAGACAACAAAATGCCAGAGGTATGGAGAGACAACACAAAGCCAGAGATCATCCAAATTTTGCACAGGCAAAATCAACAGAAATTTTTAACTGCTGGCCTGGATGGGTTCCAGGAGTCCCATAGATATCAAAACCCAGGGATGCTTAAATCATTCATAGCAAATGGCATAGCATTTGTATATAATGCATGCACATTCTCCTGTGTGTTCTAAACCATCAGGACATTCCATATAATACCCAGTAGAACATAAACACTATGTAAAATTTAGGCAATAATAACAAGGAAAATGTACCTACTTATATACTACACATGGAATTGTTTCTAATTGCTCTGCAGCTAAGATTGTTTGAATATGAGGATGCAGAATCAGCATATATGGAGGACCAGCTGCAACCTAAGCCCCTGAGAGACATAAATATCTAAACATTTAAGCTCAGTAAAGTAGGAGGGTGACCCATAATAAAGAAAGTGGTCCTGCCTTCCCTCACATCCCAGTGCTGGAGCTGAGTCCCATGGTTGCAGACTCTGAGACATCTGTACAATCTGGCTGCTGCTGAGGTGTGTGATGAAGTCAGGCGGACCCAGCCCCATCCTTTCCTAGAGACTGGTCTTTCTGCTATACCACAAAGATTTTTGCAACTGGACAAGGTGGCAGTTTTGTTGGGGGTGTAGGTAACATTTTAGCCCCTGACCATCTGGTTTCTGTCACTATGTGTCTGCCCTGCATCCTGTGCCCCTAATTTTGTTCTCTTGTGAATCATTCCTTTAGATTGTGAATCATTCTTTTTCTACAACTTGTACAATAAACTGCTTTGTTTGACTTGTGGAAGGCTCTTCATTTAACAATGACTTTGGGATCTAAACTAAAATTTTATTAATTTAAATCCTAATTACTGGTCCAATTATCTATCCTTGATGTTTTAACTAATATTTAAATAAAACTCGCTTATCTGAGTGGTTTGTGAAATCATACTATGACTTTGAAGATTTTGCCTTTTACAAATGAGCAATATTTTATTTGACCAATAATTTCAAAAATCTAACATCATCCAAATCTTATGAAATAATCCAAATCTTACAAAGATTAAAAATTTCACTATTCATTTTTACAAATTCTGAGGGGAAAATAAATTTGAAACAGGAAATTACAGAAATAATGTTGAAACTAGTCTTTGCCTTTTGAGACCCTGTTACTGACTTTGGCAAGTTTCATGTCAAATGCCATGCTAGTAGCATTTTCATTGCATGATTCATCATTTTACATGTTTTGTGATGGGGATTGGACCCAGGTCTGCGTGCATGCTAGGTGATCTAACACTGAGGTCTACCTCAGTTCCTAATGTTATCTTTTAAATCAGATTCTGTGCATTTCACCTAATATTGTTTTACAAATCCTAGGTACTTTCCAGATTCCTATGTTTAAGAGCTTAAGTTATAGCACTTAAGCACCAACAGTGCAATAGAAACAACTTATAAGTTCATGAAACAAAAAAGGAAGGAATGGAAATTACAAAGGCAGTCGTGAAGCAGAATCCATGATTAAATCAGCTTTAGTATTAATTAGATATAATAAGATCACCTGCTTGATACTCTAATTATTAAATGTTGGACAAAGGGGGCTTGGTAGACATCTGGATTAACAATGTACACAAAAGCATCTTTACTTTTCCCCTCATCCTGTTTCCTGTTGTTTCACTTCAGATAGTTTAATTTGGAATCACTTTGTAATTAGCACCTCTCTTCAAATTGTATTTGTAACACTTCCTTTTTTCTAGGTTAACTTTGCATGGTTCCAATGAAAGTATAAATACCAAATTTTAAATTGTGTTTTATTAAGAAAACTATTTTGCTGGTTATGTAATTTCATTTAAATAATTATATCTAATATATCCATGAAAAGTTATTTTTGATGTTCTAGCTAATCATAAATTGTTCTATTTAAAGATATTTTATTGAGTAATGTCAGAAGAATTTAAATCTTGTTTAAATCATGATAATGTGCACAACTCCCTGGAGTCTACAGGTGAGGCCTGCAAAGGAAGGATGGTCTTCACTACCCAGAAACTTCAGGGTGCCTTGTGAACATGAGGATTGCTGGTCCCAAGAGCATCTGGGTGAGGGCTACAGATAAAGTATAGGGTGCATTATCCAGAAACATATGGAATTGTGGAGGTATGTGTCCTGCTGCTCCCTTGATCTTCTGAGTGAAGTTTGCCCAGGAAGGATGGGTTATACTGCCCACAATCCTAAATGGTACCTTATGAGCATGTGGCCTGCAGCTCCCAGTAGCACCTGCGTGAGGTTTGCAATAACCAGAATTCTTTGGGTTTCTGGTGAGCATCTGTCCTGAAGTTCCCAGCATCCTCTAGGTGAGGCTGAAAAGTAAGGATGGGTTACATTGCCCAGAATCCTCAGGGGTGTGTGGTGAGCATCTGGCCTAAAGATCCCTAGAACTTCTAGGTGAAGGCCTCAGGAAAAATGGGAAACTACCCAGAATCCTCAGTGTGCCTGGTAAGAGTGTGTCCTGCAGCTCCCTGGAGAAGAAAAAATAGGCTACACTATAAACATCAGGGTTTTCTGGGGGGTATGCGGCCTGCAGTTCCATGGATTTTCTGGGTAATATTTGCCTAGGAAGGATGGTTTACACTGGCCACAATCCTCAGGGGTGCCTTATGAGCATGTGGTCTGAGTTTGCAGGAACCTCTGCGTGAGAGCAGCAGAGGAGAGATGGACCACAATACCCAGAATCCTGAGGGCAGTGTAGTGAGCATGTGGCCTGGAGCAGAGATGGGTATAGTCCATCTTATCATGAAATATGGTTATATTTTATTTTTTCCACATCTTTCGTTAGATTTTCATTGACTGCCTCTGTTCTGAAATATTCCTCATGGTGGAAGAGCAGGATGCATTTAGCTTTTCTCTCCATTTCACATTTAGGGTGTATGTAGTTTTTCAGCATCTTGGATCATATTGATGCCAATAGCTGGCCACCAAGCAATTTCCTGTCCCTCCTGCCTTCTTGCTTTCCCTGCTCTATTCCTCCTTGACTTCCTGCTTCCTTCCTACTACCACCCACATCTACTCATCATCCACCATCAACAAGTTGTACCATAGGCACTGGGCAAAGGTCTGTACAAGGCCCAGCACAGCCTTAATAAAGTTTATTTTCTGGAGAAAATGAGACATTTTTAAGTCTTTAGGTTTAGACCCAGCCAGTATGCTAGAAATGTTTGGTGAAATACAGGTGTGTGCAGGGCTGTGCTCCCAAATTGGGCTGTGGGGACATCTTCAGTGGAGAGGGTCCTTGGGTGCCCAGCACTGCCCATGGCCATGACAGAACCCCAAGTGTGGGGTGTGCCTGTTTGCACTTCAGACCAACTTCTGGGCCACCATACCCTGTGTCAGAATAGAACCTCCCTTGGCAGGCAGGCCATGGTGCCCCCTTCATCCTAGAAGAGCCTCCAGGTACACTCCAACTGAGGTTTTAATCCTGTGGTTGTGTGGAGCTCCAAGGTGATCTGCACCCCCTTCTTGCTATGTAGGACCTACTTCTAGTTCTATATTATTTTCTCATGGTTAAGTCATGGTACCTCATTGCTCATGACTCTTGAAGGAGAATGTAAATCACAACCGAAGCCCAGCTCCAGGGCTCTCCTCAGTCAGACCTTTCAGAACCTAGGAACAGGGCAACCTGATGTTCACCTGGGACCCAGTGATCCAGGTGGACCTTCCTACACTCCTTGTGATGGGCAAGCAACCCAGCAAATGCCTGAAATTACCTTGACTCACCCTCAGGATTTATACTCAGAGTGTGACCCAGTCTTCTGAGACCCTTGCCTTTTCCCTGCCCCACCCTCCAACACCCACCCTCCATTCTTACATCTGAGCCCCTGGAATTCCTTCATCATGTAGCAGGCCCCTGGGCTTCTCCCATGGTGTTCTTTGGACTACTACTCTCCCCATTCTCCCCACTTTGCTTTGCCATCTTCTAAAAGTTCTTCAGAACGCAGCCCAGCAGATCAAGTGCAGGAACACTGCCCTGAGTCTGCACAGCATCCTGTCCTCTTTCTGCTTAGCATGCTGGATTACATTTGCCTGGTAGTCCTCCTTCTCCCCTGATAGCTTTTGGCTCTTGAGGACTCACACTTCTTGGTGGTGTAGGCTCCTAATTATGGTAGAAGTACAATAACTATTTGAGAAAGAAAACTTCAGCAGGAATGGAAGAAAGAGATGTGTCTCCAATTCCATGTTCAAACTTGAAGAGGCATCTTGTGATGACAACATTCTGGGAATAATCCCTGGACAGAGGGATGGTTCAAGAGCAGGGAAAACCTTCTCCTATCAGAGGACAGAAGGTGAAAGACTCACTCCCTGTGGGCTCCTCTCCAGGGATCATGGACCCCATCTGCTGAAGGCATTGACCCCAGAGCTGCAGGGCTCCCAGATGTTGTCCACTGAATGAAAGAAACTTTTACAGGTGAGGGATGTTTACTGACAGCAAAGTACAGGTGACCAACCACACACAGGTGCTGCAGGTAGCTGTAGGATGTGTCATGTTCTCAGGTTGGCTGAACCTGTGACTGCTCAACAGAAGGGCTCTGCCCCTGTGGGACACAGGCAGAGAGTGGAAGGAAGAAATGCGTTGAGGACACTGGCCTGAGGTCAGTTTGCTTCCAACCTCAGAATACATCTCAAAGGTTCAGCATGTAACTCACAGATCAGCCTGTCTCTGGAGAAGTGTCTAACCTGTGCTTGGTGGCAGGAAGCCTCCTAGGCCATGGGACTTCTGCCTTTCACTAAGATGCTGTGAGAAGGTCACTGTGCCCATTCTGACAGTGTACTGTGTCCTGAAATTCCACAGTATGGATGCACCCTCTGTCTCTGTCTGTTTTCCCTGCTAGAACACAGTGGTCTGGCAGGCTTTGCCTGAAACCCATCAGTCATGTGTACTTATGCATTGAAAAGATGCACTCTTAACCTCAGATTAGTCCCTGAGTTCAGGTAGTAAGGAGACTGTAAAGAGGATTTCAAGTCCCAAATCAAAGTCACCACCTCTCCCATCTAAGTGTTCTGCTGCACCAAGTCTAGATCCATGGCAACCCAGAAGTCCAGTGATCCTCTTCATATGATTCTTCTTTACTTTTTCTTTCTCCAAATATTGTACTTTTATTGCTCCAATTTTTTCTCTTTTTTTTTTCATGCAGTTTCTTGTTTCTTTTCTACTCCACTGCTGCTGAGCCTGCAGGAGAATGCAGGTGCATGTTCATGGGCTTCTTTAACATAAAGCAGTGTGACACCCAATAAACAGGACAAAGACAAACACCAGAAATACCTTACCTTGAATCTCCCTCTGTTCAGTAATTGCACAACTCTGAGGAGGTCACAGCCCTGTCATCCCTATTCAGAAAAATGTAAACTGCCAACCAATAAGGGAGCAGTGGAAAGCAAAATCGTATCACCAGTATGTCTGGACCTGGAGGTCTTCCCTCCAGCCCCTCTCCAGGGGTCTGTGGGGAACAGATAGCAGTCCATGCAGAGGCTTCGCTGTACAGATTACACTCTAAATTTTTCACTCCAGCCAATCTTAGCATTTTCCTTTTCCCTGGCTTTAACTTTGCCCCTAGAACGTGATCTCAATTGAATTGCAAGGAGTCTGCCACTTAGCAGGCTGATCTTGAAAATACAAGTGCGCTTTCTGATTAATTTGTGAAAGTTCAATGGAAATCCTACAACTTTAGAGCGAGGCTTCTCCAAAACTTGGAGTCTGGTTCCAATGCACCATTATCTCCAGGACCATATGCAGAAGTACAGTTTCGTGGTTCCTGTTGCAGAGCTCCTCAAGAGATATGGGGATGTGGCCTGGAATCCAAGAATTCTCCCAGTACTCCATGTGACAAGACAGGAAAGCACTCATCAGCTCCATTCACAACAGTAGGATCACATTTCTCTCTGGCCATTTAGACCCTAGGAAGTTACTTTCCTGAATGCCCATCACTGGTCACTGGTAGAGACAGAATGAAACCCAAGTTGGATGTGCCAAGGCCCAGTCCTCTCTCTGGTGCCCTCAGTCTCTCCATTCAAAGAGTTCCCACCACCTAACAAAGTGACCCCAACAGTCCCAGAATCTGCAGGCAAGAGAGTAAAATAAGTGTGTGTGTGTGTGTGTGTGTCTGTGTTTGTGTGTGTGTGTGTGAAAGAGAGAGAAAGAGAAAGACAAAGACAAAGACACAGAGACAGATAGTGACACAGAGGCAGGGATGTCCCCCTCTTCTCTTCTCTGTCCTGTGCTCATTATATACTCTCCTATTTTAAATTCACCATAGTGCTGAAATGCCTGATATGTTCTCCCTAAGTTCCTAACATTGCAGTTCAGGTGAGTGTAATCATAATTAAATTCCATCATAGGGAGGAATTCAGATGGCTAGCAGCATTATTTCTTAATACTGAGACAAACTTGTCTTGAGTCAGGTGCTCAGGCTCGTTCACCATGGAAGATGTGGATGGCAGGAGGATTATACACCCCTGTGCAGGCTGCTCACTTCTCTCCCCAAGAATCCCCTCCCCTGCAGTCTTCCCAGATGACTTCTCTGCAGCCCACTCCATGACATCTCTCTTTGGGACCTTTCTTTTCTGAATGCTTCAGGGACCCTTCACTGGGTGCTGTGTCAGACCTCTGCAGTCCCTTCACATGCCTGCACTTGCTCCTCCCTCAGATTGACAACTTCCAAATCTCATGACCAGGGCTACGTTATAAAAATGAAATTGCTTTTGATTAATCAGTTACCTAATGACTATTTGGGAATAGAATTAATTATTCCTGAGTCAGGAATGTCCAGGAAGTTCTGAGACATGGAAAACTATACCTCATGATGCCTTTGTACAGATGAAAATATCTGGACCCCAGGAGAGGAATCCAGGGTCAGATTCCTGCCTCTCTGCACCCCTCCATCACATCAGGCCTCCTCTGCACCCTGTGCATGTTTTATTGCTCTGTGTCCACCCTCTGTTTTCCACAATAATATCTCAACTTTCCAAGTCCTGCCTTTGACTCTTGCTTTGTGCTCTTGGCAACACTGCTATCAGTCCTGATTTTTCTGCATTTGGAGACCGCATTTCAACCCACCACCCTTCCACAAACTGGGGATTTCACTGTGCTCAGCCTGCATTCCTGCACATCCAGGACATGAAACATACAAACTCTCCCCAGTTAATTTTTTTTACCATACATCCTTCCACTTAGATGTCAGTAGGATATTTGAAAAAAAGAATCGAATGTGACCTGTTACCTTGTAAAAATTTACCAAGAAAATTATTATCATGGTGGTGGAGCTTGGAGAGTGGGTGGGGGACCTGGACTGACTGGTCAATAGTGGGTTTGTTTTCTGAAATCCTGATCCTCTAAGGGTTGACCTAGGTCATTCTGAAAGCTTCAAGGAGCTTCCAACTTACTGAACTCAGTTTCCCATGACCCATTCCTTAAATGGAGTAGTGCATCCCACCAGTCCCTGAAGCTCTTGGCAGTGCTCCAGGGAACCCAGACACTTCCCAGACAAAAGGGGTACACAAGGCCACCTGCCATTCTATGCATGGTGGTGGTGTCAGTGGGTGGAAGTGAGGAAGTTGGCCAGACTGCTGCAGGGTGATGCTGCAGGAATCAGGGGGTTCCCAGCTGTTGGGCCTGCAACACCAGCCTCTCCCCAGCATAGCTCCCACAGCTGACCCTGTTGCAGGGTACCAGCATTGTGGGTGCTGAAGGCCAAGATGGGCCTTGAGGGCTATGTTCTGTTGTCCCCACTGTGGACCTGACCTGACCCTGCACCCTCCCTCTTCTTGTTCAGATGCTGAAGTCTGTTCCCTCTTACCCACTTGGTGGTGCATAAGCTAAGTCACTTCCTGACTCAGCAGGAGGGTGAGGCAGGGCAGGAGCTTAGACAGCAACCTCATGTGAGCTGATACCCTGCCTCCTTGCCACACTGAACTTAACACCCTGAGATAATGCCAGTTGACCTGCAGATACTCGAAAGGCATGTCACCCCCACCACATGGGCATGCTGGCACCATGCACACACCCCTGAGTGCATCTGTATCAGCTTACTCACCCCTTCTCTCCATGCCTGTCTTCATGCACTCCTCTAGAAAGTCTTTCTTATCCCTCTATTAAAGAGGAGTGCCCTCCCCATGCAAAGGCACCCCTTCTCCTGGTACCTTGTGTGATTTTCCTCATCATATGCTCCACCTAAAGCAGAATTCCTTCTCTGTGCATCTCTCTGTTTTCCTATTCTTTTCCAAGAATATCTACTTCAGGAGAGCAGGAATTCTGCCACTCATTGCCTGATCCCAAGTCTACGAAAAAACTGGCTTGTAGAAGGAGCTGAGTACAGTATGTATGTATAAGCAGTCACTAAGAAACTTCAAGCTCTGGTGTAGATTCATAAGGAAGAACCTTGTATGAACCAGAGAGCTTTCACTGCTGGATCTCTCCCCTCCCATGTTGCCCTCTGATTTTATTGCAGTGGGTCAGAATTTCAGTAGACCTCCTGTCCCAGCAGTTATAGAAGACCTGAGATTCCCCATATTCAGGTCCCTGTGAGCATGCTAGAGAGCCTCTGCAGAGCTTGGCTGAAAGAGGGGCTCACTGTGGGTGACCACAGGAACCAGGATGTGAACCCACAACCGAAGTCAAAGGCAATGCTGAGGAGTGAGATGTCTTCCATGTGTCATACCTGAAATTCCACTGCTTATGTAAGTACTACTGCTGACACGTGTAAGCCACTTAGCAATATGGCAGGAGCTATGAACCAGAGAGAAGGAACTGTCCTCCGGCAGAAAGACTTGACAGCAGTGCATTTGCTCAGATGTCATTCTTGCCCCCTGGAAATCTCCATTTTCAGTGACCATCCAGTGAGAGGTGAAGGGCTCAGAAGGCATGGTCATTCTGTAGAGAACTGCCCCATTGGTGGCTGCATGGTGTGACCAAGGAGAACCTGCCTGCTAGACAGTCCTGTGTGGCAGTGTATCTCTGCCACCCAGATGATGCTTGGTCCTTACATCATGTGCATGTTGGTCATGATCACCAAGGCCTCTCATTCTCATCTTCTGAAAACTTGCCCTGAAAGTTGAATGTGCCCTTTGACTTGCTCTAGCTGATACATGTGAATGGCATGATGTGTTACTTCTGGGAAGAACACTGCAGAGCTGGTGTATGGTTCTCCAACATTCTCTTCCCTGTCACTGTGAACCTGAAACCTGATGCTCCATTAGTGATGGAGACTCTGCAGCTTGATTCTCAGGGCCAACTATCAACCAATCCCACTTAAAGTCCCTACTCCAACATCTAATGTGTGGGAGAAATGAAGCCTTGGTTTGTGGAGAGCTGGGGAGTGTTTGTTACAGCAGCAACCTAAACTCTCCTGACTATCATACAGGCAATATGATAACAGAGCAGGTGCCTTCCCATCTGTTAACTCAAGTGATCACCCCTGCCAACTGGGAGCCTTATTTCACAGGTGAATAAAAGTCCAGCAAGGCCAGGATTCAACATTCATATGCAAAAAATGGCTGCATGCCCACCTCCCGCTTCCAAAGTAGATTTCTTTCCATGAGAGTGTGTCATCTTCTACCCTGGAAGAATTTTGACTTCTCTGTTTCTCCAGAGCCTGTGGGGGCCCCTCAGCCTTGTTCAGGAACTGTGGGCTACAGCATTGTAGGCCTATCATCCAATTATGAAACCAGAGTGATGAACACTTTTCTCCCATGCAAAGCAGGTTAGAGAGCAGGCACCCATGGGCACACAGGAGAGTTCAGCACCTGTGGCCTGGTGAGGATGGAAGCCCAGGGAGCTTGGGGTGGGTGGGGCAGCCTTGTCCCAGAAGACTGACAGTCATTGGGGGTAATGTAAGATTGGACAGGCACCTGGAAGGCTTGGAATCCAGACCTGGCTCCATTGGCCTTTGTGAGTCACCTTCCTGGCCCACTTCCCAGATGTGGAATAAGTCTTTAGAGCTGCAGGACATCAGCATCACCTCGGGAATTTTATGAGGACGAGTATCCACTTACCTTCAGAGATCCTGATTCAGTGGCTTGGGGCAGTACAAAGCTTTTGGAAGGAGATGACAAGGTAACTCACAGGCCACAGGGTGGTTAATTCTGGAACACTGTTTTCTGTATCAGTGGTGGGTCATACCCCATGGCTGATCTGCTCCTCTCAAGGGGATGTATCCATTCTCAGCCCAGGCATCTCTCTGGAGAAACATGTCTGAGGTCTCTGCAAGGACTGTGTAGCCACTCAAGACTGTGGAGCCACACAATTTCCAGGGCACTGGGACCCCAAGACCACCATGCCTACCTAACTAGCAATGCCCCTGTGAATGGGCCACATCTCTGGTGTGAGGAACTGAAGGCACTGGAAGGCTGTGAGAAGAACGAATCCCAGTTGCGGCACAGGAGGCTGTGTGGCCAGGACACAGGAGTGCCATGGAGAAAGGTGTAGGTCATGTCCCACATGCATACTTGGCAGCAGTCACTGAGTCAATGGTGTGACCAAAGGCTCACCACTCAGGCTGGAATGGAATGCCATCCAGTGGACTTGTGATACTTGCCTGTAGCCTTGGGAACATCTGTGATAAGAAGAGTCAGTGACCTTTTCATTGGTTGATGCAGAAGGAGCCTCCCCTTCACATAATCAGTTGCATACTCTATGTAACCAAAAGCTTTGTGCACAATAAATGGATTTTCCTTCACCACCACCTCAAATGAGTCCCTGGTGTCTGTGTGTAGGTGACACCATCACCCTCACCCCTCCAAGGAAGAAACCCCGTTCAATAGAAGGGTCCTCCTGCTTCTGCCTTGGATCTCACACTCTTCCCGGGTGCCACCCTCAATTCCTGGAAAACATAGAATGTCCAGCATGTTCCAAGTGTTCATATCTGGCTCTATCCAAGACTTTCCCCAGGACCTCCTGAACTAGGCTATCACCAGCACATCAGCTGTGATTAGGATTGAGGAGAAACTCCAGCAATGCCACGGAATCCACAGAGAGGATTTCTGACAGCCTCTTGTCAGAACTCAAGGTGGTCCTTTGACTGGTGTGTGGTTGCTGGTCCCACCTGGCCCTCAGGCCAGATGCCTCAAAGGGCATAGCTGTGGCTGCTTCAGATGGAGAGCACATTCCAGCTCCCACAGTCCAGTGGAATTATGTAGCAAATTAGCCACCAATTAAAGCAGTCAAAGCTAAGGCTGCTCCTCATTGTCACTGGGCTGCTTCACAGTGCAGGGTCTGACAGCCTAATCATGGTCCTGCTCCTCTGTGGGTTTCCTGAACTACCCAGGGAACACTCAGGGTTGCAGGAGGGGTGTCATTCTCTGCAGGGCCTGGAAGCCTCAGCAGGTTGCTGACTGCCTTCGCTCTTCTTGGTGGTGGGTAGCTTCATGGAGCCCCCATCTGCTCCATACTATGCACTGCCAGGGATTTTCAGGTTTTTCCTGGAATCCTGACCCCACAAGCCTCACCTGCATCTTCACCATGGTCTCTGGGTTGGGATTTGGGAAGCATTGAAGAAGGCTGTGTTCCCAAAATGGTTGTATGTTATGCCCAAAATGAACAAAAGCCTGTCCTCATCTCTCACTTAGGTTTCTACATCTTTCTACTTTCAAATATTATTTGATGAAACTTACCATCCATGAGGCCATTGCATACCAATCAAGATGAGGAAGGAGGCCAAGGTGCAACTATGGAAGAAGTTGGGTGAATATGAGGAACAGGAAGGAGTTGTACCAGGTTACCAATGATTCCTGCACACTACTGCAGAACTGGGTTCAAGCCCCTGACATTACAGCTGTTGCTAACACAGGAACCAGGGTACCTACAATGCCCTGCATGTAAGAGAAAAAGTCATATGAAAAAGCAATCACCTCATAGCCCTGAAAGACAGATCATTTTAACAATCTTTCTATAAAGGTTTCTGAACAATAAATTATTAACTCCAGAAGTTGTTTTACCCAGATGGCCCTGCCTAGAAAGAAGAATGAAAAACTGACAAGTTATCATTTCAGATGATATTTCTATGGAATCTAGAGTGATACCTTTGAATTGCAGTGTGCAGTGATGGGCCACATAATTATTAGTATGGACACTTAGTTACAACTTGCATAGCGCTGATATGGCTTTGAGGGGTCAGACCAAGGATGGTAGCAGGGGTTCAAACTGCACAGAGTCGAGGATCTGGGGCCTGATAGTGCAGGTCATGGGAGGTGGGAGCTAGGACAGCCCAGGGCAGGTCCATTGACCTGAACCAGTTTCAATTCCATCACCAATGGGTCCTAAGATCCTATCCACCCAGTTGCATCAAGATAACCAGGACATAGGTGGACAGTTTGAGGGGGCTGATTCCAGTCTGGGGACTCATGGCTCACCTCCATAGTGGAGTATTAGAAGCACCATCTCCATTCTTCTTCCATAGAAATAGTTGTATATATCTGGGCCTGTCTCCACAGCCTACCTCAGACCATGCTCATGGGGAAGCTCTGCCCAGAAGAAAGGTGAAGGTCTCTCCTTAGGTTGACTGTTGCTCGCAGAGTGGATTAGCCCAGCATAGAACTCACTTTAGAAAACCAATCTGAGATTTATTTGATACAACTTCAAAAGCACATCAACCAAAACTGACAAATGCATTCATATCTAATTAAAATCCTCTGAACATCCAAGAAAATAATCAATTGAGTCAAGAGACAATCTCTGAAAGGAGGAAAGATATTTGTAAGCTTTTCATTATGCCCCGAATCTCTAAGGAATTCAAACATTTCCACAGGAAAAACAACAACCAAACAAACAAAAGCACACTAAACAATGAACCAATGTTCTATGTAGACATTTTTCAAAAGCAGACACATGAGTTATGCCACCACAGGGTCCTGGTGGAAGGTCACCCAGATGCCAAACTATGGTATCTGGTCAGGATGACCTGCAAGCTACCCTGGCCCATGCCACTGGCACACACAAACTGTGAATATTCAAGGTCCAGAGGGGTCTCAGCCCCAAAGAAGCAAAGGAAAAAAATTCTGAGAACAGGAACAGAGGGCTTGGGCTGGGGTTTTGGCTCAGTGGTACAGCACTCGCCTAGAGTGCATGAGGTCATGGGTTTGAGCCTCAGAACCACATTGAAAAAATAAAATAAAGGAACAGAAGGCTGGGAGCAAGGCAAAGCCCCTTGGGGAGAAGTCTCCAGGGACTTCTGGAACCAAGAAGCCAGCAGTAAACTAAGAGGAAGAGGCTTATGCTGGGATGGCAGAGCCAGACTCTCTTTGCCCTGGGGGCTCTGCAACAGTTCTACAGGAAAAGACCCAGCAGGCCAGGGACCAGGGCAGCCCTAAAAAGCTGTCCACTGCTCTTCTGGATAAAAGGCAATGGAGAAAGCAGGAGCTGAAACAAAGGGATCCTGGTGGGACAGAGAAGGCAACAAAGATACAAGAGGCAATCAGACTTCCCTGGAGGTGCCTACATGGAGCCACGGAACTGGTGCTCATCTTCATTAAGGTGGAGGTGTGGGAGGTGGCACCAGCCAGCAAGGCTCAGTGCAGGAAAGAGAAGCAGCAGAAGACGAAGGGAACCTCACAATGGTGACACTCCAGAACTGCCTGCAGGTGCTGGAGTGCCAGCAGTCACAGCAAGATCCACTGGAAGAGCTGCATGGGATCAGAATGCAGGGCAGGTCCAGGATCTGGAGACCAAGATGAAATGGACCACCTGGCTGAGCAAGATGTACTGTGTGATGATCTGCAGCAATGTGTGCCTGCAACTGGAGACCTTGAAACATAAGAGGAAGCCTTGGGTGCAGCCACACCAGTGGGAGAAGTGCTCAGTCACATGGTGGAGAAAGCAGCAGACTCAGTACAAGCAGCACCAGAACCTGCACAAGATCAAGGTGGCTGAGGTGGAGTGGTGCCTTCACAAGGTCTGGAGGAAGGGCTGTATGGCTGGAGGTACTGGAGTGGCCAGTCTTGCCTGAGAAGCTACTCACTGCACCAAGGTCCCTCACTAGCTTCCCTGCAGGACACCTCCTCCCCTGACTGGTGTCTCTGAGAGGCTTGAGGTTCCCCCAGTGATGTGTGATGCTGGGCACATCCCCAAGGAAGTCAGACACAGTCCTAGCCTCCCCAGAACTCTCCATGAGTGCATACCATGTGCCCAGGAGAATGTTGTTTCAGTGTGGTCACTGAACAGGCCACACCTCAGACTCTGGGGGGTGGGTGAACCAGATGGGTATCTGGGTACCAGGAGAGCTTCCCTGGTCTGCAGGGTCATTGTAAGTAGACTGGAGTGGAAGGGGTAGGGATTGTGGCATGAGGCACTCTCATAGACACTCCCACTTCCCCTGGGTTCCCAGGGTCCACAGGCAGAAAGAAAAGGGCCCTGGCCAACAGCCTCATCAGTTCAAAAGTCAGCAGGAAGGGATTCAGTTCAAAGGATTTTATTGACTCCCACAACTGGGGAGAAGCCAAGACAGGCAGGAATGGCTCTTCTGGGGTGTAACAGCGGGCCTCCTGGTGTTCCCTGTTTCTGCCCTTTTTAAGTCTTTTTCTCCTGTTCCCCAGAATTCCCTGAACAATGTCCTCAGAGCTCAAACCCCAAAGAGAGAAAGGGAGCTGCACCTCCCCAATGGGTATGACTCAGTTTGCAGAGTTAACGAGGCAGTTGGGAGGTGGAGGCTGTGGTGCAGTGATAAGTGTGTCTTGGCACCCTCCTGGATGCTCCTAGCCAGGCCCATGGGAGTGACTCAGGGTGCAAGGCCATCTCTGGGCAGTTGCTGGCTCAAGGGTGGATGTGAGGGAGATTTAGAACTGCATGTGCAGCCAGGGCAGGATGGTGAAGGAGAAAGTCAGGGGCAGGTTCAGGTCCAGACAGAAGAGTAAAGATGGTTCACCAAGAAGGTCAACTGCCTAGCTGACCAAAGTGCTTGTGAACATGAGGGGGGAATCCAACAGAAAGACCAAGATGGTGTTATGGTTTGGATGTGAGGTGTCCCCCAAAAGCTCACATTTGAGACAATTCAGGAAGGTTCAGAGGAGAAATGATTGGATTGTGGGAATCTTAACCCAATCAGTGAATTCATCCCTGATGGGATTAATGTAATATAAAGCCAATAACCCGCCTCCCAACCACTTGTCAATCTGTGCTCCCCTCACCTCTTATGTTACAGGAATTTCCAGCCTACGCTACAGCCATTTTCCTGCTTCCCACGTTACGTCCTAACATGCTAGCTAGCTATTGGTTCACCAGTCAGCTTGCAAGTATTCTCCTCTGCCACTGATTCCTTCCAGCCTGGGAGATTCCAATATCTGGGAGAAGCCCACACGCCATCTTTCTCTTTTCCTTTCTTTTCACTCTGGAGCGGACGCTTTAGTCGTCTGCATAATAAAGTCTCTTAAGTGAGGCCTCGTGTCTGTGGTGCATTTTTCTGGGAGCTATTGTCCAGCCGCAACTGAGATGGGAGCGCGCAGCTGCGGCTAGAATCGCTGCGGGTCCCGAGCTGAGCTGCATTTTTCCTTACAATTAATTGATGTGGTAAGGTGTGGTTGGATCAGGTTGGAATTGGGGCATGGCTATGGGGTATATATTTTGTATCTGGAGAGTAGAGTCTCTCTCTGCTTCCTGATGATGCAAGCTGCTTCCCTCTGCCACACTCCTCCATCATGATGTTCAGCCTCGCCTTGGGTCCTGAGGAATGGAGCTTGCCTTCTATGGAGCCATGAGCTCTCAAATAAGCCTTTCTTCCTCTATAATTGTGCTGGTCATATTATTTAGTCACAGCAGCGAACAAGCTCACTAGAACACATGGACTTTGTGGTATCAGTGAGGAATGTGGGAAGTGTGGAGGGAGAGGTGATAGAAAGAGGAAGAAGCCTCTGAAGAGAACAAGTCAGTAAATTTTCTGTTGACTACCCTGCTCTTGGTTGGAGTCTGTTACTTTGTAATCTTTGCTTTACAATAAACATGCTGCTGGTTTGTTACATTTGTGCCCTATTTTTCAATTCTCTGCTGAGTGTACCCTCAGTACCAAAGGCAGGAAGATCCCCTGAGCCCTGGAGCTTGGGGCCAGAATAAATAACACAATACCCCCACCTCAACCACCACCTGAAAACAGGAGTTGAATGCAGGCTTTGGAGGCCACAGTCAAGGGAAGTCAAAGGTGTGGGGCCTCTGGGAAGTGTTTTCACATGGACTCAGAGACAGGATGGGTGGGTCAAGCAAAATGTTTACAATCAGTAACCTCTGACCTAGGGATATCTTATATTTTTAGTAAATGGCAAACAAAAAGTAAATGATTTTATATCAGTGAATTAGAATAATAAAATGTGTTGAGTTCATTCCAATTGAATAATGTGGGTCCTTGGATGGTTTATCTTCTAAATTCATTGATGGTTAATGCAACCAAGTGTCCAGGCTTCCCAGGAAGATTTTCCTTCTGAGTAAGAAATTTACAGATACTGATTCCCCACCTGTTCTTCACTAAGTCAGGGTGACTCCAGCAATAGGCTGGGTCGGTGATTGACCTGACCTGCCTCAACCCAACTCTGTCTTTCTGTTTTCTCTTTCCATTCCTTGAATAGAAGCCTAAAGATAGAAGACCAGAAAAATGTTCTCTTATAAAAAGAAAACGAAGAGAAGAAAAAAGAAAACAAACATCCATTCATGAAATTATATTTCCCAGGGGTATTCAAGGTGTAACTATGTTACCTAAGTAACTTATCTCTGCAAATCCAACTTATTTTGGGTAGAGATTTTCTCATAGTAAAGAAGACGATAAGATGGCAATATCAGTATCAATGTGATCCTCCCACATCTGAGTTGTGACATTGCTGCTAGTCTTAGTATAGAAATAGAAAGCTCAACAGGGAATGTCAGTTACCTCATACAGGAGAAAGAGAACTAGTGCATGAAAGGAAACTAACAAAATTATACAAGGCTATGCTCCCTGTGCCAAAGGCTAACCTTTGGATAAGAATCCTCTGAATCAGGGCTAGCACATATTAACACTGCTTCCTGCTGCCATCCCTTGTCTCGTGTCTCTGTCCAAATATCCTACAACAATTTCAGTTGGGCCACTACCCCTCACTGTCCTGAAACACAGCATTTGTTTGAACTCCGAATCACAGCAACTCAAACCTTAACCTAATTATAACAAGCTTCCAGGAGCCAGTCCTTGACACCATGGTGTTGTTGTGCCCAAAGGCTTGAGACCCCACAAGGACCACCAGAGACCATGATCAATGCAAGCAGCAAAGAGTCATTTATTAGCGAGTTCGAACCCGGTCCTCTGCGTCCTTAATCAACGACGCTAGGAGAGAGGCCCCGAGCCCTCGTCAGCAGGGTTTTTATAAGGAAAAGCAAGCAGTTTTACAGTGTTCTTCTAATTGGCTAACATTCGAACAGCTAAACCTCCCCTGGTTGGGTCCGGTCAATCTATTTGATTTTCATTGGGTCCGGCCAGAACTGGACGGTCCTAGAGGAAGAAGGGGGGAGGGAACAGGTGAACTATTCAGGAGCTGAGTCAGGGCTAGGCCCTGCTCTCGTCCTTGACGGATAAGGTCTCCAGGCAACTGCACATTCCTCAGACAAATATCTCTTAACAACCTTGGTAAGCACAGGGGCCCAGCAGTCCTGTTTGTCCTTGAGACAGTTAGCAGCACAGATACCACCCTGCTCTCAACATCCCCCCTTTCCAAGAACATTTAGAGAGCCAATCTTGGGTCTCTACTGTTCTAATTCTTGCTGCTTAATGGGCTGATATTGGGCCTTTAGCACCATTAGCTGTACTGTATTTATTTTATCTTTAACAAAAGCAATTAACTTATTGATTATACAAGGTCCTATAGTTAAAGCTAGTAACAACAATATTAGGGGTCCCACTGTAGTGGACACCAGAGTAGTTAACCAAGGGGAAAAATTGAACCAGGATTCAAACCAGTTCTGACTAGCTTCCCATTCTTTCTTTCTGTTTGTTAGTCCTTCTCTGACTTTTGCCATGGATTCCCTCACTACTCCAGAATGATTAGCATAAAACCAACATTTTTCTCCCAGAGCTGCACATAGACCTCCTTGCTTACAGTCTTTAAAGTCAGGTAAATTTGGTAATTAATGAGCTCCGGAGATCCTTGACATTTCATTCTTCCAGGGGCAGTCTCCAACTTCCAAAGGCAGATGGCTTCATGGCTTCATTTCCTCAAATTGACCCGATTCCCTATTTCTACACTAACTACCTGTCCTTATTCTGACTTTATTTACCCCTCTAATACTAGGAACTCCTTCACTGCTGTAGGGAAAATGGGCGATGACCAATCTGACTTCTTCGAGCTGGAAGTGGGCAGCGTGGGGCAAGCAGTTTGGAGTTCCCTTTTTAAAATCGGGTCAACTGAGGGGTCCAAGGTAGAAGTCTGGTTTGGGGAAGAGCAGGCTGTAAACTCATCTGGGGGTGGGTGCTTCTATGATAGAAGAACAAAAAGACATGAGTACTGAAATGAGATTAGTACAAAGTAAATGTTGCAGCATCTGAAACTTGACACTGAGTATCATGAAAATGACAGAAGTCAATCTCTCACCAGGAGGTGGAAGAACTGAGAAATTGTTCCCATAACTAGGCCTAGCAAAGGCTGGAGAGGACAAGGCCTTTATTTGGGGACTTTAACATTGTACAAGTTATCAGGAATGTAAACACAATATTTAACTCTTAATGTCATTGAGGTCCCCAGAAAATATAGTTAAGCTACTTAATGTCATCTGATTTTTGTAAAATATCCCTTATTGGTATAACCTGTGTTTAGTAGAGATCTCTATACTTCTGTTACTTAGGGATAGATAATCTTACGAGCAAACATAGATAAAGCCTACCTGTGACTGTAGGCCTTAAACTGACTAAAAACTTCTGACTCTGGCAGTTTCTCTTGATAGTTATCAGGCACATTTGTTGAAGAATCTTTCTTTCATTTGTAGCTTCCAGTTTTTATTCTAGTGGATTAACACAAGTGTACATCTTAAGTTACATTTAACTGTTATTTCTCTTAAATGCCCAAGAATGGTTATATTTTGGTTTTAACTGTTTTGCTGGGTGTCCAAGACCAAGCTGGTCAAATTGACCTGGTTCCTGTCTTATTAAAGAGTCAGCTGAGTTTCCATAGGGGCCACTCATAGAGAACTTAAGAGCAACTTCTTAGCTCCATTAGTGCCATTGGTTAGGCAGGGTCTTGTCGATGAGGTGGCTTTCCTTGAAAGCATTAGGGGTGTTTCCTTTTTTTCCATGACCCTCCTCTGCAGCAGATGCACTGAGCGATTTTCATCCTCTAGTCTCAACAATCTCCTTGATCAGGAGGTTGTGTGACCCAGAGTTGCAGCGCTCCTTAAAAAAGTCCTCTTATTCCCTGGGTTCAGGCTGACTGAGGACAAAAGATCCAAATACTGGCCTATCTTGCCTTCTGTATTTAATTCCAATCTCTAAGTTTGATCTTAATCATCCAGCAAGCCAGTTTCACCAGTCATAAAGTAAGAGTACTGGGCTTTAAATTCAATGTCCATAACTTTGCAGTTATTTACCCTTTTATCTAACTGGAGTCTGCATTAGTACTGGAAGTTACTACTATCTGTTCTGGTATTTGTTACCACTATCTGTTAGGTGATGGCTTATTATCACAAGTTACCTAGGTTGCGTGTTCTGGAAGCAGCTACTTCTGCAAAATAGTAACAGGCAACAGTTTTACAAAATGAAATTAGCAAGAGTAAAAACATATTTAGCTTGTATAATAGTTATCTTGAATTTTGGCTGAGTTCTACATTATATACCCTGTTTGAGATCACAGTAATCTTTACAACAAACATCAAATTTTTGAGCACAACTTTAAGTGAGTTAAAGTCTGGCTTACTTTAGCATCATTCTAACATGTAGCAGGGTGAGGCAGAGCCTTATCTCAGGTAAGGCAGGGCTCTTCACAAGTCTTAAGTAAAATGTTCTAATCCTAAAGCTAATTTTTGCCCCTTTTGCCATGACCAGCATGACCAAATTTTCAAGTTCAGTGAGGGTCAAAGGAGTATTAGAAAATAAAGGTTTATAAACACAGATTTTGAAGATTAAGCTGAGATCAGATGGAGCTCTGTTCTCTGATGGAAATGTAGATCTAAAGAGTTATGTTAGCAACATTTATACATGTCTTATTATTAAGTTAAAGACTATGTAAGCATTATTCTTTGTTTTCAGGAGAGTTACAGAGACTAGACCATCTACATAACTTTTTCCCACAACTGCAAAGTGCAATGTTAGGAACTCTGTGTAGCTCTCAAAGAAGTCCACTGTTCAAAGTTACTGTAAGGTGGGCAGGAACTAGAGAAGGGAACTGATGAAACACTGGTTATCTAGCAAAACAATTTCTTTCTGCCCAAGAGCTGTGTGCTTGATATCAATGTAAGAGCTGATAGGACTCCTGTACAGAGCCTCCCCAGGGAGGTTACTGCCACAGCAGTTAGGCATCTTGTGCTCCTACACAGGAACACTCCCAGGCACCAGGCATGCTACAGTCATGAAGTCAGGGACCCCAATCTCAGTCATTGTTGTCCCATTTTTGCTATTGAGCATTATACTCTTTCTTAAATGTCATTTTAAGAAGTTTACATATATTGATTTCTGAGTCCCTATGAATATTAGTTAACACAGTCTAACATTATATCCAGAACAGGAATCAATCAAAGAAAGGCTGAGAGAGCTTTTAACTTTTTTTTTGTGTAGCAAAATGCTTTCACCTTCTACAATATGAACCTTTAAATAAATCAGGCTGTCACTAACTCTTAGATATACATTTACATTTAAATTCTTATCTCAGTGAAATAAGTAACCAATTGTACATATACCTTACTGATAATATGTCCCATAATAGAACATTAAATGATAGAAATAAATCCCCAATAAAATGTACTCTTTAAGTTTAATATTACCAGTACAGACAAGTTTATTCTGGAGAATAGCAGCTTGACAAATTTCCTGCTTTAAAAACTTGTATACCTGGAAAATATGAATACATTTAATATACAAGGAGTGACCATTTCACAGTTACCTTGACTTTTTTTTTTTAAGAAAAATTTAGACTCTGTAACATAGTACAATACTCTTAACAGTTGTTTAGCCATAATTGTATAAACCCCAATTTTTAAGACTAATTGTTCTAAAGAATAAAACTTAATAGACACAAAGTTAAGAGTAAATTAGTGTTTCTAAGAAATCCTTGTTATTTTACCATATATTTTAAACTTTGGCTTATATCAGAACATTAGTATTTCACCTTAGGAAAAATCTTAAATAGCTTTAGCTGTCTCACATACACACAACCAACTTAGTTACACACAGACTTGTTGAAACTTGCCCTTTACTTACACACAGACTTTCTTAGCACTTACTTAGACCCTCATGTATTCCATCACACAGGCACTTTCTTACCCAGAAACATTTTCTTTTCCTTTTTATTAAATATATTTCCAAACCCAGAACCTTTTATTCTCTCTTCCCTACCTGTTGACCCCTTTCTGTTCACATTCTGAAACAACTCTAACTGAAACACAGTGAAAGGGGAGATGGTAGCTCTAAATCCAAGTCTAAGAGCTCCTTGGAGCTTTGCAGAACTGGAGGGGGAGCATGGGGAAGTGGTAAGGGAGCAGATGGAATGCTCACCCTCCGAGTTGAGGTTTTATATGTTAGAACATAACTCTTTTTTTTTTTTTTATTTTTTTTTACGTTTACATAGGGTAATGATGTTTATTATATTTTTCCCCTCCCCCCCACCCCTCCCACCCCTCCCACCCCTCCCACCCCTCTTTTCCCTCTACACAGTCCTTCTTTCCTTCATTCTTACTGCTCTCCTTAGCCTAACTCTAAACCTAACCCTAAACCTAATGCTAGCCCCTCCCACCCCCCATTATATGTCCTCATCCGCTTATCAGCGAGATCATTCGTCCTTTAGTTTTTTGAGATTGGCTTATCTCACTTAGCATGATATTCTCCAATTTCGACCATTTGCCTACAAATGCCATAATTTTATCATTCTTCATTGCGGAGTAATATTCCATTGTATAAATATGCCACAGTTTCTTTATCCATTCATCAACTGAAGGACATCTAGGTTGGTTCCACAATCTGGCTATGGTGAATTGAGCAGCAATGAACATTGATGTGGCTGTATCTCTGTAGTATGCTGATTTTAAGTCCTTTGGGTATAGGCCAAGGAGTGGGATAGCTGGGTCAAATGGTGTTTCCATTCCAAGCTTTCTGAGGAATCTCCACACTGCTTTCCAGAGTGGTTGCACTAATTTGCAACCCCACCAGCAATGTATGAGTGTTCCTTTTTCACCACATCCTCGCCAACACCTATTGTTGCTTGTATTCTTGATAATCGCCATTCTAATTGGGGTGAGATGAAATCTTAGGGTAGTTTTGATTTGCATTTCCCTTATTACTAGGGATGTTGAACATTTTTTCATATATCTGGTGATTACTTGTACATCTTCTTCTGTGAAGTGTCTGTTCATTTCCTTAGCCCATTTGTTGATTGGATTATTTGTATTCTTCGTGTAGAGTTTTTTGAGTTCTTTATAGATTCTGGAAATTAGCGCTCTATCTGAGGTATGGTTGGCAAAGATATTCTCCCACTCTGTAGGCTCTCTCTTCACATTTCTGATAGTTTCCTTTGCTGAGAGAAAGCTTTTTAGTTTGAATCTATCCCAGTTGTTTATTCTTGCTTTTATTTCTTGTGCTATGGGAGTCCTGTTAAGGAAATCTGATCCTGAGCCAACAAGTTGAAGATTTGGACCTACTTTTTCTTCTATAAGATGCAGGGTCTCTGGTCTGATTCCGAGGTCCTTGATCCATTTTGAGTTGAGTTTTGTGTAGGGTGAGAGATAGGGGTTTAGTTTCATTCTATTGCATATAGTTTTCCAGTTTTCCCAGCACCATTTGTTGAAGAGGCTATCTTTTCTCCATTGCATATTGTTGGAACCTTTGTCTAGTATGAGAAAATTGTATTTATTTGGGTTTGTGTCCATGTCCTCTATTCTGTACCATTGATCTACCTGTCTATTTTGGTACCAATACCATGCCGTTTTTGTTACTATTGCTTTGTAGTAGAGTTGAAGATCTGGTATTGCAATACCCCCTGCTTCGCTCTTGCTACTGAGGATTGCTTTAGCTATTCTAGGTTTTTTATTCTTCCAGATGAATTTCATAATTGCTTGCTCTATTTCTGCAAGGTACATCATTGGGATTTTAATTGGAATTGCATTGAATCTGTATAGAACTTTAGGTAGTATAGCCATTTTGACGATATTAATTCTGCCTATCCAGGAACATGGGAGATCTTTCCATCTTCTAAGGTTTTCTTGAATTTCTTTCTTTAGTGTTCTGTAGTTCTCATTGTAGAGGTCTTTCACCTCTTTTGTGAGATTGATTCCCAAGTATTTTATTTTTTTCGATGCTATTGTGAATGGAGTAGTTTTCCTAATTTCTCTTTCTGAAGATTCATCACTTATGTATAAAAATGCATTGGATTTATGAGCATTGATCTTGTAACCTGCTACTTTACTGAATTCACTTATGAGTTCTAAAAGTTTTCTGGTGGAATTTCCAGGTTCCTCTAAATATATAATCATGTCATCAGCGAACAGGGATAGTTTGAGTTCTTCTTTTCCTATTCGTATCCCTTTAATTTCTTTGGTTTGTCTGATTGCTCTGGCTAGAGTCTCAAGGACGATGTTGAATAGAAGCGGTGAAAGAGGGCATCCCTGCCTTGTTCCAGTTTTTAGGGGGAACGCTTTCAGTTTTTCACCATTTAGAATGATATTAGCCATGGGCTTAGCGTAGATGGCCTTTATAATGTTTAGGAATGTTCCCATTACCCCAATTTTTTCTAGTGTTTTGAGCATGAAGGGATGCTGTATTTTATCAAATGCTTTTTCTGCATCTATTGAAATAATCATGTGATTCTTAACTTTAAGTCTGTTGATATGGTGAATGACATTTATTGATTTCCGAATGTTGAACCAACCTTGCATCCCTGGGATAAAACCCACTTGATCGTGGTGCACTATCTTTTTAATATATATTTGTATGCGATTTGCTAAAATTTTGTTGAGAATTTTTGCATTGATGTTCATTAAGGATATTGGTCTGAAATTTTCTTTCCTTGATGTGTCTCTGTCTGGTTTAGGTATCAGGGTGATATTGGCTTCATAGAACGAGTTTGGTAGGGTTCCCTCCTCTTCTATTTCATGGAATAGTTTGAGGAGTATTGGAATGAGCTCTTCTTTAAAGGTTTTATAGAACTCGGCTGAGAACCCATCTGGTCCTGGACTTTTCTTTGTTGGTAGGCTTTTGATGACCTCTTCTATTTCATTGCTTGAAATTGGTTTATTTAAGTTGTGTATGTCCTCCTCGTTCAGTTTAGGTAGTTCATATGTCTCTAGAAATTTGTTGATGTCTTCAAGGTTTTCTGTTTTGTTGGAGTATAGATTTTCGAAATAGCTTCTAATTATGTTTTGTATTTCACTCGTGTCTGTTGTGATGTTTCCTTGTTCATTCCGAATTTTAGTAATTTGAGTTTTCTCCCTTTTTCTCTTTGTTAGTGTGGCTAAGGGTTTATCAATTTTATTTATTTTTTCAAAGAACCAACTATTTATTTTATTAATTTTTCCGATTGTTTCTTTTGTTTCGATTTCGTTGATTTCGGCTCTGATTTTAACTATTTCCTGTCTTCTACTACTTTTGGTATTGGTCTGCTCTTCTTTTTCTAGTGCTTTGAGCTGTAGTGTTAACTCGTTTATTTGTTGATTTCTACTTCTTTTTTTGAATGCACCCCATGAAATAAATCTTCCTCTAAGTACTGCTTTCATAGTGTCCCAGAGATTTTGATATGATGTGTCTTTGTTCTCGTTTACTTCTAAGAATTTTTTAATTTCCCTCCTGATGTCTTCTGTTATCCATTCATCATATAATAGTGTATTATTTAGTCTCCAGGTATTGGAGAAGTTTCTGTTTTTTATTCTGTCATTTATTTCTAATTTCAATCCATTATGATCTGATAGAGTACAAGGTAGTATCTCTATCTTCTTGTATTTACTAACAGTAGCTTTGTGGCATAAAATATGGTCTATTTTAGAGAAGGATCCATGTGCTGCTGAGAAGAAAGTGTATTCGTTCTTTGTTGGATGGTATATTCTATATATGTCCGTTAAGTCTAAATTGCTGATTGTGTTGTTGAGATCTATAGTTTCTTTATTCAATTTTTGTTTGGACGATCTATCCAGTGGTGAGAGAGGTGTGTTAAAATCGCCTAGTATTATTGTGTTGTGGTCTATTTGATTTCTGGAATTGAGAAGGATTTGTTTGACGTACGTGGATGAGCCAATGTTTGGGGCATAGATATTTATGATTGTTATGTCTTGCTGATTTATGCTTCCCTTAAGCAGCATGTAGTGTCCTTCTTTATCCCTTCTGACTAGTTTTGGTTTGAAGTCCACATTATCTGAGATGAGGATGGATACTCCAGCTTTTTTGCTGTGTCCGTGTGCATGGTATGTTTTTCCCCATCCTTTCACCTTTAGTCTATGGGTGTCTCTTTCTATGAGATGTGTCTCTTGCAGGCAGCATATTGTTGGATTTTTCTTTTTAATCCAATCTGCCAGTCTGTGTCTTTTGATTGATGAATTCAGGCCATTAACATTCAGGGTTATTATTGTGATATGATTTGTATTCCCAGTCAATTGACTCATATTTGTTTTTGACATGATTCGGTTTCTCCTTTATTTGGCTATTCCTTTAGGCTAGCGCCTCCTGTTGCTGATTTGCATCGTTGTTTTTCATCTCTTCCTCATGGAATATTTTGCTGAGAATGTTCTGTAATGCTGGCTTTCTTTTTGTAAATTCCTTTAGCTTTTGTTTATCATGGAAGGATCTTATTTCATCGTCAAATTTGAAGGTAAGTTTTGCTGGGTATAAGATTCTTGGTTGGCATCCATTTTCTTTCAGGGCTTGGTATATGTTGTTCCAGGCCCTTCTAGCTTTTAGGGTCTGGATTGAAAAATCTGCTGATATTCTTATTGGTTTCCCTCTGAATGTAATTTGATTCTTTTCTCTCACAGCCTTTAAAATTCTGTCTTTATTTTGTATGTTAGGTATTTTCATAATAATGTGCCTTGGTGTGGGTCTGTTGTAATTTTGTATGTTTGGAGTTCTATAAGCCTCTTGTACTTGGTTTTCCATTTCGTTCTTCAGATTTGGGAAATTTTCTGTTATTATTTCATTGAATAGATTGTTCATTCCTTTGGTTTGTTTCTCTAAGCCTTCCTCAATCCCAATAATTCTCAAATTTGGCCTTTTCATGATATCCCATAGTTCTTGGAGATTCTGTTCATGATTTCTTACCATCTTCTCTGTTTGTTCCACTTTGTTTTCAAGGTTAAATATTTTGTCTTCAATGTCTGAGGTTCTGTCTTCCAGGTGTTCTATCCTATTGGTTATGCTTTCTATGGAGTTTTTAACTTGGTTTATTGTTTCCTTCATTTCAAGGATTTCAGTTTGGTTTTTTTTCAGTATCTCTAACTCTTTATTGAAATGATCTCTTGCTTCCTGTATTTGGTCTTTTAACTGTTGATTGGTGCGATCATTTAATGCCTGCATTTGCTCTTTCATCTCCTCCTTCAATGCCTGCATTTGCTCTTTCATCTCCTCATTAGCTTCCCTGATCGTTTTAATTACGTACATTCTGAACTCCCTTTCTGACATTTCTTCTGCTCTGCTGTCATTGGGTTTTATTGATGTAGTATCTAGGTTTGTTTGGGACATTTTCTTCCCTTGTTTTCTCATAATGGTCAGTTGTCAGTGGGACCCTGAGATATTGCAGTTTTCCACTATTGGCTTATAGTGTCCCAGTAGATTTCCAGTGTATCACCTCCCAGCCTTCAGTAGCCTGATGTCTTGGAGGAATCTGATAAAGCAGCTCATTCGAAGAATACTGCCCCTAGCCCCCTACTGGTTCCACGTTTTGGAACTGGCTCTGTGCGGAAATGCTCTCACTGTGGGCCTGCACCGTGCAGCTGGCCGTGTGGGAAGAGCCCACTGCCGGAGTGTGGAAGACTACCTTGGGAAGACTCAAGCTGCCCTGCCTGGCTCTGCTAAGCCACCTCTATCTGGGCCTGCCACCCGGGCTGAGCTTTACCCAGTGGGCAGACTCACCCGTGGCTCCACTTCAGTTCGAGTCTCTCAATGCCTCCCCTTCTTAACTCCTGGGTTGTGGAGCGACCGGAGGTGCAGTCTCCCTCTAGGCCGCCATCTTGGATCGCCCCGTGAAGAGAGCCCGCAGCCGGAGTGGGCAGAGCCGCCTGAAGAGGTCTCCGGCTGCCCTGCCCTTATCCCTGAGGCTGACTGCAGATCGAGGCTCTCCGCTGGTTCTTTGCAGGAGTACACTGCACTGCAGGGGCTCCGGGACTCGGAGCGTGCTCTGTTCAGACAGGCTCTCACTAGCGGGCCAGTTCCGTTCCGAGAACCTGGAGAAGCTGGCTGTGTGGGCGGGGCCCACCGCCGGAGTGCGCAGGACTGCCTGTGGATGACTCTAGCTGCCATGCCCGGCTCCGATAAGCCACCTCTATCTGGGCCTGCCACCCGGGCCGAGCTTTACCCAGTGGGCAGACTCACCCGTGGCTCCACTTCAGTCCGAGTCTCTCAATGCCTCCCCTTCTTAACTCCTGGGTTCTGGAGCGACCGGGGGTGCAGTCTCCCTCTAGGCCGCCATCTTGGATCCAGAACATAACTCTTAATAACCTTGTTTTTAGTAATGACACAAAGCAATTTTAAACTCTTTTTAATTTACCAACCTATGAAAACACCAATAATGTTTGAGTATGATGCCCCATGGAATTTGAGGGGTTAAGAGTACTTGATGTTATTTAACAATGAGCATTTTAATTTTGCAAATTAATCAGATGTCACCAACAAACACATTTGAGTAATCCCATACATGTTAACTCTAATTCACTTATTTTGTAAAAACCAAGAAAGCAGGCAGGTGTCCTGAACAGTATTTGCTGTCTTTTTCCTGTTGAAGAAAAGTCCTAGAAACAATTGATATTAGACATTGTTTAACATCAACATTCCATTAGTTTGACCACCTAGAGACTTATGAGTTATTTTCAAAGACATTTTACTTTTATTAGTTTACCCAATTTGAATTGAACCTTTAAATCACGTGAATTAAAAGTATTTGGATCCATTTTTAAATTTTAATTTTAGGAGCGCTCAGTTTTGATAAGACCTTGTAACTTTATCTCCATTACAATGTAACAGATGTTCAAAAACTCTAGTTGAATAAAAAATAGAACTGATCAAAAAAAAATCATTAACCTAGGTATGCAAGATCAAAATTATGAGCTCAAAAATACAGCATTAAAAAAAACAAAACAAAACAAGAATCCTGGAAAATGAATTAGTTCTGTGTAGCAACCCATAAGTTTAAAACAGACACCCTTTTGTTTTCTTTTTCTTATCTTCAGGTTACCCCCCTTTCCCGCTGAGACTGTTGCAGTTTACATTCCAATGCAGGCTTCAGCAAGGCCAGGCAGGGGGGAGGGAGGATCACCCAGGACTTTTTTAACCCTTTTTTTTTTTTTTTTTTTCTGGTTGAGAAATCAGGTTAGGTTTGAATGCAGAAAATCACAAAACATTATTTCTTACTACTTTTGAGGATGGAGCTGCTGAGCTCTCTGCCTAGGGGGATTGGAGTAAATAAATCTCTCAGGAACAAGGAGAAGGACTGCAAAGTACCCTGCAATGAGTATCCCTAAGCCTAAGATTGAATTAACACAATGAAGAATTTAATAGAAGGCAAGAGTAAAGACCATATATTACAATACACAAACAGACAGACACATAGCATGCTAAATCAAAAATTGGCTAGCTGGTATTTTGTAGTTTCCCAGGTGCCACACAAAGCCCAAATGGGACAAAGAGTTAACCAGATGCAGCCAGTCGTCCGAATGCAATACTGAAGCTGCTCAGAAGCAGCGCAGACTCTGCTCAGAAGTGACAAATTCACCCAGAATGCAGCACAAACTGCTCAGAATGCAGCACAAGCTGCTCAGAGGTGACAAATTCACCCAGATTGCAGCACAAACTGCTCAGAATGCAGCACAAGCTGCTCAGAAGTGACAAATTCACCCAGAATGCAGCACAAACTGCTCAGAATGCAGCACAAGCTGCTCAGAGGTGACAAATTCACCCAGGATGCAGCACAAACTGCTCAGAATGCAGCACAAACTGCTCAGAGGTGACAAATTCACCCAGATTGCAGCACAAACTGCTCAGAATGCAGCACAAGCTGCTCAGAGGTGACAAATTCACCCAGAATGCAGCACAAACTGCTCAGAATGCAGCACAAGCTGCTCAGAAGTGACAAGAATGTCACCAGATGCGACAAATCGCCAGAATGCAGCACCAGCTGCTCAGATGTGACAAATGTCACCAGATGGGTCGAGGGGACGTCTCCCGAGACCCTGCTGGGGTCCTATAGCGCGTCCGCCAGGACTGTGCCAGCCCAGAACCAGAGCCTGCAGGCAATTCAGACCAGAAAACACACGGCAATGCCTTACTCACTGGTGGAAGATGTCACTTATGACTCTATGATCAGGTGTCTGGGTGGGCTTGGGGATCCCGGACGAGCCCCCATATGTTGTGCCCAAAGGCTTGAGACCCCACAAGGACCACCAGAGACCACGATCAATGCAAGCAGCAAAGAGTCATTTATTAGCGAGTTTGAACCCGGTCCTCTGCGTCCTTAATCAACGACGCTAGGAGAGAGGCCCCGAGCCCTCGTCAGCAGGGTTTTTATAAGGAAAAGCAAGCAGTTTTACAGTGTTCTTCTAATTGGCTAACATTCGAACAGCTAAACCTCCCCTGGTTGGGTCCGGTCAATCTATTTGATTTTCATTGGGTCCGGCCAGAACTGGATGGTCCTAGAGTAAGAAGGGGGGAGGGAACAGGTGAACTATTCAGGAGCTGAGTCGGGGCTAGGCCCTGCTCTCGTCCTTGACGGATAAGGTCTCCAGGCAACCGCACATTCCTCGGACAAATATCTCTTAACAACCTTGGTAAGCACAGGGGCCCAGGAGTCCTGTTTGTCCTTGAGACAGTTAGCAGCACAGACACCACCCTGCCCTCAACAGTGTATTAATGATTTCTTCAGTAGGTACAGGGACTGCATTCAGATCCTTCCTGAGTGTACAGTGCTGGTCTGTCTCTACCCAAGGGTTTTGCATGAGCCTTGCGCACATTTTTTGCCCAACAGACTTGGATTCCCTTTTAGGGTCAGCTCCAGGGGCCCAAGCCTCACAGCTTCCAAGACACTGCATCATATATTTTTGGACAGTGAGGGTGGACTGATGCACCCATCACAGGACAGTCCTCAGTTCTGGGCAGAGGCATCCCCTTGTCAGGGCCTGCAGGAGGAGAACAGGGCTAGTGAAGCATGGTAATGGGAGGGAGGTTGACCAGATCAAGCTTCTTCCTTCCTGAGGCCCCATTCAGGCCCCACATCTCTGGCCCCATGTGGACTGACCACAGCTTGGATTCTTTGCAGTGTTCACAATGTGCTCTTCATGCTCTGCATGTCTGGCACCTCTTCCAAGGTCTGGCTGGTGCCCACATGTGGGAAGGATGGGCACCAAAGGAAGAGCCAGGCAGGAGCCTTTGGTGGGTGTAGGGAGCAGGCCTGGCAGGAGCCTTGGAAGGGCACCTGTGGTGCAGAAAGTAGAAACTTCCTGAGTAGAGATGTTGGGCTGCAGCTTGGAGAACTGCACCAAGAAAGGTAGGAGCACTGGACAGTGTCTGCTGCAGTCAGGGAGCCCAGCAACCCACTGGCCTCTGGTCCCCTTTCACCCAACACCCGCTCAGTGGATGGTCCAAGAAACCTTTTCTTTCCAAATTTAAGGGTCTCATCTAACCTGCACCCAGCCCTGTCCTCCCACATAGCTGCTGGTACTGTGCAGGAGGAAACTGGGATTCAGAGAGGTCTCTGTTCACCCTCTTGAAGCTCTGGAGTCATTTTAGTTGAGGGGCAGACAAGTCATGCTGTGAATCAAAGGACACCTGGGTTCTAGCAGGGGAGAAACTGAGCAAGCCAGATCCACAGCCAAGAAGCACAGGCAGGCTGAGTCCCCTGCCTCTGGAACGGCATGTCCACAACCTCACTTTCAGGAAAGTGTTCTGTGGAATTGAGTTAGGTGGCAGTGAATAAGATGTTCTGTCTGAAAATCCAACACCAGCAAGCTGCCCCAGTCCCCAGGTGGGGAGCTCCTTCTTTAGTAAGTGTGCTCTGCAGTAAGAGCATTGGTCCAGAAAACATGTCTGTCGTTCTAGAGGGGCTGGTGTTGGCAGAAGCTCTGTGTCTGCTATGAAAAGGGAATATGCATGTGAAGTCAGGTGGACCCCATCTGGAAGCCCAGGACATCTGGTGTACCAGAGGTCACACCAGGAGTGAGAGGAAAGTTCTCGCCACCTTGAGGAGAAGGGATGAGGGGAAATGTGATGACTGGGGTGGGCCTGTGGATGAGTGCAGGGAAGAGGGGAGGCTCAGACCCAGGTAGATGGTTGCAGACAGCACTGAGCTCAGTGCTTTGTACTCAGCCCCTGTGGCTAAGGATGCAACCAATGGGGTGTTCAGAAGGAAAATCTATGTGGTTGTGATGTAGGTCTCCTCTCTCAGGTAAGTTCTTACTGTCCTACTGTGCAGGTGTACGGGGCTATGGCTCTGTGCTCTGCGCTCTATACTCTGGGCTCTGGGCTTTGTGAAATGAGCTCTGGTATCTGGTCAGTGTGCTCTGTGCTTCGTGCTCTGTGCTCTGTCTCTGTTCTGGCTCTGTCTCTGAGCTCTGGGCTCTGTGTTCTGTCTCTGTATTCTGGGTCTGAGTTCTGAGTTCTATGCTCTGTGCTCTCATCTCTGTGCTCTGTGCTCTCTGCTCAGTGCTCTGTGCTCTGGCTCTGTTTTCTGTGCTCTGTGCTCTCCACTCTGTGCTCTGAGCTCTGGGCTGTGGGCTCTGAGATCTGTCCCTGTACTCAGAATCTGGGCTGTGGGCTTTGTACTCTGTGCTCTGGTCTCTGTGCACTGTGCCCTGTGCAGTGTGCTGTGTGGTCTGTTCTCTGTGCTCTGTGCTCTGCAATCAGTTCTCTGGGATTTCTGCTCTGGGCTCTGGCAATGGACTCTGTCTCCATACTCTGGATCTGTGCTCTTTGCTCTGTGCTCTGTGCTCTGGGTTCTGAATTCTGAGCTCTGGGCCCTGTGCTTTGTGCACTGTACTTGACCTTTTGCTCGGAACTCTGCACTCTGTGCTCTGTGCTCTGCACTCTGCACTCTGGGCTTTGTGTCCTGCACTCTGTGCTCTGGGCTCTGTGGTCTGCACTGTGTGCTCCTGAATCTGTGCTCAGGCTCTGGCTCTGGGCTTTGTCTCAATACTCTGGATCAGGGCTCTGTGCTCTGTCTCTGTACTCCAGGTCTTGGCTCTGTGCTCCAGGTCTTGGCTCTGTGCTCCATGCTCTGTGCTCTGCCCTCTGTGCTCTGTGCTCTGTGCTCTGTGCTCTGGGCTCTGGCTATGGGCACTCTCTCGGGCTGTGGGTCTGGGCTCTATGCTTTGTGCACTGTACTTGACCTTTTGCTCTGCACTCTGCACTCTGGGCTCTGTGTTCTGTGCACTGACTCTGTGCTCTGTGCTCTGCACTGTGCACTCTGGGCTTTGTGCCCTGCACTCTCTGCTCTGGGCTCTGTGTCCTGCACTCTGTGCTCTGGGCTCTGGTTCTGGGCTCTGTCTCTGTGCTCTGCAATCTGTGCTCTAGGCTTTGGCTCTGTGCTCGGCACTCTGCACCCTGGGCTCTGCGTCCTGCTCTCTGTGCTCTGGGCTCTGACTCTGGGCTCTGTCTCTGGGCTCTGTCTCTGCGCTCTGGACTTTGTGCTATGTACTCTGTGCTCTTGGCTCTGGTAACTGTGCTATGTGCTCTGGGCTCTTTCTCACTACTCTGGTTCTGGGCTCTGGGCTCAGGCTCTAGCCTCTGGCTCTATGCTCTATACTCTGTGCTCTGCACTCTACACTCTAAGCTCTGGCTTTTGGCTATGTGTCAATACCCTGGGTCTGGGCTCTGAACTCTGTCTTTGTACACTGGGTCCTGGTTTTGTGCTCTGTTCCCTGTGCTCTGCACTCTGTGCTCTGAGTTCTGGATCTGGGCTACTGCTCTGTTCTCTGTACTCTGTGCTCTCTGCTCTGTGCTCTGGCACTGTGCTCTGCACTTTGCTCTCTGGGATCTGGGTCTGTGCTCTGGCTCTGTGCTCTGGTCTCTGTGGTCTTTGCTCTGTGCACTGGTCTCTAGTCACTGTGCTCTGTGCTCTGTCTCTGTACTCTGTCTCTGGCTGTGAGCACTAGGCTCTCTGCTCTGTGCTCTGGACTCTGTGCTTTGTGCTCTGCAATCTGTGCTCTGGTCTCTGTAGCTGGGCTCCTGCTCTGTGCTCTGTGCTCTATGCCCTGGGCTCTGGGCTCTGGCATTGTGCTCTGTGCTCTGCATTCTGTGCCCTGCACTCTGTGCCCTGAGCTCTATGTTCTGGTCTCTGGTCTCTGACTCTGTGCTCTGTCTCTGTACTCTTGGTCTGGCATCTGTGTTCTGTGCTCTGGCTCTGTGTTCTGTCCTCTGTGCTGTGCACTTTGTGCTATGGGCTCTGGCTCAGGGCTTCTGATCTGTGCTCTATGCTCTGTATTCTGAGTTTTGTGCTCTGTGCTCTGGCTATGTGCCCTGAGCTCTGCCTCTGGGTTCTGGCTCTCTGCTCTCTACTCTGTCTTCTGCACTCTGTGCTCTGTGCTCTGGCTCTGGGGTCTGTTTCTGTATTCTGTGCTCTGTGCTCTGACTCTGGGCTCTGTCTCAAATCTCTGGGTCTGGGCTCTGAACTCTGTCTCTGTTGTCTGGATCCTGGCTCTGTGCTCTGTGTTCTGTGCTCTGCACTCTGCGATCTGAGCACTAGTTCTGGGCTCCTGCTCTGCTCTCTAGGTTCTGTGCTTTGTGCATTGTGCCCTGAGTTCTGGGCTCTATGCTCTGCGCCCGAACTATGTGATCTGGCTCTGTGCTCTCCACTGTGCATTCTGGGCTCTGGATCACTGCTCTGTCTCTCTGGTCTGTGCGCTGTGCTCGGCACTCTGCTCTTTGGGCTCTGGATCAGTGTTTTGGCTCTGTGCTCTGTGCTCTGCACTCTGCACTCTGTGCTCTGTGCTCTGGCCCTGTGCTCTGTGCTCTCTGCTCTGCACTGTGTTCTCTGGGCTTGTGCTCTGGGCTCTGGCTCTGAGCTTTGTCTCAATACTCTGTGTCTGGGCTCTGTGCTCTTTCTCTGTACTCTTAGACTTGGCTCAGTGCTCTGTGCTCTGTGCTCTGGTCTCTGTGCTCTGTGCTCTGTCTCTGTACTTTGGGTTTGTGCTCTGTACTTTCTACTCTGTGCACTGGGCTCTGGTTCTGGGCTGTGTTTTTGTGCTGTGGGTCTGGGTTCTGTGTTGTGTGCACTGTGCTTTGTCTATGGGCCCTGGGCTTTATCTCTGGGTTCTGGCTCTGAGCTCTATACTCTGTTCTGCACTTTGCACTCTGGGCTCTGGCTCTGGCCTATGGCTCTCTGCTCTGTGCTCTGGCTCTGTGCTCTGCACCCTGTGTTCTGACCTCTGTGCTCTGTGCTCTGGTTCTGGGCTCTGTCTCAATACTGTGGTTCTGGGCTCAGTGCTGTGTCTCTGTATTCTGGGTCTTGGCTCTGTGCTCTGTGCATTGTGCTGCGTCTCTGTGCTCCGTGCTCTACGACCTGTGCTCTGAGCTCTGGTTCTGTGCTCTGTGCACTGTGCACTGTGCTCTTTGCTCTGGGCTCTGTGCTCTGTGCTCTGCACTCTGTGCTTTGGGCTAATGGATCAGTGCTCTGGCTCTGTGCTCTGTGCTCTACACTCTGTGCTCTGTGCTGTGTCATCTGTGCTCTTTGCACTGGCTCTCTGCTCTATGCTCTTTGCTCTGCACTCTGTGCTCTGGGTTTGGTGCTCTGTGCCCTGGCTCTGTACTCTGTGATCTCTTCCCTGTGTTCTGTGCTCTGTGCACTGTGCTCTGGGCCCTGGGCTGTGGCTCTGTGCTCTGAGCTCTGTGCTCTGTGCTCTGGCTCTGTGCTCTGTGCTCTGGTCTATGTCAGTACTCTGTACTTGGCACTCTGTCCTCTGGGCTCTTGCTCTGGGCCATGACTCTATGCTCTGCACATTATGCTCTGGGCTCTGGGCTCTGTGATCTGAGCTCTGGTCTCTGGTCACTCTGTTCTGTGCTCTGGGCTCTGTGATCTGTGCTGTGGTCTCTGGTCACTCTGCTCTGTGCTCTGCGCTCTCTCTCTGTACTCTGGCTCTGTCTCTGAGCTTTGGGCTCTGGGCTCTGTGTTCTGTGTCAGTACACTGGGTCTGAGCTTTGGGCTCTGTGCTCTGTGCTCTGGTTTCAGGTCACTCTACTCTGTGCCTTGTGCTCTGTACTCTGTTGTTCTGCTCTCTGGTCTCTGGGCTCTGGCTCTCTGCTCTGTCTCTGTACTCTAGGTCTGTGCACTGTGCTTGGTCCTCCATGCTCTGTCATCTGGCTCTGTGCTCTGTCATCTGGCTATATACTCAGTGCACTGTGCTCTGGGCTCTGCACTCTGCACACTGGACCCTGGCTCTGTGCTCTTGGCCCTGTGCTCTGGGTTCTGTGCTCTGGTCTCTGTTTCTGCAGTCTCTGTTCTGGGCTCTAGCTCTGGGCTTTGGCTCTGTGCTCTGTGCTCTAGTCTCGGGGCTCTGTGATCTGAGCTCTGGTCTCTGGTCACTGTGCTCTGTGCTTTCTCTGTGTACTCTGTCTCTGTCTCTGAACCTTGGCCTCTGGGCTCTGAGTTCTGTGTTTGTACTCTGGGTCTGAGCTCTGGGCTATGTCTCTGTGCCCTGTGATCTGTGCTCTGTGCTCTGTGCTCTGCCTCTGGGCTCTTGTCTCTGTGATTTCTGCTGTCTCTCCTATCTCAGTGTCTGTGCTTTGTGCACTGCACTCTATGTCCTGGGCCATGGCTCTGGGCCTCTGCTCTATGCTCTGTGCTCTCTTCTCTGTGCATTAGCTCTGTGCTCTGTGCTTTGTGCTCTGTGCTCTGTGCTATGTTCTCTGTGCTCTGTGCTCTGTGCTCTGTGCTCTGTACTCAGAGCTCTGTGCTTTGGGCTCAGGCTCTAGACTCTGTCTCTGTGCCCTGTGCTCTGTGCTCTGTGATCCATGCTCTGTGCTCTGTGCTCTGGCTCTGGTCTCTGTCTCTGTACTCTGAGTTTTGTCTCTGTGCTTTGTGCTCTCTCTTCAATCTCAGTCTCTGTGCTCTCTGCTCTGTAATCTGTGCCCTGGGCTCTGGCTCTGGGCTTGTGCTCTGGGCTCTGGCTCCATGCTGTCTCTTTATTGTGTGTCCTGGCTGTATGCTCTGTGCTCTGCACTCTGTGCTGTGGGCTCTGGCTCTGGCTCTGTGCTCTGTGCCCTGTGCCCTGAGCTCTGTGCTCTGTGCTCAGGTTCTGGGCTCTGTCTCTGTACTCTGTGTTTTGTCTCTGTGCTCTGTCTCTGTACTCTGTGTTTTGTCTCTGTGCTTTGTGCTGTCTCTTCCATCACATTGACTGTGCTCTGTGCTCTGCATTGTGTCCTGGGCTCTGGCTATGTGTCTGAGCTTTATGCTCTGGTCTCTGACTCTGGGCTCTGTGTTCTGGGCTCTGTGTTCTGTCTCTGTATTTGGCTCCATGCTTTGTCCTCTGTGCTCTGCGCTCTGCGCTCTGCGCTCTGTTCTCTGTGCGTGATTTGTGCTCTGTGCTGTTCTCCTTGCTCTGCACACTGGGCTCTTGGCTCTCTGTGCTTTGTCTGTGTACTCAGGCTGGCTCTGAGCTCTGGGCTCTGGGCTCTGTGTTCTGTCTCTGTACCCTGAGCTCTCTGCTCTGTGCTCTGAACTCTGCGCTCTGAGCTCTGGAGCTGGGCTCCAGCTCTGTGCTCTGTGCCCTGTGTTCTGGTCTCTGGCTCTGTGCTCTTGCTCTGTGCTCTCACCCTATGCTCTGTGCTCTGCGCTCTGTGCTCTGGGTTCTATGCTCTGGGCTCTGGCTCTGTTCTCTGTGCTCTGGCTCTGTGTTCTTTGCTCTGTGCTCTGCACTTTGCACTATGGTTTCTGGCTCAGGGCTCTTGCTCTGTGCTCTGTGCTCTGACTCTGTGCTCTGAGTTCTGTTCTCTGTGCTCTGGCTATGTGCTCCGGGCTCTGTCTCTGGGTTGTGGCTCTGTGCTCTGCACTCTGTGCTCTGTGCTCTGGCTCTTTGCTTTGTGCTCTGTGCTCTAAGCTCTGTGCTCTGGCTCTGTGCTCTGCACTCTGTGCTCTAATCTCTGTGCTCTGGGCTCTTGCTCTGGGCTCTCTATCTGTACTCTGGGTCTTGGTTCTGTGCTTTGTACTCTGTGTTCTGGTATCTATGCTCTGTGCTTTGTGCTCTGTGCTCTGGCTATGTGATCTGGCTCTGTGCTCTCCACTGTGCACTCTTGGCTCTGGATCAGTATCTGGCTTGCTGCTTTGTGCTCTGTGATCTGCATTCTGTGCATTAGGCTCTGGATCAATGCTCTCCCTCTGTGCTATGTGGTCTGCACTCTGTGCTCTGTGCTCTGTGATCTCTACTCTGTACCCTGGCTCTATGCTCTGGGCTCTGGCTCTGGGCTCTGGCTCTATGCCCTGTGCTCTGTGCTCTGTGCTCTGAACTCTGGGTCTTGTCTCTGTGTTTTGTGCTGTCTCTTCTATCTCAATCTCTGTGCCTGTGCTTTGCACTCTGTCCTGGGTTCTGGCTCTGGACTCCTACTCTGTGCTCTGTGCTCTGGGGTCTGTCCTCTGGACGCTGGCTCTTGGCTCTGTCTCTGTACTCTGTGTCCTGGTCTACGCTCTGTGCTCTTCAGTCTGCAGTCTGGGATCTGGCTCTGTGGTCCTTCTCTGTGCTCTGTGCTCTGTGCCTGTGCTCTGTGCTCTGTACTCTGTGCTCTGGCTCTTTACTCTTTGCTCTGTGATCAGTGCTCTCTCCTCTGGCTATGTGCTATGCACTCTGTGCTCTAGGCTCTCGCTCTGTGCTAGGTGCTCTGTGCTCTGTGCAGGCTCTTTGTCAGTGCTCTGTGCTGTGCACTCTGCACTTTGGGCTCTGTGCTCTCTGCTATGGGCTCTGTGTCAGTTCTCTGTACTCTGCATTCTGCACTAAGGGTTCTGTACTCTGTGCTCTGTGCTCTGGCTCTGGTCTCCTGCTCTGAGCCCAGAGCACAGAGCACAGAGACCACATCACAGAGTCCAGTGTAGAGATCACAGTGCCTAGAACTGTGAGCACAGAGGGCAGAGCACAGAGTCAGAGACCAGAGCTCAGAGACAGAGCACAGAGCACAGAGCTCAGAGACCAGGACCATAGCACAGAGCCCAGACACCAGAGCATAATGCCCAGTGCACAGAGCCCAGAACATGAATCCATAGTACAGAGACAGAACACAAATCCCACATCACAGGCTCACAGTACAAAGCACAAAAAACAGAGACAGAGCCCAGAACCAGAGCCCAGAGTGCAGAGTGTAGAACACAGAGCAGAGAGCACATAACACAGACCAGAGCACAGAGACAGAGGCCAGAGCACAGAGCCGATAGCACAGAGTCCAGAGTCCTGGGCTGTGTGGCTCTGTGCTCTGATTCTGGTCTCTGTGCTTTGGGCTCTGGGTTCTATCTCTGTACTCTGGGCTCTGCATTCTGGCCTCTGGCTCTGTGCTCTGTGCTCTGGACTCTGTTCTCTGTACTCTGCACTCTGTGCTCTGGGATCTGACTCTAGGCTCCTGCTTTGGGCTCCTGCTTCATGCTTTGTGCTCTGTGTTTTGTGCCCTCTGCTCTGTGCTCTGACAATGTGCTCTGGTCTCTGGCTCTGGGCTCTGGCTTTGTGCTCTGTGCTCTGGGCTCTGTACTGTGGTCTCGGTGCTCTGTTTTCTGTGCTCAGGGCTCTGTGGTCTGGTCTCTGTGCACTGTGCTGTGCACTCTGCACTCTGTGCTCCGGGCTCTGGGCACTGTGCTCTCTGATCTGTGCACTGTGCTGTGGTCTCTGTGCTATGTGTTCTGTGCTCTAGACTCAGAGCAGGGGCCCAGAGCCAGAGCCCAGAGCACAGAGTGCAGACCAGAGAGCATAGAGCACAGAACCAGAGCACAGAGGACAGGGCACAGAGCACAGAGCACAGAGGCAGGACCCAGAGAACAGAGACAGAGTTCAGAGTTCAGACCCAGAGTTTTGAGAGAGAACCTAGAGACAGAGCTCAGAGCACACAGCCCAGAGCACAGAGCACTGAGCTAGAGCACAGAGCACACAGACAGAACCAGAGCCCAGAGCAAAGAGCACAGAGCACAGAGCCAGAGTCCAGAGACAGAGCACAGAACACAGAGCACAGAGCCAGAGAACAGAGAAAAGAGACAGACCAGAGTACAGAGCACAGAGAACAGTGCAGAGATCCAGAGCCCAGAGGGAGAAAAGAGCACAGAGTGCAGAGCACAGTGCAGAGACCAGACCACAAGGTCAGAGAACAGAGCCTGAGCACAGAGCACAGAGCTCAGACCATGAAGCCAGAGCACAGAGCCAGAGCCCATAGCGCAGAGCGCAGAACACTGAGCCCAGATCACATAGCCAGAGCACAGAGCACAGAACACAGAGCACAGAGCACAGAATACAGAGGACAGAGCACAAAGCACAGAGTACAGGGCCAGAACACAGAGCATAGGGACAGCGCACAGAGCACAGAATCAGAGCACAGAGCACAGAGCCAGAGCACACAGACAGAGCCCAGAGTACAAAGCACACAGTGCAGAGCACAGAGCACACAGCACATAACCAGAGTATGGAGCCAGAGCCCACAGCACAGAGGCCAGAGCACAGAGCCAGAGCACACAGCCCAGAGAAAGATCCAAGATCCAGAGACCAGAGACAGAGCACAGAGCCAGAGCCCAAACAGAGAGCAGAGCCAGAGCCCATAGCAAAGATCCCAGAGCACAGAGCCAGAACACATAGCCCAGAGACAGAACCCAGAGTCAGAATGCAGAGCACAGAGCCAGAGTACAGAGCTCTGATCCCACAGGGAGAACACAGAGCACAAAGACAGAACCAGAGCTCAGAGCACAGAACCCAGAGCCCAGAACCAAAGCACAGAGCACAGAGAATGCACCAGAGACCAGAGCAGAGACCACAGAGCCCAGAGCCCAGATCACAAAGCCAGGGCACAGAGCCAGAGCACAGAGGACAGTGTACAGAGCATATAATACATAGAGCACATACCACAGAGTATAGAACCAGAGGACAGAGCCAGAGCCCACAGCATGGAGTACAGAGCATAGAGCCAGAGTACATAGCCCAGAGACAGAGATCAGAGCCAGAGCACATAGCCAGGAGCACAGAGCACAAAGCCAGAGTACAGAACACAGAACCTAGAGTCAGAGAACAGAGAAAAGAGACAGAGACCAGAGTACAGAGCACAGAGCCCAGTGCAGAGATCCAGAACCCAGAGGCGGACTCAAGAGCACAGAGTGCAGAGCACAGTGCACAGAGACCAGACCACATAATCAGAGCACAGAGCCAGATCACAGAGCCCAGAGCCCAGAGCACAAGACCAGAGCATAGCCAGAGACAGAACCAAGAGCCAGAGCCCAGAGACAGAGCACAAAGTCAGAGTCAGAGAACAGTGAACAGAGCCAGAGCACAGAGCCCAGATACCAGAGCCAGAGCACAGAGCACAGAGACCAAACCAGAGCCCAGAGCCAGAGCCCAAAGCACAGAATGTAGTGCACAGAGCACAGAAACCAGAGTACAGAGCCCAGAGCACAAAGCACAGAACACAGAGCCAGAGTCCAGAGCATAGAGCACAGAGCATAGAGCCCAGACAACAAAGCCAGAGTACAGAGCCAGAGCACAGGGCCAGAGGACAGACCACATAGCCAGTGAACAGAGCACAGAAAACAGAGCAAAGAACCCAGAATACAGAGCACAGAGCAGAAAGCACAGCATAAAAGACCAGAGCACAGAGCACAGAGCCAAGAGCACAGAGCACGGTGCATAGGGCCCAGAACCAGAGTACAGAGACAGAACATAGAGCCCAGATCCAGATACAGAGACAGAGCACAAAGCAGAGACCCAGAGCAAAGAGACTAGAGCCCAGAGCACAGAACCAGAGCCCAGAGCCAGAGCCCAGAGCACAGAATGTAGAGCACGGAACACAGTGACCAGAGTACAGAACCCACAGCAAAATTCACAGAACACAGAGCCAGAGTCCAGAGCACAGAGCCAGAGCACATAGCCTAGAGAGAGAGCCAAGAGACAGAGCCCAGAGACAGAGACCAGAGCCAGAGCCCAGAGTCAGAGCACAGAGCCAGAGCATGGAGTCAGAGCCCACAACACAGAGCCCAGATCAGAGATCCAGAACACATAGCCCAGAGACACACCCCAGAGCACAGAATTCAGTGCACAGAGCACAGAGCCCAGAGCCCAGAGCCCGAGCAAAGAGCCAGAGCACAGAGCACAGATTGCAGAGCACAGAGCCAGAGCACAGAGTACAGAATGCAAGGCTCAGAGTACATGAGCACAGAGCACAAAGGACATAGTCAGAGCACAGAACCCAGAGCCCAGAGCCCAGAGTCAGAGCACAGAGCACAGAGCCAAGAGCACAGAGCACAGTTCACAGAGTCCAGACAGAGTACAGAGACAAAGACCAGAGACAAAACCCAGAGTAGAGAGAACAGAGCACATAGTCAGAGCCCAGAGCACAGAGCCAGAGCACACCACAGAGATCATAGAGCCAGAACACAGAGTCAGGGCACAGAGCACAGGTCCAAAGCACACAGTCCAGAGCCCAGAGTCACAGCACAGAGCACAGTGCACAGAGCACAGAGCAGAGTCAGAGCCCTGACCACAGAGAACAGAGCACAGAACCTAGAGCACAGAGCACAGAGCAGAGATCACAGACACCAGAGCACATATCACAGAGCCCAGAGCACAGAGTCAGAGCCCAGAGCACAGAGACCAGAGCTCAGACCCAGAGTACAGAGACAAAATGCAGAGACCAGTGCCCATATCTCAGAATGAGAGTCAGAGTACAGAGACAGAGCACAGAGCCCACAACCAACAGCACAGAGCGCAGAGCACAGAACACAGTGTACAGAGACCAGAGCACAGAGCACAGAGCACAGAGCCCAGAGCCCAGACCCAGAGTACAGAGCCAGAGTTCAAAGACAGAGCACAGAGCACATGTAATGGGCTGACCCATCTGGCCCCATGATAATGTTATAGGCAAGACTATAAGGGACATGACTAAACAGACTCCATTTTGTTTTGAGACTCCATGTTATATAGGAAATAAGTTTCCCCCATGGGAACACCCCGCCTCTGTACCCATCCTCAGTTACTTAGCATGACATGTTTAGCAATACAAAATGACAATTCTTATGTAATGAAAAATTGCTGTCTTTTGATCTCTATTGCTCTTAACTAATGTACTGTGTAAATGGTAATTGTGTGGATGTTAGTAACCATTCTTCAATGTGTACCTAGGTAAGGGTTATTTTGACCCACTACTCCCTCTGTTGATGATTTCATGTTAGTTTGTAATTTCGAATCATAGCAACAGATACTTATGATTAAAGTGATTTTTGGTATAAGAACCCCTACAACACTATGGTCATGACTATTCTCCCAATAGTCTTTTTTGGGGGGCATTGTGTGAGATAGTCAGCCAGCCAGCTTAATAAAGGCACTCAAATTTGGACTTCTCAGTGGTAAGCAGTCTATTCTTAAGTTGTGCCCCATAACACATAGTGACCAGAGCCCAGAGCCCAGAGCCAGAACCCAGAGCATAAGGTGCAGAGCACAAAAACAGAGACCAGAGCCCAGAGCCCAGAATCCAGAGAACAGAGCAGAGAGCACAGTGCGCAGAGCCCAGAACCCAGAGCACAAAGCACAGAGCCAGAGCCCAGAGCCCAGATTGCAGAGCACAGGAACAGAGCCCAGAGTCCAGAGCACAGTGCCTAGAGCACAGAGCACAGAGCCAGAGCCCAGAGCACAGAGTCAGAGCACAGAGCACAGAGCCAGAGCACACAGCCAGAGCACACAGCCAGAGCTCAGAGCACAGACCCAGAGTACAGAGACAGAACATAGAGTCCAGAGCTTAGAGTATGGAGCAAAGAGCACAGAGCACAGAGACCAGGACACAGAGCAGAGAGACCAGTGCCCAGACCAATAGTAGAGAGACAGAACCCAGAGACCAGAGACCAGAGCTTAGAACAGAGAGCACAGAGACCACAGTCCAGAGCCCAGAGCCCAGAGATCAGAGCTCAGAGACAGAGCACAGAGACCAGAACACAGAGCACAGAGAACAGAGCAGAGAGCACAGTGCCCAGAGCCCAGAGCACAAAGCACAGAGCCAGAACCCAGAGCCCAGAGTGCAGAGCACAGGAACAGAGTCCAGAGCCCAGAGTACAAAGCACAGAGCACAGTGCCCGGAGCACAGAGCACAGGCCCAGAGCACACAGCCAGAGCCCAGAGCACAGAGCCAGAGTACAGACACAGAACATAGAGCCCAGAGCTTAGAATATGGAGCAAAGAGCACAGAGACCAGAGACCATGGCCCAGACCAATTGTAGAGAGACAGAACCCAGAGACCAGAGACTAGAGCTCAGAACAGAGAGCACAGAGCCCAGAGCACAGAGCCCAGAGCACAGAGCCCAGAGATTAGAGCTCAGAGACAGAGCACAGAGACCAGAGCACAGAGCACAGAGCACAGAGCCTAGAGTCTGAGCCCAGAGCACAAAGTGCAGAGCATAGGGAACAGAGCACAGAGACCAGAGCATACAGCACAGAGCACAGAGGCTAGAGCACAAATCAACAAACCCAGAGCCCACAGTACAGAGCCTAGAGCCCAGAGATCAGAGCACAAAGCACAACCCAGAGCCCAGAGCCCAGTGTCAGAGCACAGAGAGCGTAGCGCAGAGCACAGAATCAGAGCACAGACCCACAGTACACAGATAGAACACAGAGCCCAGAGCCTGGAGTACAGAGCACAGGGCACAGAGTACAGAAACCAGAGCACAGAGAACAGAGCCCAGTGCCCACCAACTGTACAGAGATAGAATAGAGAGACCAGAGAACAGAGCCCAGAGCAAAGAGACAAGAGCCCAGATACCAGAGTTCAGAGACACAGCACAGAGCACAGAGCTCAGAGACCACAGATCATAGCACAGAGCACAGAGGCCAGAACCCAGAGCCCAGAGCACAGAGTACAGAGAGCAGAGCAGAAAGCACATAGCTCAGAGCATAGATCCAAAGTACAGGGACAGAGCACACAGCCCACATCCCAGAGCTCACAGCACAGAGCACAGAGAAGAGAGAGAGAACCCAGAGCCAGAACCCAGAGCACAGAGAGCAGAGCACAGGGTCAGAGCCCAGAGCACATACCCAGAGTACAGAGACAGAAAATAGAGCACAGAGCTTAGATTACAGAGCACAGAGCACTGAGCACAGAGACAAGAGACCAGTGCTCAGAGAAAAAGCACAGAGCACAGAGCTAAGAGACCACAGACAATAGCACAGGGCACAGAGCCCAGAGCCCAGAGCATAGAGTACAGAGCAGAGAGTACATAGCTCAGAGCACAGATCCAGAGTACAGACACAGAACAGAGAGCCCACATCCCAGAGATCATAGCACAGAGCAGAGAGAACATAGAAAGAGCCCAGAGCCAGATACCAAAGTACAGAGAGCAGAGGATGTAGCACAGAGCCTGAACACAGAGCAAGGAGCACAGAGCTACAGCACCGAACAAAGAGCACAGAGACAGAGCCCAGAGCACAGCAAACAGAGGACAGAGCCAGAGCCCAGAGTCAAGAACAGAGAGCACAAAGCACAGAGCCATAGCAGAGTGCAGAGCACAGAGCACAGAGCACAGAACCCAGAGTACAGATCACAGTGCACTGAGCACAGAGACCAAAGCAGAGTCCCGAGCACAAAGCCCATCTCCCAGAGACTAGAGTTCAGAGACAGAACACAGAGCACAGAGCTCTGAGACCAGAGACCAAAGCATAGAACACAGAGCACAGAGCGCAATGTGCAGATCACAGAGCACATAGCAGAGCCAGAGCACAGAACCCGAGCCCAGAGCACAGAGTCCAGAGCACAGTGTACAGCTCTGGGTCTGTGCTCTCGCTCTATCCTCTGTGCTCTATCCTCTGCTCTGTGCTCTGGGCTCTGTGCTCTGTGTTCTGTGCTCTGTGCTCTGAGCTCTTGTCTCAGAGCAGGAGTCCAGAGCACAGATCTGAGAGCACAGAGCCACAGCCTAGAGCGCAGAGCACAGAGACCAGAGCACAGAAAACAGAGCATGAGCCCAGAGCTAGAGACCAGAGTGCAGACTGCAGAGCACAGAGAACAGAGCAGAGAGCCAGGACCCAGAGAACACAGACAGAATTCAGAGCTCAGACCCAGTGTATTGAGAGAGAACCTAGAGTCAGAGCACACAACCCCAAGCACAGAGCAAGAGCATAGAGAGCACAGAGCACAGAGTGCAGAACACAAAGACCAGAGCACAAAGCACAAAGCACAAAGACCAGAGCACAGAGCACAGAGTCAAAATCCCAGACCCAGAGTACAGAGCCAGAATACAGAGACAGAGCACACAGTTCAGAGCACAGTGACCAGAGACCAGAGCACAGAGCACAGTGCCTACAGCCCAGAGCACAGAGCACAGAGCCCAGAGCACAGAACCCTGATCACATAGCACAAAATACAGAAACCACACCACAGAGGCCAGATCCCACAGCCCAGATCACAGAGACCAGAGCTCAGAGACAGTACAGCGCACAGAGCTAGGAGACCAGAGACCATAGCACAGAGCACAGAGCCAGAACCCAGAGCCTAGTGCACAGAGTCCAGATTCAGTAGCAGAGCACAGAGACCAGAGTCAGAGCCCAGAGCACAGAGTGCAGAGCACAGAGTACAGAGCACAGTGTCAGAGCCCAGAGCCAGAGCCCAGAGCCAAGAGCACAGAGCACAGAGCACAAAGCCCAGAGTACAGGGCGCAGTGCTCAGAGCCCAGTGGAAGGAGCACAGAGCACAGAGCCAGAGCACAGTGTGCAGAGGACAGAACACAGAGACCAGAGAACAGAGTGCAGACCACAGAGCACTGAGCACAGAATGCAGAGCACAGAGTCCAGAACACAGATACCACAGCACAGAGCTCAAAACCGTGAGCCCAGACCCAGAGTACAGAGCTAGAGTACAGAGACAGAGCACAGTGACCAAAGACCAGAGCACAGAGCAGTGATCAGAGCCCAGAGCCCAGAGCACAGAGCACAGAGTCAGGCCCCAGAGCACAGAGTTCAGAGCACAGAGTTGTCTCTGTGGATCTGGATCTGGCTCTATGCTCGGTGCTATGGTCTCTGGTCTCTAGACTCTGTGCTCTGTGCTCTGGGATTTGTGCTGTGGTATCTGTACTCTGTGCTATGTGCTCTGTGTTCTGTTCTCTACACTTGGTTTGGGCTCTGGGCTCAGTGCTCTGTGCTCTGGTCTCTGTGCTCTGTGCTCTGTACTCTAGGCTCTGGACTCTGTATTCTGTCTCTGTACACTGGCTCTGTGCTCTGTGCTCTGGATTCTGTGCTCTGGCTCTGTGCTCTGGGCTCTGGGTCTGTGCTTTGTGCTCTGGTCTCTGGGATCTGGGCCCTGTGCTCTGGACTCTGGTCTCTTTGATTTGTGCACTGTGCTCTGTGCTCTGTGCTCTGTGCTCTGTGCTCTGTACTATGGGCTCTGGGCACTGTGCTCTCTGCTCTCATCTCTGGTCTCTGTGCTCTGGTCCTGTGCTGTGGGCTCTTGTTCTGTGCTCTGTTCTCTGTGCTCTGGGCTCTGTGTTCTGGGATCTTGGCTTGTTTTTTTTTTTTTTTTTTTTTTTTTTTTTTTTTTTTTTTTTTTTTTTGTGCACTGGGCTCTGTGCTCTGTGCTGTGTGCTCTGGGCTCTGTCCTCTGGGCTTTGTGCTCCTGGCTCTGAGCTCTGTGCTCTGTGCTCTGTGCTCTGAACTCTGGGCTCTTTGCCCTGTGCTCTGTGATCTGCACTCTGTGCTCTCTGCTCTGTGTTCTATCCTCTGTGCTCTGGGTTCTGGGCACTGTGTTCTGAGTTCTGTGCTCTGGACTCTTTTCTGGGCTCTGGGCTCTGTGCTCTGGGTTCTGCACTCTGGTCTCTGACTCTGTGATGTGGGCTCTGTGTCTGGGCTCTACACACTGTGCTCTGGTCTCTGGTCACTGTGCTCTGTGCTCTGTGCTCTGTCTCTGTACTCTGGTTCTGTACTCTGGGTCTGGGCTCTGGACTGTGTGTTATGTTCTGTGGTCTGTGGTCAATGTGCTCTGGTCTCTGTGCTCTTTGCTCTGTACTCTGCGCTCTGTGCTCTGGCTCTGTGCTCTGTGCTCTGTGCTCTGTGCTCTGTGCTCTGTGCTTTTGACTCTGGTGCTAGGCTCTGTCTCAATACTCTGGGTCTGGGCTCTGGGCTGTGTGCTATGTTCTTTGATCTGTGGTCAATGTGCTCTGGTCTCTGTGCTCTGCACTCTGCCCTCTGTGCTCTGTACTCTGCACTCTGTACTCTGGCTCTGTGCTCTGGGCTCTTGGTTCTGTGCTCTGTGCTCTGGTCTCTGGGCTCTGTACTCTTTGCTGTGATTTCTGGTCATTGTGCTCTTTGTCTGTGCTCTGGCTTTGTAGTCTGGCTCTGTACTCTGGGTCTGGGCTCTCAGCTCTGTGCTCTGCACTGGACTCTGTGCATAGTCTTCTGTACTCTGTGCTCTGTGCTCTGCACTGGACTCTGTGCTCTGGCCAGGTGGTCTGGGATCTGGCTCTGGGCTCTGGCTCTGTGTTCTGTGCTCTGTGCTCTGTGCTCTGTCTCTGTACTCTGGCTCTGTCTCTGTGCTCTGTGTTCTGTACTCTGTGCTCTATGTTTTGTTCTCTGTGCTCTGCACTGTGTTCTGTGCTCAGTGCTCTACGCTCTTTGCAGGGGCTCTGTGGTTTGTGCTCTGCATTCTGTGCTCTGGGATCCGGATCTAGGCTCTGTCTCAATATCTTGGACTGGGCTCTGAACTTTGTCTCTGTTCTCTGGGTTCTGACTCTGTGCTTCGAGCTCTGTGTTCTGCACTCCATGCTGTGCACTCTGGCTCTGAGCTCTGTCTGTTTTCTCTGTACTCTGTGCTTGAACCTGGGATGTGGGCTCTGTTTTCTTTCTCTGTAGTCTAGATCTATGCTCTGGGCTCTGTGCCCTGGGCTGTGTGCTCTGGGCTCTGTGCTGTGGCCTCTGTGCACTGTGCTCTGGACTCAGAGCAGGATCCCAGAGCCAGAACCCAGAGCACAGAGTGCAGAGCAAAGAGACAGAGCCCAGAGCACAGAGCACAGACCACAAAGCACAGAGCACAGAGCACAGAAAACAGAGCAGAAGCCCAGAGCCTGAGGCAGAGCACAGAGTGTAGAGCACAGAGCATAGAGAACAGAGCCAGGACCCAGGAAACAGAGACAGACTTCAGAGGCCATACCCAGAGTTTTGAGAGAGAGTCTAGTGCCAGAGAGCAGAGCACACAGCCCAGAGCATAAAGCCAGAGCACAGAGCACAGAGCACAGAGCACAGAGTGAAGAGCACACAGACCAGAGCACAGAGCACAGAGACCAGAGCACAGAGTGAAGAGACCAGAGCACAGAATACAGAGCACAGTACCTAAAGGCCAGAGCACAGAGCCTGGAGTACAGAGCTAGAGCCCAGAGCACAGACTCCGAGCACATAGTGCAGAGCACAGAGACCACAACCCAGAGCCCAGAGCAAAGAGCCTAGAGCCCAGAGACCAGAGCTTAGAGACCAGAGACCATAGCACAGAGTACAGAGCCAGATCTCAGATTACAGAGCACTGAGACCAGAGTCAGAGACCAGTACACAGAGCAGAGAGTCAGAGCCCAGAGCACAGTGTGCAGAGCACAGAATACTGAGCACAGAGTCAGAGCCCAAGGCCAGAGCCCAGAGAAAATAGAAAGAGCACAGAGAACAGAGCACAAAGCACAGAGCAAGAGTCCAGAGTCACAGCTCATAGTGCAGAGTGCAGAGCACAGAGCACAGAGCACCGAGACAGAGCCCAGAGCCAAGAGCACAGAATGCAGAGCACAGAGAATAGAACACAGGGCACAGAGCCCAGAGCCCAGAGAATAGAGCACAGAGCACAGAGCCCAGAGCCCAGAGAATAGAGCACAGAGTACAGAGCACAGAGCACAGAGTGCAGAACACAGAGTACAGAGACCAGAGAGCAGAGCACAGAGCACACAGTCATGAGACCAGACCCAGAATACAGAGTTAGAGTACAGAGTCAGAGCACAGAGCACAGTGCACAGTGCCCAGAGCCCAGAGCCCAGAGTACAGAGTGCAGAGACCACAGCACAGAGCCCAGAGCAAAAAGCCCAGAGACCATATCTCAGAGACAGAGCACAGAGCACAGAGATCAGAGAACAGAGACCATAGCACAGAGCACTGAGTCAGAGCCAAGAGCCAAGAGCACAAAGACCAGGGTCAGAGAGCATGCACAGAGCACAGAGTCAGAGCCCAGAGCATAGTGTGCAGAGCACAGAGTACAGAGCACAGAGCCAGAGCCCAGAGTGCAGAGTACGGAGCAGAGAGGACAGAGCCCAGAGAACAGAGTGCAGAGCAGAGAGGACAGAGCCCAGAGAACAGAGTGCAGAGCAGAGAGGACAGAGCCCAGAGAACAGAGTGCAGAGCAGAGAGGACAGAGCACAGAATGCAGAGCACAGAGGACAGAGTACAGAGTGCAGAGTAGAGAGGACAGAGCACAGAGAACAGAGCACAGAGCACAGAGTGCAGAGCAGAGAGGACAGAGCACAGACACCAGAGCACAGAGCACAGAGCACAGAGCCGTGAGCCCAGTCCTACAATACAGAGCTAGAGTACAGAGACAGAGCCCAGAGCACAAAGCCGAGAACACAGAGCACAGTGACCAGAACCAGAGCACAAAGCACAATACCCAGAGCACAGAGCACAGAGCCAGACCCCAGAGCAGCAGAGACAGAGCCCAGAGCACAAAGCCGAGAACACAGAGCACAGTGACCAGAACCAGAGCACAAAGCACAATACCCAGAGCACAGAGCACAGAGCCAGACCCCAGAGCACAAAGTGCAGAGCACAGAGAATGGAGCCCAGAGTCCAGAGCACAGAGCCGAGAGCACAGAGCCAAGAGAACATAGCACAGAGCACAGAGACCAGAGCACAGAGCACAGAGCACAGAGCCGTAAGCACAGACCCAGAATAAAGAGCAAGAGTACAGAGACAGAGCACAGAGCACAGAGCACTGTGAACAGAGCCCAGAACCCAGAGCACAGAGCACAGAATGTAGAACACAGAGAACAGAGCACACAGTCCATAGCACATATCACAGAGCACAGAGACCACAGCACAGATCCCAGAGCACAGAACCCATACCAAGAGACCAGAGATCAGAGACAGAGCACAGAGCCCAGAGCCCAGAGTGAGAGACCAGAGCAAAGAGCCCAGAGTCAGAGCCCAGAGTCAGAACCCAGAGCACAGAGCAGAGCCCAGAACAAGAGTCCAGAGCAAATAGTCAGAGCACAGAGCACAGTGCAAAAAGTACAGAACATAATGCACAGAGCAGGAGCCCAGAGCCAGAACTCAGAGTGAAGAGTTCAGAGCACAATGCACAGAGTCAGAGGACAGAGCATAGAGCACAGAGTCAGAGTCCAGAGCCGAGAGTACAGAGCACACAGCACAGAGCAAAGAGCACAGAGACCAGAGACCAGAGCACAAACCAGAGTACAGAGCACAGAGCCAAAAGCACAGACCCACAGCTCTGGGTTCTGACCTGGGTGACTCTGGTCACTGTGCTCTGTGCTCTGTGCTCTGTACTATAGGATCTGGGCTCTGTGTTCTGTCTCTGTACTCTAGCTCTATGCTCTGACCCTATGCTCTAGCTCTGTGCTCTGGGCTCTGTGTCGTGCACTGTACTCTTGTCTCTGGGCTCTGGGCTCTGTGCTCTAAGCTCTGGGCTCATTGATTTGTGCACTTGGCTCTGTGCTCTGTGCTGTGTGCTCTGGGCTCTGTACTCTGGGCTCTGTGCTCTGCGCTCTGTACCCTGGGCTCCGGCTCTGTGCTGTGTGTTCTCTTCTATGGGCTCTGGGCACTGTGCTCTGTGCTCTCATCTCTAGTCTCTGTGCTCTGGGCTCTTGGTCTGTGGTCTGTACTCTTCTCTCTGTGCTCTGGACTCTGTGCTCTGGGATCTTGGCTCATTTTTTTGTGCAGTGGGCTCTGTGCTCTGTGCTGTGTGCTCTGGGCTCTGTACACTGTGTTCTATGCTCTGCACTCTGTGCTCTCAGCTCTGTGTTCTGTGCTCTGTGCTCTCTGCTCTGTGCTCTGGGCACTGTACACTGGGCTCTGGTCTATAGTCATTGTGCTCTGTGCTCTGTGCTCTGGACTCTGTGTTCTGGGCTCTGTTCTCTGTGCTCTGTGCTCTGGTCTCTGCACTCTGTCCTCTGGCTCTGTGCTCTGTGTTCTGGACTCTGTGTTCTGTGCTCTGTGCTCTGGTCTCTGTGCTCTGGCTGTGGGCTCTGTGCTCTGTGCTCAGGGCTCTGGCTCTGTGCTCTGTGTTCTGTGCTCTGTGTTCTATGCTCTGGTTCTGTGTCTGGATCCGTGCTCTGTGCTCTGCATTCTGCTTTCTGGGCTCTGACTCTGGGCTCTATCTCTGTTGTCTGTGCTCTGTCCTGTGAGCTCTGGAATGTGGGCTCTGTGTTCTGTCTCCATACTCTGAATCAATGCTCTGAGCTGTGTGCTCTGTGCTCTGTGCTCTGCACTCTGTACTCTGGCTCTGTGATCTGTGTGCTGTGCTCAGGACTCTGGTTCTGTGCTCTGTGTCTGTGCTCTGTGTCTGTGCTCTATGCTTGCCACTCTGCACTCTGAGCTCTGGTTCTGTGATCTGTGCTCTGTGCTCTGACTCTGGGCTCTGTGATCTGTGGCGTACATCCTGTTCTCTGTTCTCTGGGCTCTGGGCTCTGGATCTCAGCTCTGTCTCTCTACTCTGGGTCTTGGCTCTGTGCTTTGTGCTCTGTGTTCTGTGCTCTGGACTCTGGGCTCTGGCTCTGGGCTCTGAGCTCTGTTCTCAGGGTTCTGGACTCTGTGCTCCTGGTTCTGTGCTCTGGTTCTGTGCTCTGTGCTCTGCACTCTGCACTCTGTGCTCTGGTTCTGTGCTCTGTGCTATGGGCTCTTTGCCCTGAGCTCTGGGTTGTGGGCTGTATTCTATCCCTATACTCTGTGTCTGGGTTCTGTGTTCTGTGTTCTGTGCTCTAGTCTCTGTGTTCTGTGCCCTTTGCTCTGGGCTCTGTGCTCTGTGATCTGTGCTGTATACCCTGTTCTCTGGACTCTGTGCTCTGGCTCTTGGGTCTGTCTCTCTACTCTGGGTCTCAACTATATGCTGTGTGTTCTGTGCTGTGGTCTCTGGGCACTGGCTACGGGCTCTGTGCTCTGTACTCAGGGCTCTGACTCTGTGCTCTGTGCTCTCTGTTCTGCAATCTGCGCTCTGGGCTCTGAATCTTGGCTCTATCTCTGTTGTCTGTGCTCTGTGATGTGAGCTCTGGGATATGGGCTCTGTGTTCTGTCTCTGTACTCTGGATCTATGCTCTGAGCTATGTGCTCTGTGCTCTGCACTCTGCATTCAGGGCTCTGGCTCTGTTCCCTGTGCTCTATGCTCTGGCTATGTGCTCTATGTTCTGCACTCTGCCCTCTGGGCTCTGATTCTGTGCTCTGTGCTCTGTGTTCTGTCTCTGTGCTCTGTGATCTGTGCTGTACATCCTGTTCTCTGTTCTCTGGGCTCTGGGCTCTGGCTCTCGGCTCTGTTTCTCTACTCTGGGTCTTGCCTCTGTGCTCTGTGCTCTGGTTTCTGGACTCTGGTTCTGGGCCTTGTACTCTTAGCTCAGGGCTCTGGCTCTGAGTACTGGCTCTGGACTCTGTGCTCTATGCTCTGGGCCCTGGCTCTGAGCAATGGCTCTGTGCTGTGTGCTCTGAGCTCTGTGCCATGTGCTCATGTCTCTGTGCTCAGTGCTCTTGACTCTGGCTCTGCCTATGTGCTCTGTGCTCTGGGCTCTGGACTCTGGGCTCTGTATTCTGGTCTCTGTGCTGTGTACTCTACACTTTGTACTCTGTGCTCTGGCTCTGTGCTCTGGCTCTGCACTCTGTGCTCTGTGTTGTGGGCTCTTTTATCGCGTCCCACCGCATCCCTTTCTGGCCGCAGAAAGACACGACATACGTCTGAAGCTTCAGAAGTTTATTGTGCACGGTCTTCCTTCCTTTCCTTCCTTTCTGTCCCTCTCTCTTTTACTCTCTCTCTCTCACTTTCCCCCTCCTGCGCTCTCCTCTCTCCCTCTTACTTAGCCGTTCCTCTCCTTCTCTCACTCTGCTCTCGCCTGCTTCGGCCACTTCTGCGCTCTCCTGCTTTCATCTGCTTCTGCGACCGCCTTCCACCTCTCTCTTGCACTCTCTTCTGCATAACCCCCTCCCCCAGGAAGACGCCAAGCTTATATACACTTCAACCAATCAGGGGAGAGTACACGAGGTAAACGCGCGGACAGCTGCAGGCATAGAACAGTTACGCGAGGGAGGCATGCTTTAATCAATTAGCCACTCATCAGAATTTGCTGGTTGTTTACTGTATAGCTAGCCGCTTTTGGCCCAGCGCCAGGTGCCATCTTGACTATGCCCGAGGCTCCGGAAACCCTGACAGATCCCCCTTCTTTATTATTAAACTAAGGCTTGGGACCGTGTCTGTCTTAGGTTGAGTGGTCAGCATATGTCCTTACCCGTCATCAGAGTCAGCAGAGCATGCTGCAGCTCCTGTCTTAGGTCGGTACATAGCCACCTTCTTCATTACCCGTCTCTGACTACCGATCCAGCATCAAGAGCCACACTAATGGGGGGCTGTCGGCCTTTAGGGCGGTCATGGCCTGATGGAAGATAATTTGATCTTTCTATCGGCTAGCTCGTAGATGCATGCCAAAACAAATGGAGAGAAGGAGGCCAAGGCAGAGGAATACTATCCTAGCTCCTAAGCCTGCCCACTGTTTGACAAATCTATAAACATTAACAAAATAGACCGACAATTTTTCTAGGTAACCCAGCCGCGGTGCTGAAATACAATACGGATAACACAAACAGCTCTTAAAAAGTAAATACATCCCAGTCCCAAAAGTTCTTGCAAGGTATCCACTTGTTGTTGTAGCAAGTCCATTCTCCAATTTGCAAGAAGTAAACCTGCTGTTAGATGTTGGTTCAGAGTCTCTATGGTCTGTAAGGCTGCAGCTGTATTTTCGGCCAAATGATCGTTGTTACTGTATGGTTGTGTCATTGCTGCTACTGCAGAGACTGCAATGGCAGTGATCACCGCTGCTGCAATGCCAAAGCCTCTTCTGTTTCTTGATAATAGCACTGGCAATTCTGTATCCGCAACAGAAACTGGGACTGGTAGGAAAGTAGGAATGCGCATCAGAATCCAGCACTGTGAGAGATATTAGTAGTGTTAGTTAGCAGAAACATGAAGAGAAGAAATACACAAGCTGGCATGGGAGGAAAGGTAATATTTCTGGTATAGTTAAGGTCAGCAGAACAAGTTGTCCTACTCTGGGTCTGATCAGCATGATTCCAATAGTAAAGTGCAAAGGTTCCTCCTGTTAAAGTAAAAAAGAAAAAGGCTAGAGATCGGTGTATTCTTGTCTAGGAATCACGAGTTGGGCTGGCAGAACTGTAGAGGGATTGGTGAAAATTAAGAGAAGGAAGGATCATCATTGCGAGGAGGAGCAGCATCACTTGCATGTTGAAAAACTCTGGTCAGCCTTTCTGGAATCCATACTGGAGTCTGTTGATCCTGTGGGAAGATACAAACAGACCCTCGGACCCAACGAAGGACTGGATCCGGTCCTTTCCAACAACCTGTCAGGATGTCTTTCCATTTTGCCCATACTTGAGGAGCATCATGGGGATTATAGTGTCGATCAGCTGCAGAGTGGCCATCCCTATCCAAAGTTAAGAAATTTAGAATGAAGAGAACTAAATTAAGTTTATCTTTAGGAGACTTGTAGGAGGCTCCTATTCCCCCCTTTTGCTTATTTAAACAATTTTTTAAGGTAAGATGTGTTCTTTCTATAATGCCTTGTCCCTGAGGATTATAGGGGATGCCAGTGATTAATTGAATGTTGAATGTTTGTAGAAACAACGGAAAGCTTTTAGAGGTATAAGCAGGACCATTATCTGTTTTAATTATTTTAGGTATGCCCCAGCTAGCAAATGTTTGCAGGCAATGTTGAATGACATCCCTTACCTTTTCTCCAGAGTGAGTGGAAGCCATAATGACTCCTGAAGCAGTGTCTACTGACACATGTACATACTTAACATTACCAAATTCAGGAATATGGGTTACATCCATTTGCCAAATGTGATTAGGCAACAATCCCCTGGGGTTAACTCCCAAGGATTGTACTGGAATTAAAGGAGCACAGTGTTGACAATTTTTTACTATTTGTCGAGCCATACATTTGGAGATAGAAAATTTTCTACTTAAGGTAGTGGAATTTACATGGAATTTCTCATGAAAGAGTTTTGCTTGTTCCTCTATGAAAAAAACAAAAATTGATTTGGTGGCCATATCTACTAAGTCATTAGCATTGGCCAAAGGTCCTGGTAAGTTAGAATGAGCTCTAATATGTCCTACATAAAATGGATGTTCGCGCTGTAAAATAAGGTATTGTAGTGTGGTAAAATAAGAAGCTACCGTAGACATGGAAGAAATATGGGGTACCGTTTCAAGAACTTTTAAAGCGTTGACAACATATAAGCTATCAGATAGGAGATTGAATGGCTGATTATCTACTAATTTAAAGGCTAATACTACAGCTGCAAGTTCAGTAACTTGTGCAGAGTTGGGTGGAACTATTATGGTGTGAAGTTGTTTATTGATAAGTACTGCGCCCACTCCATTTTTGGAGCCATCAGTAAAAACGGTTACACAGTCTTTAAGAGGCTGGGGACTAGTCACTTTTGGAAAAATTATGGGAGTATTTTTACAGAATTGAATCCAAGGATGTTGGGGATAATGGTTATCAAACTGAGCTGAGGTGGAACAATATAATACTGACCAATCATCATCATTATTAATTAGCCATTTAATTTGCTGAGTGGAATAAGGAGTTAAAATAGTAGATGGATGAATTCCAAAAACAGCAATGCAAGATTCTATTCCCTTGAATATTACCTGAGCAATAGCTTGGGGATATGATTGCAATGTTTTAGCCGGAGAACTAGGGAGATTTATACTTTGCAAAGGTCCTCCTTGCCAAACTATGGCAAAAGGGGTATGCTTCTCTGGGATTATGATTAAACTTAATGGTTGAGTAGGATCACAACGATCAACGTAACACTGCTGAAGTCTATTCTCTACTAGCTGTAAGGATACACGTGCTTCGGGAGTAAGTTTCCTAGAAGAATTCAAATCAGGATCACCTTTTAATATATCGAATAAAGGTTTCAATTCCCCTGTGGATAATTTTAAATAGGATCTAATCCAGTTAATATCACCTAAGAGTTTCTGAAAATCATTCAAGGTATTTAATTGGTCTGTCCTGATGGTTAGTTTTAATGGTCTGACTGTAGTAGCAGTGAGTTTTGTACCCAGATATTCTTGGATTTCCTCTAATTGCAATTTTTCAGGGGCTATCATTAGTCCTCTTTTTTCTAATGCTTGAGTTATAGATTGTAATGCTTCTAGCAATACTTTTTTTTCTGGATGGCAAATAAGTATGTCATCCATATAGTGATAAATCAATAATCTCTTAAACTTTTGTCTAATAGTTGTTAATGCTTTATCTACATATATTTGACATATAGTAGGACTGTTAGCCATACCTTGAGGCAACATGGTCCATTCAAATCTCTGATCAGGTTGAGAGTGATTAAGAGAGGGCAAAGTAAAGGCAAATCTCCAACAATCATTTTTGTGTAAGGGTATAGAAAAAAAGCAATCTTTTAAATCCAGAATAATAGTAGGCCAATTTTTTGGTAGTGCAGTAACAAGAGGGAGTCCACATTGGACGGGTCCCATAGGGTACATTTGTTCGTTTATGGCTCTTAAATCATGTAATAACCTCCATTTTCCTGATTTTTTCTTTGTTAAGAATATTGGAGTATTCCAAGGAGAAGTAGAATGTTGTAAATGACCTGCTTGTACCTGCTCTTGTACTAACTTATGAGCTACCTCTAGCTTTTCTTTTGTTAGGGGCCACTGTGGAATCCAGCGAGGCTTATCATCTTTCCATATTATAGAGATTGATGGTTTATCAGTGGCCCCTAGGAAAAACCCAATCCATGAGTGTTGGGGTTTCTAGAGCCCCTGGCCTTAGACATGGTCAAGATGGCGTCTGACGCTGAGCCAGAGGCGGCCAGCTATACAGTAAACAACCAGCGAATTCCAATAATTGGCTGGTTAACGATGTGACTAGAGCATGCCCCCTCGTGTACCCATCCTGTGCTTGCAGCTGTCCGCGTTTATCTCGTGTACTCTCCCCTGATTGATTGAAGTGTATATAAGCCTGGTGGGTGGGAGAGTAGGGGGAGAAGCTGAGGAAGAGGCAGAGGAGAAAAACGGAACGAACGGAGCGGAAGAAGCTGCGGCGACGGCGGCGGTGACGGTGGCGGCGGCGGTGACGGCGGCGGCCGCGGCAGCAGCGGGAGCGGAGCTGGAAGGAGGGAGTACGCGGGAGTGGAAGGAGCTGGGAAAAGGGAAGCTGAGAGTGCGCAGAAGCTAGGGGTAAGAGAAGCCTAGGAAAGAAACTGTGCACAATAAACTTCCAAAGCTTCAGACATTTGTCGTGTCTCTCTCTGCGGCCAGAGGGGACCCGATAACTGGCGCCGAAACCCGGGAAGATGAAGGCCTTATAAAAGAAAACAAGGTAAGATATTTGAAAGAATTTTTTTTTTACAAGTTGAACCGGTTATAAAAAATTTAAAGGGTGTCAGGATGCGCCATTGGTGGTCCTGGGGACACGCGGAGTGCGGTCCGGTTGAAAAGTATCAGGAGTCCTGACGCGTGGAACGCGGGTTGAAAGGTATTGGGGTCCTGACGCGTGGAACGCGGGTCTCGGGACGCGCCATTAGCGGTCCTGACGCGTGGAACGCGGGTTGAGGGGTACCGGGATCCTAACGCGTAGAACGCGGGTCGGGGGGGTATCGGGACACGCCATCGGCGGTCCTGGCGCATGGAACGCGGTCTAATTAAAGTGAAAGTAGAAACACGTTTGAAGCGGTCCTACGTGAAAAGCCGCTGTAAAAATTTTAATGCGCACTTGATAGTTTTCCTTTCAGCAATCTCCTTGCTCCTGGCAGCTAGGCCACTGTTATTGTAATTGCCATAACTAAAGCTATTCAGAGTAGTAGCAATGGGGTCTGGGTGCGGCAACCCCTCAGGGAACCATTGAAAAACAATGGGACGCCATTGAGGAGAGGAAAAAAAAAAAAAAAAAAAACAGCTAAAGTAAAGAAAAGCCGCTTAGTGTGCCACAAGGGGGATCTTCATGAACAGGGTCTAGTAGCAACAGAAAAGAACGCTTAAACAGAATGAAGTGAGGAAAAATTGAGTGGTGGTGACCTAGAAAATAATTGCTCAAAAAATCTGAGAACAAGGGAAAAAAGGGAACTAAGTTTAACATAAAGAACCCCCAAAAGGAATAACCAAGTGGTAGTGAAAACTTAAGAACAAGGGAAAAAGGTAGGAGAAACCTAAGCCTAATAAAAAGAGCTTCAAAATCTGTAGAACCTGCCTGTATTTGAGGAGCAAATGGAGATACCATCAACCATTAGAAAAACTTTAAAGAGGCAGTTAAGACTATTTGGAGACAGCTATGCAGAGCAGTGTTATCTGGAGAACAATGGCTAATTGGGGAAGCTCAGTGGCAAGAAACAGCTGTTGAAACTGCTTGCAGAAACATAGTGGCAAGGTTTCCCGATAGAAATGTTAATAGGAGAAGGCCAATACGCTTCAATAGATGCACAAAATCAGCAGCAAGGAGATAATGCCCTAACAAAAGATAAGAGATAACTATAATAAAATCTGTTACACCTTATGCCCCAGGGCTGTGTCCAAGATGCAGAAGAGGAAGTCATCGGAATAGTGCCTGTCAGCCTATTGGAGATAGGGAGGATAGTTTCCTAGGGTCGAATCCTGAACTTCAAAAAAACGGGAGACAGGGCCCTCCCCGGGGCCCACAACAAATATACGGGGTAATTCAACAAGTTCCCCGACGGTGGTATCCTCCCACAGAGAAGGGGAGCGCAGAGCCACCTCAGGAAGTGCCGGATTGGACATCTGTGCCACCTCCAGACTCATACTAACCCCAGATATGGGGGTGCAGATGATTGATACTGATTGGCATGAAAAAATCCCACAAAATAGTGTAGGACTATTATTAGGTAGAGGTTCCTCAACACTAAAAGGACTTATAGTACACCCAGGGGTCATTGATCCTGATTTCACTGGACAAATAAAAGCCTTGGTCTCTTCACCAAAAGGAATTACGGTCATCTCTCCAGGGGATCGCATTGCACAAATGCTTATATTGCCCAGTCGACATTCCTTGTGGCCCAGTGAAAATACAAATAAAAGACAAGGAGGTTTTGGATCAACAGGAACCACTTTAATAAACCTTACTATGGATATGGAACAGAGGCCCCTCCTAAAATTAAAAGTGGGAAATATGGAATTTACAGGTTTATTAGATACAGGAGCAGACAAAAGTATTATCAGTGCAATGGTCTGGCCAAAGCACTGGCCATTGATCACAGCAGCTCAGAGCTTGAGAGGCTTAGGAGTAGCAGAGAGCCCCAATCAAAGTGCTTCTTCATTATCATGGAAAGATACAGAGGGACACACAGGAATATTTCAACCATATGTCTGTAATGTTCCTATTAGCCTATGGGGATGAGATGTCCTGCAGCAGATGGATATGAGGCTCACCACTGACCAGATTTACCAAGGGACTCCTGTAAGAAATATGTTACAAAATATGAATTATGATGATAAAAAAGGATTAGGAAGACATAGCCAAGGATCTACCCAACCACTGCCTTTACCTCCACCAAAAAATGATTCTCATGGATTGGGTTTTTCCTAGGGGTCACTGATAAACCATCAATCCCTATAATATGGAAAGATGATAAGCCTCGCTGGATTCCACAGTGGCCCCTAACAAAAGAAAAGCTAGAGGCAGCTCATAAGTTAGTACAAGAGCAGGTACAAGCAGGTCATTTACAACATTCTACCTCTCCTTGGAATACTCCAATATTCTTAACAAAGAAAAAATCAGGAAAATGGAGGTTATTACATGATTTAAGAGCCATAAACGAACAAATGTACCCTATGGGACCCGTCCAATGTGGACTCCCTCTTGTTACTGCACTACCAAAAAATTGGCCTACTATTATTCTGGATTTAAAAGATTGCTTTTTCTCTATACCCTTACACAAAAATGATTGTTGGAGATTTGCCTTTACTTTGCCCTCTCTTAATCACACTCAGCCTGACCAGAGATTCGAATGGACTGTGTTGCCTCAAGGTATGGCTAACAGTCCTACTATATGTCAAATATACGTAGATAAAGCGTTAACAACTACTAGACAAAAGTTTAAGAGATTGTTGATTTATCACTATATGGACGACATACTTATTTGCCATCCAGAAAAAGAAGTTTTGTTAGAAGCATTACAATTTATAACTCAAGCATTAGAAAAGAGAGGACTAACGATAGCCCCTGAAAAATTACAATTAGAGGAGATCCAAGAATATCTGGGTACAAGGCTCACTGCTACTACAGTCAGACCAATAAGGTTGACCATCAGGACAGATCAATTGAATACCTTGAACGATTTTCAGAAACTCTTAGGTGACATTAACTGGATCAGATCCTATTTAAAATTGTCCACAGGGGAATTAAAACCTTTATTCGATATATTAAAAGGTAATCCTGACTTGAATTCCCCTAGGAAACTTACTCCTGAAGCACGGATATCCTTACAGCTAGTAGAGAATAGACTTCAGCAGTGTTACGTTGATCGTTGTGATCCTACTCAACCATTAAGTTTAATCATAATCTCAGAGAAGCATACCCCTTTTGGCATAGTTTGGCAAGGAGGACCTCTGCAAAGTATAAATCTCCCTAGCTCTCCAGCTAAAACATTGCAATCATATCCCCAAGCTGTTGCTCAGGTAATATTCAAGGGAATAGAATCTTGCATTACTGTTTTTGGAATCCATCCGTCTATTATTATAACTCCTTATTCCACTCAGCAAATTAAATGGCTAATTAATAATGATGATGATTGGTCAGTATTATATTGTTCCACTTCAGCTCAGTTCGATAACCATTATCCCCAACATCCCTGGATTCAATTCTGTAAAAATACTCCCATAGTTTTTCCGAAAGTGACTAGTGTCCAGCCTCTTAAAGACTGTGTAACCATTTTTACTGATGGCTCCAAAAATGGAGTAGGTGCAGTACTTATCGGTAAACAACTTCATACCATAATAGTTCCACCCAACTCCGCACAGGTTACTGAACTTGCAGCTGTAATATTAGCCTTTAAATTAGCAGATAATCAGCCATTCGATCTTCTATCTGATAGCTTATATATCGTTAACGCTTTACAGGTTCTTGAAACGGTACCCCATATTTCTTCCATGTCCACGGTAGCTTCTTACTTTACTACGCTACAAAACCTTATCCTACAGCGTAAACATCTATTCTATGTAGGACATATTAGAGCTCATTCTAATTTACCAGGACCTTTGGCCAATGCTAATGACTTCGTAGATATGGCCACCAAATCAATTTTTGTTTTTTCCATAGAGGAACAGGCAAAACTCTTTCATGAAAAATTTCATGTAAATTCCACTACTTTGAGCAGAAAATTTCCTATATCTAAATGTATGGCTTGACAAATAGTAAAAAATTGTCAACATTGTGCTTCTTTAATCCCAGTGCAATCCTTTGGAGTTAACCCTAGGGGACTGCTGCCTGGTCATATTTGGCAGATGGATGTAACCCATATTTCTGAATTTGGTACTGTTAAGTATGTACATGTGTCAGTAGACACTGCTTCAGGGGTCATTATGGCTTCCGCTCATTCTGGAGAAAAGGTAAAAGATGTCATTCAACACTGCCTACAAGCATTTGCTGGCTGGGGCATACCTAAAGTTATTAAAACAGATAATGGTCCTGCTTATACTTCCAAAAGCTTCCGGTTGTTTTTACAAACATTTAACATCCAATCAGTCACTGGCATCCCCTATAATCCTCAGGGACAGGGCATTGTGGAAAGAGCACATCTTACTTTAAAAAATTGTTTAAATAAACAAAAAGGGGGAATAGGAGCCTCCTACAAGTCTCCTAAAGATAAACTTAATTTAGTTCTTTTCATTCAAAATTTCTTAACTCTGGATAGGGACGGCCATTCTGCAGCTGATCGACATTATAATCCCCATAATACTCCTCAAGTATGGGCAAAATGGAAAGATATCCTGACAGGTTGTTGGAAAGGACCGGATCCAGTCCTTCGTTGGGTCCGAGGGTCTGTTTGTGTTTTCCCACAGGATCAACAGACTCCAGTCTGGATTCCAGAAAGGCTAATCAGAGTTTTACAGCATGCAAGTGATGCTGCTCCTCCTTACAATGGCGAGTTTGAGCCTTCCTCCAATAACGAAAACTCAGACGGAAAGGCAAACCCGGAGCCTATGGGCCATTGTTAGCCTGGCCATATTTTTCATTTCTGACTAACATATTTTTTATCCTTCCTTTTCTTGTTTTTCACCAATTCCTCTACAAGTCTGTCAATTCTACTGATGATTTTTCAGGTCGTGCTGCTTTTGGAGATAAGGATATTTCTAGCCTTTCTTTGCTTTAACAGGAGGAATTTCTGTACTTTGCCGTTGGAATCATACTACAGATCAGACCCAGAGTAGAGCAACTCGTTCTGCTGACCCTAGCTGTGATATTGCTTTTCCTCCCACGTCAGCTTGTGTATTTCCTCTTTTTTATGTTTCTGCCAACTAACATTTCTAATAATACCTCTTAACTGTTCACTAACTGTGTGCTATCTTTCATAATGCTGGAATGGTTCTTTTGCCACCTGTGCAATTTGCACATTTCTATCTTCCTACCGGTCCTAGTTTCTGTTGCAGATATAGAATTGCCAGTGCTATTATCAAGAAACAGAAGAGGCTTTGACATTGCAACAGCCGTGATCATTGCCACCACAGTCCTTGCAGTAGCAGCATTGACACAACCATAACGACGATCATTCAGCCGAGAATGCAGTTGCAGTCTTACAGACCATAGAGACTCTATCAGAGAATGGACTCATTATAAGAACAAGTGGATACCTTGCAAGAACTTTTGGGACTGGGATGTGTTTATTCCCTGAGAGCTGTTTTGTGTTACCCGTATTGTAACTCCATTGGGATGTATATTGTTTCTGTATTTAATATGGCTATAAGGTTCTTCTTCTGTTTATAGATTTGTCAAACAGTGGGCAAGCTTAGGAGCTATGGTGGTACTCCTCTGCCTTGGCCTTCTTCTCTTCATTCGTTTTGGCATGCATCTGCAAGCTAGCCAATAGAGAGATCAAATTATTTTTCATCAGGCCATGACCGCCATAAAGGCCGACAGCCCCCCATTAGTATGGCTCTTGATGCTGGATCGGTAGTCAAGGACGGGTAATGAAGGAGGTGGCTGTGTACCAACCTAAGACAGGAGCTGCAGCATGCTCTGCAGGCTCTGATGACGGGTAAGGACATATGCTGACCACTCAGCCTAAGACAGACACGGTCCCGAGCCTTAGTTTAATATAAAGAAGGGGGATCTGTTGGGGTTTCTAGAGCCCCTGGCCTTAGACATGGTCAAGATGGCGCCTGACGCTGAGCCAGAGGCGGCCAGCTATACAGTAAACAACCAGCGAATTCCAATAATTGGCTGGTTAACGATGTGACTAGAGCATGCCCCCTCGTGTACCCATCCTGTGCTTGCAGCTGTCCGCGTTTATCTCGTGTACTCTCCCCTGATTGATTGAAGTGTATATAAGCCTGGTGGGTGGGAGAGTAGGGGGAGAAGCTGAGGAAGAGGCAGAGGAGAAAAACGGAACGAACGGAGCGGAAGAAGCTGCGGCGACGGCGGCGGTGACGGCGGCGGCCGCGGCAGCAGCGGGAGCGGAGCTGGAAGGAGGGAGTACGCGGGAGTGGAAGGAGCTGGGAAAAGGGAAGCTGAGAGTGCGCAGAAGCTAGGGGTAAGAGAAGCCTAGGAAAGAAACTGTGCACAATAAACTTCCAAAGCTTCAGACATTTGTCGTGTCTCTCTCTGCGGCCAGAGGGGACCCGATACATGAGAATCATTTTTTGGTGGAAGTAAAGGCAGTGGTTGGGTAGATCCTTGACTATGTCTTCCTAATCCTTTTTTATCATCATAGTTCATATTTTGTAACATATTTCTTCCAGGAGTCCCTTGGTAAGTCTGATCAGTGGTGAGTTTCATATCCATTTGCTGCAGGACATCTCGTCCCCATAGACTAATAGGAACATTACAGACATATGGTTGGAATATTCCTGTATGTCCCTCTGTATCCTTCCATGATAGTGAGGAAGCACTTTGGTTGGGGCTCTCTGCCACTCCTAAGCCTCTCAAATTCTGAGCTGCCGTGATCAATGTTTTGGCCAGCAGTGTTTTGGCCAGACTGCTGCACTAATAATACTTTTGTCTGCTCCTGTATCTAATAAACCTGTAAATTCCACATTTCCTACTTTTAATTTTAGGAGGGGTCTCTGTCCCATATCCATAGTAAGGTTTATTAAGGTAGTTCCTGTTGATCCAAAACCCTTTTGTCCTCTATTTGCATTTTCACTGGGCCATAGAAAGTGTTGACTGGGTAGTATTAGCATTTGTGCAATACGATCCCCTGGAGAGATGACCGTAATTCCTTTGGGTGAAGAGACCAAGGCTTTTATTTGTCCAGTGAAATCAGGATCAATAACCCCTGGGTGTACTATAAGTCCTTTTAGTGTTGAGGAACCTCTACCTAGTAATAGTCCTACACTGTTCTGTGGGATTTTTTCACGCCAGTCGGTATCAATCATCTGTACCCCCATATCTGGGGTCAATATAAGTCTGGAGGTGGCACAGATGTCCAATCCTGCGCTCCCTGAGGTGGCTCTACGCTCCCCTTCTCTGTGGGAGGATACCACTGCCGGGGAACTTGTTGAATTGCCCCGTATATTTGTTGCGGCCCCCGGGGTGGGGCCCTCACCCCGTTTTTTGTCAGCTTAGGATTGGGTGGCAAGGGGTTACCTTGTCTATCTCTTGCTGATCGGCATTCATTAGCCCAATGAGGCCCCTTTTGGCATCTAGGACATGTCCCAGGTGCTTGTCCTTGCCCCATTTGAGGGGGTTTCAGAGGACATGTAGCCTTTAAGTGACCCATTTGTCCACAAATAAAACATGATCTTGGGGGCCCTTTCTTTTGCCCATTTCCCCTCTGCCCTCCCATGGCTAGGGCAGTGGTTATTGCACTTGTTTGTCTTTCCATGGCAGCCATCTGTGCACTAGTTTGTCTATCTAGGTCGGCTACAAAGGTTGCACTCTGTCCTGTTGTTTCATTTATGTCCTTGCAAACTCTCAAATAATTACTTAAATCTTCACTTCTCCACGGTCTAATTGCCTCTTTACACCACTTATTGGCTTGTTCGTAGGCAAGCTGCTTTATTAACGGCATGGCACTATCAGCGTCTCCAAAAATCCTTGAAGCTGTTTGAATCAATCTGTCTACGAAATCTGCATAAGGCTCATTACTTCCCTGAGTCACTTTAGATAACTGACCATGCAGATCTCCAGCACCTTGTAAAGTTTTCCAAGCCCTAATAGCCGCAGCAGCCGCCTGGGCATAAACCCCTGGATGATAATTAAGTTGAGCTTGGACTCCTTCATATGGTCCTGTCCCCATCAACATTTCTATTGTTATTTGAGGATTACCGGACGCTGCATTGTGCCTGGCTGTTTCAAAGGACAGCTCTTGCCAGGTAGTTTTCCACATAAGATATTGACCTCCTGACAGGGTAGCCTTTGCTAAATTAGTCCAGTCTATGGGTAAGAGATTTTGTTGTCCTATTGTTTCTACTAAGGAGACAGTAAATGCTGACTGAGGCCCATAAGTGCTAACTGCTTCCTTTAACTGTTTTACAGTTTTAAAATCTAGGGGCTGATGATAACGCTGCTGTTGTCCATCCTCAAAAACCGGATAAATGGTAGGACCTTGTAACGAACTCCATCCTTGATGCCTACCCCTTTGTTTTGAAGGTTTTGACATTAATTCCATTGGTGGTGCTCTCGGTGTCAATGGCACCAGAGGGCACTCTTCTTTTAAACCTAATTTTTTGACCTTCTCCTCTAACTCCTCCCCAGATAGTTCCTCTTCTGATTCTAGTTCCTCTTCTGAGTCAGACTTCTCTTCTGACTGGTGGGAACGTTCCTCTTTGAGCTCCTCCAAAACCTGACTTCCCTCTTCTAAAGGCCCTTTAAAACTACGCCTCTCTTTTTGTTGGAGACATGATTTTACTAATGACCAAATTGCTAAGGTTCCCACCGGTAACGCTTGTTGCCCATTTGCGATCCGGAGATCTTCACCTAATTGTTCCCACTGAGGGATGTTGAGCAGTCCCTCGTCTAGAAACCAAGGAGAAACCTGTTCAATTGTATCAAGGAACGCACAAGCTGTTTTTGTTTTTAAAGGTGTTCCACAGTTTTTTAATAGTTCCCTAAACGGTTGTTGCATTCTATTTTTAGACATTTCTGTTCCCATGATTAAAACTTACTGAGCTTAGAGCCAACACAATCACAGACAAACCACACGAACAAAACAGAAAGTACACACACTTCACACGCAACTTGATAACACCTCATTAATTGTCAGATAGTTAATTTACCGGGCTATGAACCTGCCTATCATATAACTGTTACCGGGCTCTCAGCCTATATCTTTTGATCCTATTACCGGGCTTAAAGCCTATTAATCTACCTGTTACCGGGCTTAAAGCCTATTAATCTTTTATACTTACTTAATACTTACCTTGGATGTACCCGGGGTCCCAGGTTTCGGCACCAGCTATCGCGTCCCACCGCGTCCCTTTCTGGCCGCAGAAAGACACGACATACGTCTGAAGCTTCAGAAGTTTATTGTGCACGGTCTTCCTTCCTTTCCTTCCTTTCTGTCCCTCTCTCTTTTACTCTCTCTCTCTCACTTTCCCCCTCCTGCGCTCTCCTCTCTCCCTCTTACTTAGCCGTTCCTCTCCTTCTCTCACTCTGCTCTCGCCTGCTTCGGCCGCTTCTGCGCTCTCCTGCTTTCATTCGCTTCTGCGACCGCCTTCCACCTCTCTCTTGCACTCTCTTCTGCATAACCCCCTCCCCCAGGAAGACGCCAAGCTTATATACACTTGAACCAATCAGGGGAGAGTACACGAGGTAAACGCGCGGACAGCTGCAGGCATAGAACAGTTACGCGAGGGAGGCATGCTCTAATCAATTAGCCACTCATCAGAATTTGCTGGTTGTTTACTGTATAGCTAGCCGCTTTTGGCCCAGCGCCAGGCGCCATCTTGACTATGCCCAAGGCTCCGGAAACCCCGACACTCTTTCCTCTGAGCTCTGTGCTGTGGGCTATATTCTGTCTCTGTACTCTGAGTCTGAGTTCTGGAATCTGTGTTCTGTGCTCTGGTCTCCGTGATCTGTGCTTTGTGCTCAGGGCTCTGTGTTCTGTTGTCTGGACACTGTGCTCTGTGCTCTGGCTTGTGCTCTGTGTTTGGTACTGTACACTGTGCTCTCTGGGCTCTGTGCTCAGGGATCTGGCTCTGTGCTCTGTGTTCTTTGCTCTTGTTCTGTGCTCTGTGCTCTGCACTCTGCGCTCTGGGCTCTGACTATGGGCTCTATCTTTGTTGTCTGTGCTCTGTGATGTGGGATATGGGTTCTCTGTTCTGTCTCTGTACTCTCTATCTAGGCTCTGAGTGATGTGCTGTGTGCTCTGCACTCTGCACTCTGGGCTCTGGCTCTGGGCTCTGTGCTCTGTGCTCAGGGCTCTGGTTCTGTGCTCTGTGTTTTCTGTTCTGGCTCTGTACTCTATGCTCTACACTCTGAGCTCTGCCCTCTGGCTCTGTTCTCTGTGCTCTGCCTCTGTGCTCTGGGCTGTGACTCTGGGCTCTATGTTCTCTGTGCTCCTTGCTGTGAGCACTGGGATGTGGGCTCAATGTTCTGTCTCTGTATTCTGGATATATGCTCTGTTCTATGCACTCTGTGCTCTGGGCTCTATGCTGTGGTCTCTGTTTTCTGTGCTCTGTGATCTGTGCTCTGCACCCTGGGCTCTGGGTTCTGAGTGTGCCCTGAGCTGTGTGCTCTGCACAATGTGCTCTGGGCTCTGTGCTCTGCATTTTGTGCTCTATGCTCTGGCTCTGCACTCTGTGCTCTGTTCTCTGGGCTTTGTGTTTGAGTTTCTGGTCACTGTGCTCTGTGCTCTGTGCTCTAGTCTCTGTGCTCTGCATTCTGTGCTTAGGCTCTGTGCTTGGCTGTGTACTCTGTGCTCTGACTCTGTGCTCTGGACTCTGAGTCTGTGCTCTGTGTTCTGGCTCTGTGTCTTTGTTCTCTGTGCTGGGTGCTTTTGTCTCTGGTTCTAGGATGTGTCTCAATTCCCTACATCTGGGCTCTGAATTCTCTCTCTGTTCTCTGGGTCCTTTCAGTGTGTTCTGTGCTGTACTCTGCACTCTGGGCTCTGGATCAGTGCTCTGGCTCTTTGCTCTGTGGTCTGTGTTCTGGGCTCTGGCTCTGTGCTCACTCTCTGTATTCTGGCCCTAGGTCTGATCTCTGAGCACTGAGCTCTGTGTTCTTTGTCTGTATTCTAGGTCTTGGTTTGGGCATGGGTGTGTGCTCTTGTCTCTGTTCTCTGTACTCTGTTCTCTGTTCTCTGACTCTGGGCTCTGGCTCTGTGCTTCTTGCTCTGTGCTTGGGACTCTGGCCACTGTGCTCTGTGGCCTGTGCTCCATATCTGTACACTGGCTCTGGTTCTGAGCTCTGGGCACTGTTCTCTAAGCTCTGGGCTCTACGCTGTGGTTTCTGTGTTCTGTGTTCTACACCCTGAGCTCTGGGCTCTGGCTGTGTGTTCTGGACTCTGTGCTCTCTGCTCTGGGCTCTGGGCTCTAGGATCTAGGCACTGTGCTTTGTGCTCTGGTCTCTGGTCCTTGTGCTCTGTGCTCTGTCTCTGTACTCTGGCTCTGTACTCTGGGTCTGGACTCTGGGCTCTGTGCTCTATGTTCTTGTCTCTGGTTCTAGGCTCTGCCTCAATCCTCTAAGTCTGGGCTGTGAACTCTCTCTCTGTTCTCTGGGTCCTTGCAGTGTGCTTGTGCTCTGTGCTCTGTCTCTGTATGCTGGCTTTGTACTCTGTGCCTGTGCTCTGTGCTCTGTGCTGTGTGCTCTTGTCTCTGATTCTAGGCTCTGTCTCAATCCTCTACATATTGGCTGTGGACTCTCTCTCTGTTCTCTGGGTCCTTGCAGTGTGCTCTGTGCTCTGTGCTCTGCAATCTGGGCTCTGGATCATTGCTCTGGTTTTGTGCTCTGCGTGCTGCACTCTGGGCTCTGGCTCTGTACTCTCTCTCTGTACTCTGGCCCTATCTCTGAGCTCTGGGCACTATTCTCTGTGCTCTGGGCTCTATGCTGTTGTCTCTGTAATCTGTGCTTTCTGCACTAGGCTCAGAGAAGGAGCCCAGAGCCAGAACCCAGAGCACAAAGCACAGATCACAAAGAACAGAGTGCAGAAAAGAGAGCAGGTGCCCAGAGCCAGAGCCCAGACCACAGAGTACCGAGTACAGAGCACAGAACATAGAGCACAGAGCCATAGCACAGAGCTCAGAGCATGGAGCACGGAGCACAGAACCCACAGTGCAGAGCACAGAGCACAGAGTTCAGAGCCAGAGCACAGAGCACAGAGCACAGAATGCAGATCACAGAGAACAAAGCACAGAGACTAGAGCCGAGAGCACGCACCCAGGGTAGAGAGCCAGAGTACAGAGACAGAGCAAACAGCACAGAGCACAGATCCAAGAGCCCAGAGCCCAGAGCACAGAGCACAGAGCCCAGTGACCAGACCAAGTGTAGAGGGGAAAAACACAGAGAAGAGTGCCCAGAGCTCAGAGCACAGAAGCCAGAGACCAGAGCTCAGAGACAGAACACAGAGCACAGAGTTCAGAGACCACAAAGCATAGTGCAGAGCACAGAGCCCAGAGCCCAGAGCCCAGAGCGCAGAGACCAGAGACCACAGCAGAGAGCACATAGCTGAGAGCATAGATCCAAGGTACAGAGATGGAACACAGAGCCTACATCCCAGAGCTCACAGCACAGAGCACAGAGAACAGAGAGAGAGCCCACAGCCAGAGTCCAGAGCACAGAGCACAGAGTGCAGAGTGCAGAGCACAGAGCCAGAGCACAGAGCATAGAGCACATGATGCAGTGTCCAGAACCCAGATGAAGATTCAGAGATCATAGAGCCAGAGCCTAGAGGACATAGCCCAGAGCACAGAGTACAGAGACCACAGCACACAGCCCATAGCACAGAGCCCTGAGCACAGAGTCCAAAGCCCAGAGACCAGAGCTCAGAGATAAAGCACAGAGCACAGAGCTCACAGAGACCATCACACAGAGCACAGAACCCAGAGCTCAGAGCACAGAGCCCAGAGTCAGAATCCAGAGCCAGAGCCAAGATTGCAGAGAGTAGAGCACAGAGCACTCAGCCCAGACCTAGAGTCAGAGACAGTGCCCAGACCCGGAGGCCAGAGCACAGAACACAGAGCACAGAGCCAGAGACCAGAGTCAAGAGTACATAGCACAGAGAACAGAGTAAAGAGCACAGAGACCAGAGCACAGGGCCAAGAGCCCAGACCCAGAGCTCTGGGCTGTGGCTCTGTGCTCTCTGCTCTGTGCTCTGGACTCTGGTCACTGTGCTCTGTGCTCTGTGCTCTATCTCTGTACTCTGACTCTGGCTCTGTTCTACGGGCATGGGCTCTGTGTTTTCTCCCTGTACTCTGGGTCTCGGCTCTTTGCTTGGTGCTCTGTGCTCTGGACTCCGTGTTCTGGGCTCTATGATCTGTGCTTTGTGTTCTGGGCTCTGCACTCTGGCCTCTGGCTCTGTGCACTGGGCTCTGGGCTCATTGATTTGTGCACTGGGCTCTGTGCTCTGTACTGTGTGCTCTGGGCTGTGTTCTCTGGGCTTTGTGCTCCGTACTATGTACTCTGGGCTCTGGCTCTGTGCTGTGTGCACTCTGCTATGTGCTCTGGGCACTGGGCTCTGTGCTCTCATCTCCGGTCTCTGTGCTCTGACTCTGTGCTCTGGGATCTCAACACGTTGATTTGTGCAATGGGCTCTGTGCTCTGTGCTTTGTGCTCTAGGCTCTGTGATCAGTGCTATGTGCTCTGCACTCTGTGCTCTCTGCTCTGTGTTCTGTGCTCTGTGCTCTGTGCTCTGTGCTCTGGACTCTGTGTTCTGGTCTCTGTTCTCTGTGCTCTGTGCTCCGGTCTCTGCACTCTGGCCTCTGTCTCTGTGTTCTGGGCTCTGTGTTCTAGGCACCAGGCACTGTGCACTGTGCTTTGGTCTCTGGTCACTGTGCTCTGTGCTGTGTTCTGTCTCTATACTCTGTGTCTGGGTTCTTAGCTCTGTGCTCTGTGCTCTGGTGTCTGTGCTCTGTTCTCTGTGCTCTGGGCTCTGTGCTCTGCACTCTGTCCTCCGTGCTCTGTCTCTGGGTTCGTACTCTGTTCTCTGTGCTCTTTGCTCTCTGCTCTGTGCTCAGGACTCTGTGCTCTGTGCTCTGGCTCTGTGCTCTGTGCTCTGGCTCTGCGCTCTGTGCTCTGGCTCTGCACTCTGTGCTCTGCTCTGTCCTCTGCTCTGTGCTCTGTGCTCTCTGCTCTGGGCTCTGTGATCTGGACTCTGGCTCTGGGCACTGTTTCTGACTCTGGCTCTTGGCTCTGTGCTCTGTGTCAATGACTCTTGGTACTGTGCTCTGTGCTCTGGTCTCTGGTCACTGTGCTCTGTGCTGTGTTCTGTCTCTGTACTCTGGCTCTGTACTCTGTGTCTGGGCTCGTGACTGTGCTCTGTGCTCTAGTCTCTGCACTCTGGGCTCTGGCATGGGCTCCTTTTCTGTTCTCCATGCTCTCCTCTGGTCTCGAGCTCTGAGCACTAGCTCTGTGCTCTGTGTTCTGCGCCCTGGGCTCAGGTCTTTGCTCAGTGCTCTTGGCCCTGGGCTCTGCCTCTATGCTCTGTGCTCTGGGTTCTGGGCTCTGTACTCTGGTCTCTGTGCTCTGTGCTCTACACTCTGGACTCTGTGCTCTGTCTCTGTTCTCTGTGCTGTGGGCTCTTTGCTCTGAGCTCTGTGCTCTGGACTGTGTTCTGTCTCTGTACTCTGAGTCTGGTCTCTGGGATATGTGTTTTGTGCTCTGGTCTCTGTGTACTGTGCTCTGTGCTCTGTACTCTGTCTTCTGTGCTCTGTACTCTGTGCTCTGTGCTCTGTACTCTGTGTTCTGTGCTCGGACTCTGTGCTCTGTGATGTGCTGCACACCCTGTTCTCTGTTCTCTGTGCTCTGTGCTTTGAGCTCTGGGATGTGGACTCTGTGTTCTGTACTCTGGATCTATGCTCTGAGTTATGTGCTCTGTACTCTGCACTCTGTGCTCTGTGCTCTGTGCTCTGGCTCTGTGCTCTCTGCTCTGTGCTGTGGCTCTGTGCTCTATGCCCTGCACTCTGCGCTCTGGGCTCTGGCTTTGTGCTCTCCGCTCTGTGCTGTGGCTCTATGCTCTATGCTCTGCACTCTGCGCTCTGGGCTCTGGCTCTGTGTTCAGTGCCCTCTGCTCTGTACTCTCTGCTCTAGCACTGTGCTCTGTGCTTTCTGCTCTGGCTCTGTGCTCTGTGATCTGTGCTGTATGCCCTGTTCTCTATTCTCTGGGTTCTGGGCTCTGTCTCTCGACTCTGTCTCTCCACTCTGGGTCTTGGCTCTGTGCTTTGTGCTCTGTGCTCTGTGTTCTGGACTCTGGGCTCTGTGCTCTGTACTCTGTCTTCTGTGCTCTGTACTCTGTGCTCTGTGCTCTGTACTCTGTGTTCTGTGCTCGGACTCTGTGCTCTGTGATGTGCTGCACACCCTGTTCTCTGTTCTCTGTGCTCTGTGCTTTGAGCTCTGGGATGTGGACTCTGTGTTCTGTACTCTGGCTCTGGGCTCTGGATCTGGGCTCTGTGCTCTCTGCTCTGTGCTCTGTGCTCTGGCTCTGTTCTCTGTGCTCTGTGCTCTCACTCTGGGGCTCTGACTCTGGACTCTTTCTCTGTTCTCTGTGCTCTGTTTTATGAATTCTGGGCTTGGGCTCTTTGTTCTGTCTCTGTACTCTGGGTCTCAGCTCTGTGCTGTGGTCTCTGTGTTCTGTGGTCTGCCCTCTGGGCTCTGGTCTTTGTTCTGTTTCTCTACACTTGGTCTGGTCTCTGAGCTCTGTGCTCTGGCTATGTGCTCTAGCTCTGCACTCTATGCTCTGGGCTCTGGCTTTGGGATCTGGCTATTTCTTCTGGCTCTGTGTAATGCACTCTTCACTCTGGACATTGGATCAGTCTTTGGCTCTTTTCTCTGCACTCTCTTCTCTGCACTCTGAGCTCTGGGCTCTGCCTCTGTGTTATTTGCTCTGTGCTCTGTGTTCTGTGTTCTGGGATCTCAACTCGTTGATTTGTGCACTGGGCATTGTGATCTGTGCTGTGTGCTCTGGCCTCTGTGCTCTGTGCTCTGCATTCTGTACTCACTGCTCTGTGTTCTGTGCTCTGGGCTCTGGGCACTGTGCTCTGGGCTCTGGTCTCTTGTCACTTTGCTCTGTTCTCTGTGCTCTGTACTCTGCGTTCTGGGTTCTCTTCTCTGTGCTCTGGTCTCTGGTCTCTGCTCTCTGTCCTCTGGTTCTGTGCTCTGTGCTCTGTGCACTGTGTGCTCTGGGCTCAGGCTTTGTGCTCTGGCTCTATTCTCTGTTCTCTGTGTTGTGGGCTCTTTGCTCTGAGCTCTGGGCTGTGGATTGTGTTCTGTCTCTGTACTCTGGGTCAGGGCTCTGGGATCTGTGTTCTGTGTTCTGTTTTCTGTATTCTGTGATCTGTGCTCTGTTCTCTGCACTCTGTGCTTTGGACTCTGGCTCTTTGCTCTGTGCTCTGCACTCTACTCTCTGGGCTCTGACACTGGACTCTATCTCTGTTCTCTGTGCTCTATGCTGGGAGCTCTGGGCTCTGGACTCTGTGTTCTATCTCTGTACTCTTGGTCTCGGCTCTGTGCTGTGGTCTCTGTGATCTATGCTCTGACCTCTGGGCTCTGGTCTTTGTTCTGTTTCTCTGTAGTTAGTCTAGGCTATGAGCTCTGTGCTCTGGCTCTGTGCTCTGTGCTCCGGCTCTGCACTCTGTGCTCTGGGCTCTGGCTATTTCTTCTGGCTCTTTGTACTGCACTCTTCACTCTTGACTCTGGATCAGTTCTAGCTCTTTTCTCTGTGCTCTCTTCTTCTGCACCCTGCACTTTGGGTTCTGGCTCTGTGCTCTTTGCTCTATGCTCTGGGCTCGGTGCTGTGGGCTCTGTGCTCCATGCTCTGCACTCTGAGCTCTGGGTTCTGGCTCTGTGCTCTTGCACTGTGCTCTGGCTCTGTGATCTGCACTCTCTGCTCTGGGTTCTGACTCTGGGCTCTATCTCTGTTCTCTATGCTCTGTGCTGTGAGCTCTGGGATGTGGGAATTGTGTTCTGTCTCTGTACTCTGGATCTATGCTCTGAGCTATGTGCTCTCTGCTCTGCACTCTGCGCTCTGTGCTCTTTGCCCTGTGCTCTGGGCTCTGTGCTGTGGTCTCTGTGATCTGTGCTCTGCACTCTGAGCTCTGGGTTCTGGCTCTGTGCTCTCTGCTCTGTGCTCTAGCTCTGTGTTCTGTGCTTTATGCTCTGACCAGGGCTCTATCTCTGTTATCTGTGCTCTCTGCTGTGAGCTCTGGGATGTAGGCTTTCTGTTCTGTCTCTGTACTCTGGATCTATGCTCTGAGCTATGTGCTCTCTGCTCTGCACTCTGCAATCTAGGCTCTGGCTCTGTGCTCTGTGCTCAGGGCTCTGGCTGTGTGCTCTATGGTCTGCACTCTGCACTGTGTACTATGGCTCTGGCTCTGAGTTCTGGACACTGTTCTCTGTGCTCTGGGCTCTGTTCTATAGTCTCTGTGCTCTGTACTCTGTGCACTGGGCTCAGAGAAGGAGCCCAGAGCCAGAACCCATAGCACAGAGTGCACAGCACAGAGCCAGGGCGCAGAGCACAGAGCACAGAGCTAGATCCCAGATCACAGAGTGCAGAGCACAGAAAACAGAGCACACAGTGAAGAGCACAGAGAATAAAGCACAGAGCACAGAGACCAGATCTCAGAGCAGAGCCCAGAGCTCAGAGCACAGAGCACAGAGTACAGAGACCACAACACAGATTCCAGAACACACAGCCCAGATCCCAGAGACCAGAGCTCAGAGATCAGATCTCTGAGACCAGAGACCGCAGCACTGAGCCCAGAGCACAGAGCACAGAGCGCAGAGTGCAGAGCGCAGAGCACAGAGCACAAAGCGCAGAGCCCAGATCTAGAGTCCAGATTGCAGAGAAAAGAGTCAGAGTCAGAGACAGTGCCCAGAGCCAGAGCCCAGATCACAGAAAGCATAGCACAACACCAGAGCCCAGAGCCGAGAGTACATAGCACAGAGAACAGAGTAAAGAGCACAGAGCACAAACTAGAGCGCAGAGAACAGAACCAATAGCCCAGATCTGGAGCTCTGGACTGTGGCTCTGTGCTCTCTGCTCTGTGCTCTCTGCTCTGTGCTGTGGACTCCTGTCACTGTGCTCTGTGCTCTGCCTCTGTACTCTGGCTCTGGCTCAGAGATCTGGGCTCTGTGTTCCTTCTCTGTACTCTGGATCTCTGCTCTGTACTCTGGACTCTGTGCTCTGGGCTCTACAAATTGGCCTCTGGCTTTGTGCACTGGACTCTGGGCTCTGGGCTCTGGCTCTGCTGTGTGCTCTCTGCAATGGGCTCTGGGCACTGGGCTCTGTGCTCTCATCTCTGGTCTCTGTGCTCTGTACTCTGGTCTCTGTGCTCTACACTCCATGCTCTGTGCTCTGTTCTCTGTGCTCTGTGCTCCATGCTCTGCACTCTGTCCTTTGGGCTCTGTCTCTGTGTTCCTACTCTGTGCTCTCTGTTCTGTGCTCAGGGCTCTGGCTCTGTGCTCTATGTTCTGTGCACTGGATCTGTGCTCTATTCTCTGTACTCTATGCTCTGGCACTGTGCTCTGGGTTCTCTGCTCTGGCTCTGTGCTCTGTGATCTGTGCTCTATGCCCTGTTCTGTCTCTGGGTTCCAGGATTTGACTTGTGGCTGTGTCTCTCTACTCTGGCTCTTGGCTCTGTGCTTTGTGCTCTGTGCTCTGGTCTTTGAGCTCTGGCTCTGGGCTTTGGGCTCTGTGTCTGGGTCTGTGCTCTGTGCTCTCTGTGCTCTGTACTCTGCTCTGTGCTCTGGTTCTGGGATCCTCCTCTGTTCTCTGTGCTCTGTGCACTGGGCTCTGGCTCTGAGCACTGGCTCTGTGCTGTGTGCTCTGTTCTCTGTGCCCTGTGCTCTTGGCTCTGGGCTCTGCACTCTATGCTCTGGTCTCTGCACGCTATGCTCTGGGCTCTGACTCTTTTCTCTGTGCTCTGTGCTGGGGGCTCTTTGCTCAGAGCTCTGGTCTGTGGGATCTGTGTTCTGTGCTCAGTATAATGTGCTCTGTGCTCTGTGATGTGTGCTGTACACCCTGTTCTCTGTGCTCTCTGCTCTGGGCTCTGTCTCTCGGCTCTGTCTCTCTATTCTGGGTCTTGGCTCTGTGCTTTGTGCTCTGTGCTCTGTGCTCTGGCTCTGTGCTCTGTGCTCTGTACTCTGCACTCTGGGCTCTGGCTCTGTGCTTTGTGCTCTGTGTTTTGTGCTCTGGCTCTGTGCTCTGTGCTCTGCACTCTGGGCTCTGGGCTATGCCTCTGTGCTCTGCACTCTGTGCTCTGGGTTCTGGCTCTGAACTCCTCCTCTAAGCCCAGTGCACAGAGCACAGAGAATAGTGCCCAGAGCTCAGATCCAGAGTCAGAGTACAGAGCACAGAGTGCACAGCATAGAGCACAGAGCCAGAGAAGAGAACACAGAACACAGAGCCAGAGCCCTGAGCACAGAGCACAGAGCACAGAGCCAGAGTCCTGAGCCCGGAGTTATTAAAACATAAGAAAATGGAAATGACCAGTGGTGTATAAAACAATATTAGCTGATATGCCCAGAATCTTATAAAAGCTAACATTAGGAGCTGAGGTATAGCTCACTGGTAGTTTACCTAGGATGCATGCAGCCCTGAGTCCACTCCCAAGCAGAAAAAGCAAGTCTAATGATAAATCATGCAATATGAATGACATTGGGTATAAACATTGCCGAAATTCAGGAATAGGCTCTTGAAAGTCAAAGACGAGTTTCAACATTATTTTATCTAGGTTCACATTCAAGTTTATTTTTTCTTCAAAATTTGTCAGAAATTTTTCATAATCTTCATAAGATTTGGATTATTTTTATAAGATTTGGATGTTGTTAGATTATTCTATTCTTTGTTCAAATTTAATATTGCACATTTTGAAAAGGTAAAATCTTCAAAACCATATTGTTGTCCTCAAGCACTCTGATAAGCAGCAATTTAATTTCAATTTCAATAATTTCTTAAACATGGAAAGAGGCTATAAACATCAAAGTTATATCACTGAACCATAATTATATTTTAATTAATAAACTTTTAACATAGATCCCAAAGTCACTGTTAAATGAAGGAACTTCCACAAGTTAAACAAAGCTTGAACAAGTTGAACAAGTTTTAAAAAAAGAACAATTCATAATACAGGAGCACAAAGCAGAAGAGTAGGGGTACAGGATCAGGCAGCACTTAGAGAAGAGATTCAAGAGCTCAACTGGCTACAAAGTCAGCTTGCAGGTTGCAAATTTTGTTTGTCTCATTTGGTCAGTTGAGACCTCCCTGCTGTGATTGACTGGGACTCTCAGTTACAACAGAATTCTCTTAGCTGGGCTTTCAGTACTAAAATAGATCGCAAATGGATGTTATTTTCACAGTAGCATTGGGGAAGGGACAGCCAGAGAAGGAGGAGTGTACCCAGAAGACATGGAGTCACACTAAATTTCTGTTTCCACATGGAATGGTGAATAACAACCCAGGCCATTTTGCTTAAGGGACTAGGACTCCAAGAAAGTTCTGGCTGAGGGTAACTACCTCCATCTAACTGCCAGTCTTCTCCACTTGCAAAAATGGCCACAGAAGACCATCCTCATGAAAGATATGCTGGGATCACCTGACTTCATCACACACCAAAGCTGCAGCCAAACTGAGGGTATTTCTCAAGTGCTGCAACCATTGGACTCAGTCACAGCCATGGGATGTGAGAGAAGTCAGCTCTGCTTTCCTTAAGCTGGGATCACCTGTTGTGCCCAAAGGCTCGAGACCCCGCAAAGACCACCAGAGACCACGATCAATGCAAGCAGCAAAGAGTCATTTATTAGCAAGTTCGAACCTGGTCCTCTGCGTCCTTAACCAGTGACGCTAAGAGAGGCCCTGAGCCCTCGTTAGCAGGGTTTTTATAATGAAAGGCAAGCAGTTTTACAGTGTTCTTTTAATTGGTTAACATTTGAACAGCTAAACATTAGTCCTTCTCTGGTTGGGTCCGACCAATCTATTTGATTCTCATTGGGTCCTGCCAGAACTGAACGGTCCTAGTGGAAGAAGGGAGGAGGGAAGGGGTGAACTATGCAGGAGATGAGTTGGGGCTAAGCCCCGCTCCCATCCTTGACAGATAAGGTCTCCAGGCAACCGCACATTCCTCGGACAAATATCTCTTAACAACCTTGGTAAGCACAGGGGCCCAGCAGTCCTGTTTGTCCTTGAGACAGTTAGCAGCACAGATACCACACTGCTCTCAACACACCCTCCTGATTTTGCTGAGTAATTGTTTAGATATTTATGTCCCTCAGGGGTTAGGGGGTAGGTGTGTTGAGAGCAGGGTGGTATCTGTGCTGCTAACTGTCTCAAGGACAAACAGGACTGCTGGGCCCCTGTGCTTACCAAGGTTGTTAAGAGATATTTGTCCGAGGAATGTGCGGTTGCCTGGAGACCTTATCCGTCAAGGACAGGAGCGGGGCTTAGCCCCGACTCATCTCCTACATAGTTCACCCCTTCCCTCCTCCCTTCTTCCACTAGGACCGTTCAGTCTGACAGGACCCAATGAGAATCAAATAGATTGGCCGGACCCAACCAGAGGAGGTTTAGCTGTTCAAATGTTAACCAATTAAAAGAACACTGTAAAACTGCTTGCCTTTCATTATAAAAACCCTGCTGACATGGGCTCGGGGCCTCTCTTAGCATCACTGGTTAAGGACGCAGAGGACCGGGTTCGAACTTTCTAATAAATGACTCTTTGCTGCTTGCATTGATCGTGGTCTCTGGTGGTCCTTGTGGGGTCTCGAGCCTTTGGGCACAACATATGGGGGCTCGTCCGGGATCCCCAAGCCCACCCAGACACCTGATCATAGAGTCATAAATGACACCTTCAGCCGGTGAGTAAGGCATTGCCGTGTGTTTTCTGGTCTGAATTGCCTGCAGGTTCTGGTTCTGGGCTGGCATAGTCCTGGTGGACGCACTATAGGACCCCAGCAGGGTCTCGGGAGACGTCCCCTGGACCCGTCTGGCGACTTGTCGCATCTGGTGACTTTTGTCATATCTGAGCAGTTTGTGCTGCATTCTGGCGATTCGTCGCATCTGGTGACTTTTGTCACATCTGAGCAGTTTGTGCTGCATTCTGGCGATTCGTTGCATCTGGTGACTTTTGTCACATCTGAGCAGTTTGTGCTGCATTCTGGCGATTCATCGCATCTGGTGACTTTGTCACATCTGAGCAGATTTTGCACTGCATCTGGGCAATTCTGTTGCATTTGGGTGGCTCTCACATCTGGGCAGCTTTTGCACAGCATCTGGGCAGCTTCTGTGCTGCATTCGGGTGACTTGTCACATCTGGTTAACTCTTTGTCCCATTTGGGCATTGTGTTGCGCCTGGGCAACTCCTTGATATAATTGGAAATTGTTTGTTTTTATTGACAAAGTACCAGCTAGCCAATTTTTGATTTAGCATGCTATGTGTCTGTCTGTTTGTGTATTGTACTATATGGTCTTTACTCTTGCCTTCTATTAAATTCTTCATTGTGTTAATCCAATCTTAGGCTTAGGGATACTCATTGCAGGGTACTTTGCAGTCCTTCTCCTTGTTCCTGAGAGATTTATTTACTCCAATCCCCCTAGGCAGAGAGCTCAGCAGCTCCATTCCTCAAAAATAGTAAGAAATAATGTTTTGTGATTTTCTGCATTCAAACCTAACCTGATTTCTCAACCAGGAAGAAAAAGGGTTAAAAGAGTCCTGGGTGATCCTCCCTCCCCCGTGCCTGGCCTTGCTGAAGCCTGCATTGGAATGTAGGCTGCAGCAGTCTCAGCGGGAAAGGGGAGTAACCTGAAGAAAAAAAAAAAAAAAAAAAAAAGGTGTTCGTTTTAAACTCCTGGGCCACTACACAGAACTAATTCATTCTCTAGGATTCTTGTTTTGTTTTGTTTTTTCTCTAATGCTGTATTTTTGAGCTCATAATTTTGATCCTGCATACCTAGGTTAATGATTTTTTTTGATCAGTTCTATTTTTATTCAACTAGAGTTTTTGAACATCTGTTACATTGCAATGGAGATTCACCTATAAAGTTACAAGGCCTTTGATTTTGTATTATTTGTATGTCGTGCTAATGTCATGTTTTGTCTGTATCAAAACTGAGCGCTCCTAAAATTAAACTTTAAAAATGGATCCAAATACTTTTATTCACGTGATTTAAAAAGGTTCAATTTAAATTGGGTAAACTAATAAAAGTAAAATATCTTTAGAAATAACTTGCAAGTCTCCAGGTGGTCAAACTAATGAAATGTTGATGTTAAACAATGTCTAATATCAATTGTTTCTAAGACTTTTCTTCAACAGGAAAGAGACAGCAAATACTGTTCAGGACACTTGTCTGATATCTTGGTTTTTACAGAATAAGTGAATTAGAGTTAAGATGTATGGGATTACTCAAATGTGTTTGTTGGTGACATCTGATTAATTTGCAAAGTTAAAATGTTCATTAATAAATAACATCAAGTACTTTTAAGTCCTTAAATTACATGGGGTAACATACTTAAACATTATTGGTGTTTTCATAAGTTGGTAAATTAAAAAGAGTTTAAAATTGCTTTGTGTCATTACTAAAAACAAGGTTATTAAAAGTTATGTTCTAACAGATAAAACCTCAACTCGGAGTGTGAGTGTTCCATCTGCTCCCTTACCACTTCCCCCTGCTCCCCCTCCAGTTCTGCTAAGCTTCAAGGAGCTCTTAGATTTGGATTTAGAGCTACCATCTCCCCTTTCACTGTGTTTCAATTAGAGTACTATAAACCACAAAGTATTTTATCTTGTTAAATCGGAGTAATTTGTCTAAATTCAAAAATTTCATAAGAGTTGTTTCAGAATGTGGACAAAAAGGGGTCAACAGATAGGAAAGAGAAAAATAAAACGTTCTGGGTTTGAAAATATATTTAATTAAAAGGAAAAAAAATGTTTCTGGGTAAGAAAGTGCCTGTGTGATGGAATACATGAGGGTCTAAGTAAGTGCTAAGAAAGTCTGTGTGTAAGTAAAGGGCAAGTTTCAACAAGTCTGTGTGTAACTAAGTTGGTTATGTGTATGTGAGACAGCTAAAGCTATTTAAGGTGTTTCCTAAGGTGAAATACTAATGTTCTGATATAAGCCAAAGTTTAATCTATATGGTAAAATGACATGGTAAAATAACAAGGATTTCTTAGAAACACTAATTTACTCTTAACTTTGTGTCTATTAAGTTTTATTCTTTAAAACGATTAGTCTTAAAAATTGGGGTTTATACAATTATGGTTAAACAACTGTTAAGAGTATTGTACTATGTTACAGAGTCTAAATTTTTCTTTAAAAACTAAATTTAGTAAGATTAAAGTGTCAAGGTAATTGTGAAATGGTCACTCCTTGTATATTAAATGTATTCATATTTTCCAGGTATACAAGTTTTTTAAGCAGGAAATTTGTCAAGCTGCTATTCTCCAGAATAAACTTGTCTGTACTGGTAATATTAAACTTAAAGAGTACATTTTATTGGGGATTTATTTCTATCATTTAATGTTCTATTATGGGACATATTATCAGTAAGGTATATGTACAATTGGTTACTTATTTCACTGAGATAAAAATTTAAATGTAAATGTATATCTAAGAGTTAGTGACAGCCTGATTTGTTTAAAGGTTCACATTGTAGAAGGTAAAAACATATTGCTACACACAAAAAAAAGTTAAAAGCTCTCTCAGCCTTTCTTTGATTGATTCCTGTTCTGGATATAATGTTAGACTGTGTTAACTAATATTCATATGGATTCAGAAATTAATATATGTAAACTTCTTAAAATGACATTTAAGAAAGAGTATAATGCACAATAGCAAAAATGGGACAACAATGACTGAGATTGGGGTCCCTGACTTCATGACTGTAGCATGCCTGGTGCCTGGGAGTGTTCCTGTGTAGGAGCACAAGATGCCTAACTGCTGTGACAGTAGCCTCCCTGGGGAAGCTCTGTACAGGAGTCCTATCAGCTCTTACATTGATATCAGGCACACAGTTCTTGGGCAGAAAGAAATTGTTTTGCTAGATAACCAGTGTTTCATCAGTTCCCTTCTCTAGTTCCTGCCCACCTTACAGTAACTTTGGACAGTGGACTTCTTTGAGAGCTACACGGGGTTCCTAACATTGCACTTTGCAGTTTTGGGAAAAAGATATGTAGATGTTCTAGTCTCTGTAACTCTCCTGAAAACAAAGAATAATGCTTACATAGCCTTTAACCTAATAATAAGACATGTATAAATGTTGCTAACATAACTCTTTAGATCTGCATTTCCATCAGAGAACAGAGCTCCATCTGATCTCAGCTTAATCTTCAAAATCGGTGTTTATAAACCTTTATTTTCTAATACTCCTTTGACCCTCACTGAACTTAAAAATTTGGTCATGCTGGTCATGGCAAAAGGGACAAAAATTAATTTTAGGGTTAGAACTTTTTACTTAAGACTTGTGAAGAGCCCTGCCTTACCTGAGATAAGGCTCTGCCTCACCCTGCTACATGTTAGAATGACTCCAAAGTAAGGCAGGCTTTAACTCATTTAAAGTTGTGCTCAAAAGTTTGATGTTTGTTGTAAAGATTACTGTGATCTCAAACAGGGTATATGTAGAACTCAGCCAAAATTCAAGATAACTATTATACAAGCTAAATATGTTTTTACTCTTGCTAATTTCACTGTGTAAAACTGTGCCTGTTACTATTTTGCAGAAGTAGCTGCTTCCAGAACATACAACCTAGGTAACTTGTGATAATAGGCCATCACCTTCAAAACAGATAGTATGTGGTAGTACTTTAATAAAAGGGTAAATGACTGTAAAGTTATGGACATTAAAGTTAAAGCCCACAGCTCCCCACCCTATTCTCCCGGAGGAAGATCCAGACCCCCTTCTTGTTAACTTCCCTCCTTATATGCAAGCCCCTATTCCTCCTCAGGACCCAGGACTGGAGGCTGCAGAACAGAGAGAAGCAGCTGCAGCCGGAAATGAGGAAGAAAGAACTGACTCGGGAGGGCTGGCAAAGTGAACGCGGAGCTGAGCCCAGCGGGCAGCCGGCCCCTCCCAACCAGAAACTCCAGATTCCACAATTGCTCTGCCACTCCGAGAAACTGGGCCGCCAGACAATGCTGGCAATCCCCGGCTTCAATATTGAACCTTCTCTACAAGTGATTTATATAATCGGAAAAATCAAAATGCTAAGTTTTCCGACAACCCTAAAGACTTGATTTCCCTTTTAGATAGTGTCATGTTCACTCATCAACCTACTTGGGATGACTGTCAGCAGCTACTCCAGATTCTGTTCACAACCGAGGAGCGTGAAGGAATCCAGATAGAGGCCAGAAAGTTGGTCCCCGGAGACGATGGACAACCTACTGTAAACCCTGACTTAATTAATGCTTCTTTCCCCTTGTCCAGGCCTCCGTGAGATTATGGGACTACAATACGGCTGAAGGTAGGGAGAGACTCCAGGTTTATCGCCAGACTCTAATGTGGGGTCTCCGGGCAGCAGCTCATAAACCCACTAATTTGGCCAAAGTGTATTCAGTCATGCAAGAAAAACGGGAATCACCCTCAGCTTATTTAGAAAGATTAATGGAGGCATTTAGACGGTATACTCCTATGAATCCAGAGTCCCCAGAGAATCAGGCAGCAGTAGTAACGAGCTTTGTTAACCAGGCAGCACCGGACATAAGGCGTAAGTTACAAAAATAGAGGATTTAGAAGGGAAAAGTATTCAAGACTTAATGAGAATAGCCCAGCGGGTATTCAATAACAGAGATGCACCAGAGGAAAAGCAGCTTAGGGCTACTAGGGAAATAACCAAAGCATTAGCAGTAGCAGTGCAGGGAGGGAGAGCAAAAAAAGAAGGAAACAGACTCCCGAGTAATCGACCACAACTTGGGAACTCCAGAGTGCATGATCTGGGTCGGAATCAGTGCACTTCCTCCTTACAGACAATGGTATACGGTGCTGGGTTTAAAAGATGCCTTTTTCAGCTTGCCTCTAGCTCCAAAGAGCCAAGAGCTATTTGCCTTTGAATGGACAGACATTGATGAGGGTATCAATGGACAACTTACCTGGACGAGATTGCCGCAGGGATTCAAAATTCTCCCACCTTGTTGGACGAAGCTCTACATGAGGACTTAGGCACCCTCAGTCCTCAACCCTGCTGCACTGCTTCCTGACCCTGACCTGGACACACCCATACATGACTGCTCGGAAATCCTAGCCCAGGTTCATGGGCTTAAAGAAGACCTGCAAGATCATCCGCTGCTTGATGTAGATGCAGTATGGTTCACAGATGGGAGCAGCTTTCTACATCAGGGTAAAAGGTATGCGGGTGCAGCAGTAGTGACTGAGACAGAGGTAATTTAGGCTGAGCCTCTACCAATAGGCACCTCTGCCCAGAAGGCAGAACTGATAGCCATGACTAAGGCTCTAACGATGGGAAAAGACAAAAAAAAAAAAAATTTGACTGTATACATGGACAGTCGTTATGCCTTTGCAACTGCCCATATTCATGGGACTATTTACAGGGAAAGGGGAATGCTAACCGCAGAGGGGAAATCTATTAAAAACAAGAAAGAAATTGTGTCCCTGATAGACGCCCTCTAGTTACCCAAGAAATTGGCTATCGTACATTGCCCTGGGCATCAAAAACCATCTGATCCAGTATCCAGGGGCAACTGCACTGCTTAGCAGACAAGGTGGCACGTGAAGTAGCCCTCCAGAGAGACTTGATCACGGTTGCTCAACTCCCAGACTCTGGCTCACAAACCCTCCCAAAAGACCCAACCTACACGGAAGAGGACTTATCATGGATTCGCCAGCAACCACTAGCCCAATGCTTAGATGGATTGGGGAAAGACTCTGAAAACTGGATGATACCTCCAGAACTGATGGGGCAGAAAGTGTTGCGCAGGCTCCACCAGTCCACCCACATGGGGACAAGAAAATTACAGGACTTGATGCTGCAAGCAGGAATTAGAATTAAAGGTGTGCAAAATAAGATAGAACAGATTGTCAAAAGTTGCAGAGTTTGTAAGTTAACAAATGCAGGATATAGCAAGTGGGAATCAGGAAATAGATTAAGGGGGGATAGGCCAAGGGCATATTGGGAAGTTGATTTCACTGAAGTAAAACCTGGAAGGTATGGGTATAAATATCTATTAGTTTTTGTAGATACTTTTTCAGGATGGGTTGAAGCATTCCCCACCAAGTGGGAAATGGTGCAGATAGTGGCTAAAAAGATTTTAGAGGACCTCCTGCCAAGGTAAGGATTTCCTGTGATGATAGGGTCTGACAACGGGCCAGCGTTTACTTCACAGGTAAGTCAGGGGCTGGCTTCAGTACTTGGGGCAAATTGGAAACTGCATTGTGCTTATCGACCCCAAAGCTCAGGACAGGTAGAGAGAATGAACAGAACTTTAAAAGAGACCTTAACCAAATTAACCCTGGAGACTGGCGGTAACTGGGTGACTCTTCTTCCCTATGCCCTATATCGGGTGCATAATTCTCCCTATAAGATGGGACTCACCCCTTATAAAATCATGTTTGGGACCCCGCCTCCAATACTCCCTGATCTGACTGAAAGAAAAAAATGTAGATGATTTTGAACTTTTATCTTCCCTCCAGGCCCTGCAGAGGGCCCACAGAGAAGTCTGGCCTAAGCTCAAAAGTCTGTACGAGTCAGGCCCGCCTCCTGTTCCTCACAACTTCCACCCGGGTGATTGGGTCCTAGTGAAGCGACATCGACAGAGCAACTTGGAACCACGGTGGAAGGGCCCCTACATGGTCATTTTGACTACACCCATCGCCCTCAAAGTCCACGGCATCGCCTCCTGGATTCATCACACCCACGCCAAGTTGACTGAACCCCTTTCCGACATCGTGCTTCCTGCCCTAGACGACTCTGCCTGGAGAGTGGACAGGTCTAAGGACAACCCACTAAAGATCAAGCCTTGCCGCCATAGACTGTGACTATGTTCTTGCTTTTGATTTGTTCTTTTGTTCTGGCCATAACCATAGCTGTAGCTCCAGTTTTTGGAGCCACCAACTTCAGCCAATATCAGCCCATTAAGCAGCAAGAATTAGAACAATAGAGACCCAAGATTGGCTCTCTAAATGTTCTTGGAAAGGGGGGATGTTGAGAGCAGGGTGGTATCTGTGCTGCTAACTGTCTCAAGGACAAACAGGACTGCTGGGCCCCTGTGCTTACCAAGGTTGTTAAGAGATATTTGTCCGAGGAATGTGCGGTTGCCTGGAGACCTTATCCGTCAAGGACGGGAGCGGGGCTTAGCCCCGACTCATCTCCTACATAGTTCACCCCTTCCCTCCTCCCTTCTTCCACTAGGACCGTTCAGTTCTGACAGGACCCAATGAGAATCAAATAGATTGGCTGGACCCAACCAGAGGAGGTTTAGCTGTTCAAATGTTAACCAATTAAAAGAACACTGTAAAACTGCTTGCCTTTCATTATAAAAACCCTGCTGACAAGGGCTCGGGGCCTCTCTTAGCGTCACTGGTTAAGGACGCAGAGGACCGGGTTCGAACTTGCTAATAAATGACTCTTTGCTGCTTGCATTGATCGTGGTCTCTGGTGGTCCTTGTGGAGTCTCGAGCCTTTGGGCACAACAGGTGGCCATTCATATATGCAGGATCCACATCCTCATATTCAACCAACCAATCCTAGCTGCATAATATTTAGAAACAATTCCATCTGCTCTAAATAAACAGGAACATTTTCTTTTTTATTACTTTCTAACTTGTTATACAGCATTTAGGTACTATTTGGTATTCCATATAATGTCCAGATGGCTTATAATATGCAAGAGGGAGTGCATGAATTATATGAAAATACTATGCCAGTTCCTAGGGAATGACTAAAGCATACCTGGGTTTTTACATCTATGGGGCACCTGGACCCATCCAAGGCAACACTTAAAAATTTCTATAATGATATGCCTCTGCAAAACAGGAGGTCTCTGGTCCAGGCTGCACCCTCAGAGCTCTGGCATTGTGTTGTCTCCAGTCACACAATTGATATAGAAGAAAGTCATTCAAGGGAGCAGAGCTGGAATCCTGAAATGCCTGGTTGAGCCAGGCATGGGATGGGGATTCAGTTTTACAAACCAGTTAGAAAGGGTGAACCTCCCTTGATTGGCTTGGGGCCTTGACCTGGTGGTAGTTAAAATTCTGGGAATGGCCATGACCCCTACCTGTCTACTTTCTTTGAAATTTCCATCTGCTGTAAAGGGGGGTGTCTCCTCTATTCACTCCTCCCAACTCTAGTGATGCAGGGTGGCTTAAGCACCGCACCACCTCCTACTCAGAGGCGAGTTCATTTCCGAAGCCGCCTGGGGTGTCAGGTTGTTAGTGTTGAGAGCATGGTGGTATTTGTGCTGCTAACTGTCTCAAGGACAAACAGGACTGCTGGGCCCCTGTGCTTACCAAGGTTGTTAAGAGATATTTGTCCGAGGAATGTGCAGTTGCCTGGAGACCTTATCCGTCAAGGACGGGAGCGGGGCTTAGCCCCGACTCATCTCCTACATAGTTCACCCCTTCCCTCCTCCCTTCTTCCACTAGGACCGTTCATTTCTGGCAGGACCCCAATGAAAATCAAATAGATTGGCTGGACCCAACCAGAGGAGGACTAATGTTTAGCTGTTCAAATGTTAACCAATTAAAAGAACACTGTAAAACTGCTTGCCTTTCATTATAAAAACCCTGCTAACGAGGGCTCGGGGCCTCTCTTAGCGTCACTGGTTAAGGACTCAGAGGACCAGGTTCGAACTTGCTAATAAATGACTCTTTGCTGCTTGCATTGATCGTGGTCTCTGGTGGTCCTTGTGGGGTCTCGAGCCTTTGGGCACAACATATGGGGGCTCGCCTGGGATGCCCCAAGCCCACCTAGACACCTGATCATAGAGTCATAAGTGACACCTTCGGCTGGTGAGTAAGGCATTGCCCTGTGTTTTCTGGTCTGGATTGCCTGCAGGTTCTGGTTCTGGGCTGGCATAGTCCTGGCGGACGCGCTATAGGACCCCAGCAGGGTCTCGGGAGACGTCCCCTGAACCCGTCTGGCGACTTGTCGCATCTGGTGACTCGGTCACATCTGAGCAGATTTTGCGCTGCATCTGAGCAGCTTTTGTGCTGCATTCTGGCAACTTGTCGCATCTGGTGACTCGGTCACATCTGAGAAGATTTTGTGCTGCACCTGAGTAGCTTTTGTGCTGCATTCTGGGCGATTCTTTCGCATTTGAGTGACTCTGACATCTGGGCAGCTTTTGCGCTGTATCTGGGCAGATTTTGTGCTGCATTCTGGGCGATTCTGTTGCATTTGAGTGACTCGGTCACATCTGAGCAGATTTTGCGCTGCATCTGAGCAGCTTTTGTGCTGCATTCTGGCGACTTGTCGCATCTGGTTAACTCTTGGCCCCATTTGGGCATTGTGTTGTGCCTGGGCAACTCTTTGATATAATTGGAAATTGTTTGTTTTTATTGACAAAGTACCAGCTAGCCAATTTTTGATTTAGCGTGCTACGTGTCTGTCTGTTTGTGTATTGTACTATATGGTCTTTACTCTTGCCTTCTATTAAATTCTTCATTGTGTTAATTCTATCTTAGTCTTAGGGATACTCATTGCAGGGTACTTTACAGTCCTTCTCCTTGTTCCTGAGAGATTTGTTTACTCCAATCCCCCTAGGCAGAGAGCTCAGCAGCTCCATTCCTCAAAAGTAGTAAGAAATAATGTTTTGTAATTTTCTGCATTCAAACCTAACCTGATTTCTCAACCAGGAAGAAAAAGGGTTAAGAAGTCCTGGGTGATCCTCCCTCCCCTCTGCCTGGCCTTGCTGAAGCCTACATTGGAATGTAGGCTGCAGCAGTCTCAGCGGGAAAGGGGAGTAACCTGAAGATAAGAAAAAAAGAAAAAAAGGTGTCCGTTTTAAACTTCTGGGCTGCTACACAGAACTCACTCATTCTCTAGGATTCTTGCTTTGTTTTGTTTTTCTCTAATGCTGTATTTTTGAGCTCATAATTTTGATCCTGCATACCTAGGTTAATGATTTTTTTCTTTTTGATCAGTTCTATTTTTATTCAACTAGAGTTTTTGAACATCTGTTACATTGCAATGGAGATTCACCTATAAAGTTACAAGGCCTTTGATTTTGTATTATTTGTATGTCGTGCTAATGTCATGTTTTGTCTGTATCAAAACTGAGCGCTCCTAAAATTAAAATTTAAAAATGGATCCAAATACTTTTATTCACATGATTTAAAAGGGTTCGATTTAAATTGGGTAAACTAATAAAAGTAAAATGTCTTTAGAAATAATTCACAAGTCTCTAGGTGGTCAAACTAATGGAATGTTGATGTTAAACAATTGTTTCTAGGACTTTTCTTCAACAGGAAAAAGACAGCAGGACACTTGTCTAATATCTTGGTTTTTACAGAATAAGTGAATTAGAGTTAAGATGTATGGGATTACTCAAATGTGTTTGTTGGTGACATCTGATTAATTTGCAAAGTTAAAATGCTCATTGTTAAATAACATCAAGTACTTTTAAGTCCTTAAATTACATGGAGTAACATACTTAAAAATTATTGGTGTTTTCATAGGTTGGTAAATTAAAAAGGGTTTAAAATTGCTTTGTGTCATTACTAAAAACAAGGTTATTAAGAGTTATGTTCTAACAGATAAAACCTCAACTCGGAGGGTGAGCATTCCATCTGCTCCCTTACCACTTCCCCCTGCTCCCCCTCCATTTCTGCAAAGCTACAAGGAGCTCTTAGATTTGGATTTAGAGTTACCATCTCCCCTTTCACTGAGTTTCATAAGAGTTGTTTCAGAATGTGGACAAAAAGGGGTCAACAGATAGGAAAGAGAGAATAAAAGGTTCTGGGTTTGGAAATATATTTAATAAAAAGGAAAAGAAAATGTTTCTGGGTAAGAAAGTGCCTGTGTGATGGAATACATGAGGGTCTAAGTAAGTGCTAAGGAAGTTTGTGTGCAAGTAAAGGGCAAGTTTCAACAAGTCTGTGTGTAACTAAATTGGTTGTGTGTATGTAGACAGCTAAAGCTATTTAAGGTTTTTCCTAAGGTGAAATACTAATGTTCTGATATAGCCAAAGTTTAATCTATATGGTAAAATGACATGGTAAAATAACAAGGATTTCTTAGAAACACTAATTTACTCTTAACTTTGTGTCTATTAAGTTTTATTCTTTAAAACAATTAGTCTTAAAAATTGGGGTTTATACAATTATGGGTAAACAACTGTTAAGAGTATTGTACTATGTTACAGAGTCTAAATTTTTTCTTTAAAAACTGAATTTAGTAAGATTAAAGTGTCAAGGTAATTGTGAAATGGTCACTCCTTGTATATTAAATGTATTCGTATTTTCCAGGTATACAAGTTTTTAAAGCAGGAAATTTGTCAAGCTGCTATTCTCCAGAATAAACTTGTCTGTACTGGTAATATTAAACTTAAAGAGTACATTTTATTGGGGATTTATTTCTATCATTTAATGTTCTATTATGGGACATATTATCAGTAAGGTATATGTACAATTGGTTACTTATTTCACTGAGATAAAAATTTAAATGTAAACGTATATCTAAGAGTTAGTGACAGCCTGATTTGTTTAAAGGTTCATATTGTAGAAGGTGAAAGCATTTTGCTACACAAAAGAAAAGTTAAAAGCTCTCTCAGCCTTTCTTTGATTGATTCCTGTTCTGGATATAATGTTATATTGTGTTAACTAATGTTCATATGGATTCAGAAATTAATATATGTAAACTTCTTAAAATGACATTTAAGAAAGAGTATAATGCACAATAGCAAAAATGGGACAACAATGACCGAGATGGGGTCCCTGACTTCATGACTGTAGTATGCCTGGTGCCTGGGAGTGTTCCTGTGTAGGAGTGCAAGATGCCTAACTGCTGCGGCAGTAGCCTCCCTGGGGAGGCTCTGTACAGGAGTCCTAACAGCTCTTACATTGATCTCAGGCACACAGCTCTTGGGCAGAAAGAAATTGTTTTGCTAGATAACCAGTGTTTCATCAGTTCCCTTCTCTAGTTCCTGCCCACCTTACAGTAACTTTGAACAGTGGACTTCTTTGAGAGCTACACGGAGTTCCTAACATTGCACTTTGCAGTTGTGGGAAAAAGTTATGTAGATGGTCTAGTCTCTGTAATTCTCCTGAAAACAAAGAATAATGCTTACATAGTCTTTAACCTAATAATAAGACATGTATAAATGTTGCTAACATAACTCTTTAGATCTGCAATTCCATCAGAGAACAGAGCTCCATCTGATCTCAGCTTAATCTTCAAAATCTGTGTTTATAAACCTTTATTTTGTAATACTCCTTTGACCCTCACTGAACTTGAAAATTTGGTCATGCTGGTCATGGCAAAAGGGGCAAAAATTAGCTTTAGGATTAGAACATTTTACTTAAGACTTGTGAAGAGCCCTGCCTTTGTTGACCATTCATACTTATTCTTTTGTAAATTGTTCAGTTTCTTAGTTCATTTATTTATTAGGTTTTTTTTTTTTTTGTTCTTGGGTTTTTTTTTTTTTTTTTTGGTGTTAAGTTTTTTGAGTTCTTTATATATTCTAGAGATGAATGTGTTATCTGAGGTGCATGTGTAAAGATTTTCTTACAATCTGTATGTTCTCTCTTCACAGTATTTTTTTCTTTTGCTGAGAAGAATCTTCTAGTGTGTATCCATTCCATTTGTTGATCCTTGATTTAACTTCTTGTGCTTTAGGGGTCTTGTTAAGGAAGTCAGGTCCTAAGCCCACATGATGAAGATTTGGGCCTACTTTTTCTTCTACTTGGTACAGGGTCTCTGTTCTAATGACCAAGTCTGTGATTCAGTTTGAGTGTCTTTTTGTGCAGGGTGAGAGATAAAGGATTAATTTCATTGTTATATGTGGCTTTCCATTTTCCCGGAAGCATTGTTGAATAGGCTATCATTTCTCCGGTAAATGTTTTCGGTGCCTTTGTCTAGTGCATTTATGTGGGTTTGTCTCTGTGTGTTCTCTTCTGTACCACTGGTCTACATGTCTGTTTTGGTGTAAATACCATGCTGTTTGTATTACTATAGCTCTGAAGAATAGTTTGAGGTCTTGTATTGTGGTGCTTTCTGCTGCACTTTTCTTGCTAAAGATTGCTTTGACTATTCTGGGTTTCTTATTTTTCTCAAAATGAAGTTAAACCTTTATTTCTTACCCTACTTTTGGGTTTTGATGACACTTTCCTTTTTGGTGTAGTCAGCCAATCTGGACTTAGTGATGACATTTTTATAGCTGTGTGAATGTACCAAAACCAACAGAAATTTACATTTTGAAATGGTGGTATTTATGGAATGTGAATTATTTATCAATTTTTTTAAAAAAAGAAGTTCCTTTGGTGATGGGTGACCAATCAGGTTCAGGTGTCCTGGACTTGGGACCAGCTGTGTAGGCTGTGCCCTGGACTGTCCACTGGCACAAAAGGGCTGTGTTCCCACCAACCCTTGCTGCTGTGGTCCTGAGGTTCTGTAACTTTTTAAAAGAGGGTAGTGTGTTTTGATGTTTGACCAGGCACTAGAATGTTTGTAGCCAGGTGGACCTTGTGTAAAGTACTGCTATGGAACTGTGATTTTTGTATTCCTGGGGGAAGGATAATGAGCCCATTTCCTCTCACATTTTGGGAAGAGTAACTCAGCTTTTCAAAGCGAGTTATAACTTGCCTTGTGTGCTTTCTCGTTTGGCAATCTCCTTGATTCTCCATGCATGTCTTCCACCCTGTTTTAACTGATGATGGTGCAAATCTGAGTAACTGATGCCAGGGTCATTTGATGTGGGGATAGCATGGTATATGGAGATGCGTCAATCAAGGAGTCTTTGGGAGTTTGTCACCAGTCCAGGGATGCTGACTTGGGCACCAAGGGCTAAGTGAGGGGAGGTTTTGAATGATAAGGAAGATTGTTACTGGAACTGTCAAGGAGTTGGTCAGTTTCTTTGTCTTCTAAAGAATGTGTTCCCTTGGGTCCTTGACATCTTGTTCATGAGGAATGTACTCTTAGCTGTTTGGAGGTTCAGTTTCTAGATGGAGGACATTAGTTGCTTGTGAGAGTTTCAGTACTGTGAGATCTTTCTGAAGAGAGAAAGAGGCTTGCCTTCCTTCTCAGAGAAGAATCTAATGTGTTTCAAGTTAGCAGCTTTCATACAAAATGCTGAGTGGCTGTAAAACCCTCCACAGGAGATCAGAGCACATGGGTAGTATTGTGGTTCAGTGGTGTAGCACTTGTCTGGCATGTGTGAGACCCTGGTTCAATCCTCAGCACTGCATGTGAAGAAAAATAAAATAAATAAATGTCCATTGGCAATTGAGAAAATAGAATTTTTTACAGAGTCAGAGATCAGTCATCAGTCAGGATTCCCAGTTGAGCTGGGAACTGTAAAGGAGCAAGGAATCAGCATCTGACAACTCTTCGTGGAAGAGCCTATTGCAGTAATGACTCTGTGAATTGTTGTTTTTTCTAGTAAGAAAACAGCACTTCTTTCCTGCCTAACACTGACACTTTGCAGAACTGAAGATCTCTGTTGACCTGGGCTGTGTTTGCACAGGCACTCAGTTTTCATTACCTAAAACTCCTTCAAGGCAATGCCTTTCTGTTGCCAAGCCTGTCGAGAGCCTGTCCACACCTTAGCTCAGGATCTAGCCCTTTCACAGGAGAGGAGATGCCTACACTCACACCAGCCCTCCACAGCCACAGAAAGTTGTGACAGCAGCTCTGTTTGAGCTTCTGTACTGAAAGCAGAGACATAGTATAATCCAACTAGCAAGTGACAACAACTCTCAGAGCTAGCCAGCACTGACCCCAGGTCACACAGGTGAGTGAACGCAGGTTCTGTCTCACCAGGTCTGATTTTTGTGTGATGCCTGGCCTCTTTGTCCCTGACCATTGCTACAGCCAGTCCTGGGTGCCTCTGCCCCTTTGGACTGGACACTCCCCCTGACCTCTTCCACTAGGTCCTGCCCTGGACTTGTTCACTCCTGTCTGACCCATGTTGCTCAGTGTTCTGGGGTGAATCTGCCCAAATCCACATCACTTCCCACATGATGTGATGCATGTCTTTGTCAGATATTCTGATTCCTTCTGTAAACTGGATTAATTGCTTTCTGCTTTCACCCAGTGCTGCATGGGTGCATCCTGGAGACATAGCAGAGCTGAGGTTGATATTCCTGAAAGATGATTCAGTGGATAGAGGGACACTGCCTCCCTCAGTCCCATGAGACACATCCTGCAGGGCTCCCAGCAGGCATGCCCTCTTACCTTTAATTTATTAAGGGATGCACAGGGATCCATCACAATATGTGTGTCTTGTTTCAACTGAAAGTAGTTTTGTGGCAGACAGTCTTTTTTCTTTACAAAAATTTTGTATTTTCTAGTTTTTAGATGGACTCCAGGTTTTACTCAGGCTGGTCTGAGCATCTGGGCTCCAGCCCTCTTCCCACCTCAGCCCCTTGAGTTCTGAGACAAGATGTGCCTCCACATCCAGCTGTCTCCCTTTTTAGCCCTTCTGTCCACCCCTGCATTTTTATTTCCTTTGCCACCTTCCAATTCCTCACATAATCCACACAAACATACCCAGGATAAAACCTTCAGGATCAGTAGAAGACTAGAAGGGACACAGTTTGAATATTGACTTCAGGCTTCATGAAATAACTTCCCGACAGACAGCTCTTCTCTAAGGGAACCCAGGGGTGATGTTAACAAAGGGGATGCAGTTCCCAGAAGAAATATGATAATTCTATATCACTTATGGAATTTGTTTCTGGGATTGCTTTTGGAGGGTGCTTTGCTGTCCCTGGAGTATTTCTGGTGCAGGTAGGAGGAACCCAGGTCACACAGACAGCAGGGCACCTACTCCATGCTATGGCCTGGCTGATGAGGCCTATTCAGCAAATCTGGCATTAGGACGGGGTCCTTCTGGCCCAAGACCTGACCTCACACCTCAGGAATCACATGTTCTGGGGATACTCCAGAGCAGTAAGAAATAGATGACCAGAGACCCACTCTGGTTGCAGGCAGGGCAGACAGCAGGGATGTGCAAGGTGGGAAGCTGCTGCTGGGTTTCACAACAATGCTTAATATGGCCTTTCTCTGATGACCCACTTCAGGATGAGGGTATTTTCCCACCTGCCCTTATGTTTTATCCACAGGCTCCCTGTTATTTCCACAGCCTGTCAGGAGCCCTGCTCCTCCCTAGCTGAGCTGACACTCTCATGGCAGCAGCACCTCCAAAAACAAAGATACTCTACCCTGCCACACCACAGTCAGCCTACACTGCTAACAGGCTACCCCACTGTGTGGGAAGAAGCACAGCCCACCTGGTCCTCCAGAGCACCACAGCAGCACCTCCATCCATACCTCCACTTGGGCCAGAGCATGAGCCATGGAGCAGAGAGTGTGAGGTAGGGATGATCATCGCCCCATGACCACAGCAGCCAGGGTTCTTGTGCCCCTGCTTAGATCTGAAAGATGTGACAAGCCTGGTTCAGTAACCACACCAGGCCAAGGGCTCCTGTGCCCCTGTTCTAGACCTTTTGAGAAAAACAAGGTCTTGTGACTACACCAGAACAAGAGCTCCTGTGGGGGACAGGCCTTTTTCCCAAGTCCACACGAAGCCAGGGGCTCCTGTGACCCTGCTTTAGAGCTGTAAGTTAAGACAAGCTTGCTCCAGTGGCCATACCAGCCCAAGGACTCCTGTGCTCCTGCCTTTTTAGTTGTAAAGACAGGAGTGAGGACCTCTCTTCAGGTAAGCACACAAGGGAAGGTGATCTAATGTAACCCTCACAGTCCTTGGCAGTAGCAAGTGATGATTGGGTTCCAGAATAACTTCCTATTTTCAAGAATCACAAACAGGCACTAGGCCTGGAGATTCAGAACTGAACACAGACCTGCTGACTGGCCCTGTGCTGTGCAACCAGGCTTGCCTTGCTTCTGCTCCAGAGTTGTAACATTCCTTGTACTGACAGCTGTCCACATGGTGTTCAGATGGGACTTGGTTAAAATCAAATGATATTTAAAATCCAGGGTCTCTCTAGGCACAACAGCATGTGTCTGACTTCCCAAAGACTTAGGAGGCTGAGGTAGGAGGATGGCAAGTTTGAAGTCAGCCTCAGCAACTTAGCAAGGCCTTAAGCAACTCAGTGAGACAATGGCTCAAAATAAAATATAAGAAACAGAGGGCTGGGAAGTGTAGCTCTGTGGTTATTCATCGCTGGGGGCAATCCATGGTACTAACAAATAAAACATCATAACATAAAATGACATAATATACCATAAAAAAAAAAAATCCAGAGCCTCAGCCACACTTGAAGCACTCAGTGCCACATGAGACTCGTCCCATCTTTATAGACCCTCTGGGGCAGGGACTCACCCTGGAGCAGGCATCTGTTTTCCAGTCCCACCTGCCCCTCACAGGACTGCATCTGTAGCCTGCACACATGTACATTGACTTCTATTCCCATTGTTTTGGCAACCAATAGCATGGAGCTGCTTGGATCTGCCCAGGCTGGTTCCGCTATGTTCCCAGGGCCAGCAGATCACATATCATGCTCCTTACTAGTTAAGATAGAAATACCTAATCATGTTACAAAGAGTATGGAAAATAGAGGTGGCTCTCTTCATGATGTATACAGGAATGTTTTCCCACTCAATCTCACTTTAGCCAGCCAAACCCTGGGCCTTGGTCTCCCTTTACAGATAGCAGTGGCCAGGGCAGGACAGGCTCTGCTGCATCTTGGCCTCAGTTTGGGGTTGCTGACTTTCACAGCAAGGGCTGCAGCTCATATTTGGTCTCATTTTACTAATTTCTTTTAAGACAGGGGCTCACTGTTGCCAAGGCTGGTCTGGGCTTTGCAGTTCTCCATCTCAGCCTCTTGAGTAAGTGGATTACAAGCACATACCACTGAGTCTGGTTCAGACTCTGTCTTTCAAGGATGCCTGATTCTCTGGAAAAACTTGGCACTTTCCTCATGAGGGTGCACACATCATCCTCATCACTCGCAGGGACAGGAATGTCCAGGAACAGAGGGCCAGAAAGTCAGGGCCCCTGGGCCAGGCAACTGCAGGACTGAAGGCAACTCCCTGGTTCTCTGCAGGGAGTCAGTAGGTCTTCTGGTCAGTCACAGTGGGGTCCAGATTCAGATTCTACCACTGCCTGCCATCTTGTTCACTTTGTTAACTCCTTGACCTCCTGTCTACTCACTTCCAGAATAGGAACAGCCAATGCAAGGCTTGCCATGAGCATCAATAGGTCGGGACAGATCAGTCCTGTTTCCTGCTGTTCTCATCAGGCTGCATCCCCTCCCAATAGAGAATGTCAGGTTTTAAAATCACATTTCTCTACAAGGTACTCAACATTTATGCCTCAAAACTTATGCACATGATGCTTCTGAGGCTTTTGTGGGGTGCTTCTTCTGACAGAGGCAGCTGGGGATCCTGAGATCCCACCTTTCCTAGGAGCTGCAGATACCACTCTTCAGCTTGTTGCAGATCACACCTGGCATAGAAGGCCCAATACAATGTTGGCACTGCACCACCTCACTCATTGGAATCTGCTCATGAGTTACAGGAGTCATAGAAGGGACGAGCCAGTGACCCTGCAGGACCCACTATGTTTGCTTCCTCTATAAATCTCTGTTCATATTCCCAGCTGGAATTCACCTCCTCTCTGGATTACCCTAGCTAGGTTTGAGAAGCTGTTGATCAAAACTAAGGTCTTGTGCATGCTATACAAGCACTCTACTGCTGAATCACACCCAAGCCCTTTTTTGTTTTAGTAGGAGAGGAAGGTCTCACTAAGTTGCTGAAGCTGGCCTTGAATGTGAGATCCTTCTCCCCAGTCCCCTTCAGTAACTGAAGATATTGTTGAGGCCATCACTCTAACTGGTTTCTATGATCTCTCAGAGAAATAGAAACTTTTTGCCTGGTATTATGGGTTTTAAGTTAGTGTTACTGCTCTAGGAAGACAGTACCCAGGACACATGATAGATTAATGACAGACAGGTGGACAGACCATGCCCTTCAGAGAGTGTAGCAGAGGACATGGAGCTACCTACAGCTAGGAAAGCATTGTAGGTCCATGTTCTCAGTCTTACAGCATTGACAGATATACCAGTGAGCTAGGAGATAAAAAGGTAGTCTGCAAGGTTGTAAAATTAAGAAAATATGGGTGGTTGGGAAGGTAGCTCGGATTTGAAAACTGCATATTCAGTGGAGACACAAGGAAGGCAGAGTGAAAAAAAGCAAGATGATGGAAACCAGACTATCTGAGGCAGGACAGCAGTTCATCCTGCTCCAGAACTCAGCGAGGAAACTTCCCTGATGGCAGGGGCAGATTCCATGTGTTGAGGAACAGACCCGTGCAGGAGAGTCATTAAATGCAGTCACCTCTACTTCATAAGTAAAACATCACATCCTTAGGAACAGACTTTGGGTGATGAGCTTTGTATCACAGGGGGAGGCCCACGAAGAGTGCAGGGTGAACACAACCCACCTATGTGTGTAGGAACAGCAGGAGGCTGGTCTCTGCCTGTCCCACAGATGCTTCTGTTGTGCTGCCCTGGGGTGTGTGCCCTGGTGCTGTCTCCTTTACACTCATGCATGAGCATGCAGAGTCTTGTTCTTGATGTGGTTGTTTTTTCTCTGATTTAGCTGAGAACTGGAGAGCCCCCAGGTTCAGTAAGCAAGCCACAAAGGAAAGTCTGTGACACAGATTAACTGCTAGACATGGGGGAGACATGAACAGGACACTTTCTTGCAGAAATAAAACTGTCCATTCTCCAAAGGATTGTGAAAACCCAGAGTCCACACACCATGCCAGCCACTGCATTCAGGAGACAATCCAGACTTTCTAACATACAGAGATCCATAGTCTTAAGGAAGGAACAGAGGCCAGCCTGAACACAACCACACTCTGGATTTATCAGATACTGATTCTAAAGCCTTGTATAACAATACTTCACATCAGAAAGGAAAACACTCATGACATTATTGCAAAGGTGGAGAAACCCTCTGAAATCTGTTTGGGAAGACCCTTCATAAATGTGAAAAAAAGACATTGTCTTGAAAAAGAAGAGGAGAGTTTCCAGGCATATTCCCTGAGAGCATGTCCAGGGTGTTCTTCAGGCAGAAGCAGGGGACCAGAAGGAATGGTTGACCCCAGAAGTGTGCTTGTCACTAGATTGAGAGTGCCTGGCTCCCCCAGGTCATGCAACAGATATGCCCTATTGTTCTGCATATAGGAAACCTGTAAAAATGAGCAACATACACACTGTTTATGGTCACTTTGAAATAAATGCTGCAGTCTTAGGAATTCTCTTCTTTTGATAAAAGTAATAGGTGAATTGGAGCATTTGAAAATATCCATGTATATTTTCATCTATCTAGAAAGTACATATAAAAGGTGTCTACTTCTAGAGTCTGAGTGTAACACACCTGTATCAATTTCATTGAAATATTCACAAGATTGAAAATCCATGTTTTACTGGATTAAAACATGTATGAAAAGAAAAAGTTAAAAATTTTTTAGTGAGTCTTCCCCTGGTTTCCTTTCTCCTTGGCTGCTTCATCTTCTCCTGCCAGTGAAGGCCCCTGTGACATATTGCCCATTTATCTCAGGTATCTTTATGTCACCTTCATTTCTTTAGTACTGGGGATTGGTTGCAAGGACTGAGCTGTACCCCAATGCTTCTTGTTTTAGTGATTATTATTTGTTCTTATGAGAATAGAGTGCATTTTAACATACTATACATATGTGGAGTAGAACGTCTCATTCTTGTGGTTGTACATGATGTAGAATTACATTGGTCACGTAATCATGTATGCAAATAGAACAGCCATTCTTTTTAAATTTTGACATAGAGTCTCTAAGTTGCAGGGCTGGCCATGAGTTTGCAATCCCCCTGTCTCAGCCTCCTGGATCACTGGGATTACAGGTATGGCCACCATGTCCAGCTTTGGAATCACAGAGATTTTGGTGGTTTCAAATTTAAAAACCACAGTTTTCTTTCAGCATGTAAAGGTGGCACTCTATAGCCTCTTGACCCCAGTTGATTCTGATAGGTCATCAGTTTATTTTCATTCTTCTTCTTCCTTCTCATGAATACCTTTTACTTCTTTATAAAAAATAATCTATGAAGGACATGACATAAAGTTTACCATCATAACCACCCACATCTGTTGATCTGGTGCCTGGGACAGTTGGAATGCAGAGGCCTAGGGAGGTCAGTGAACCCTGGGGATGGACATGGAGCTCCCAACCATCAGGATCATGTTGACAGAAGATGGAGCTGGCCTGCACACCTGCCTGTCTTCCTTCTAGCAAGCTGCTGGCTTCTTCTTCATATGAGCTCCTGTGGTCTGAGGAGCTTCCACAAGGCAGATGTTCATGGGCGGGCCTGAGCCTCATGGTGCTCTAGTAACAGCTGTCTACTTCTTATGCATCCGAGATCTCCTCAAATGGATCAAGACCCTGAGGCCTCCAGAAGCTGAGAGTTGCTGCTGTGAATATTGACTCTTTCCTCCCAAATACAATCCTATAATTAATCCTAACATAAAGGATGAAAAATCAGACCTGGATCTTCAAACCTCACCCTTGAGTTCCCCAGAACACCAACACAGACAAGAATCCTTTGTGAAGCATAAGATGTCATGCTGGGGAGTCAGGTGGACCTTATCAATAGAGACCTAGTGGTACTGTCCAGGAGAGGGCACTGGAGAGGAACCTGACACAGACCTGCCTCTTGGTTCCTCTTTACCACGTGACTGACTTTAAAAAATAATGATGAATACCTTTTCTATCCTGAATGCTGTTACAAAATGGGAATCTTGCTATAGATTTTTCCATTTTACATGAAGTTATTTTCTGCTCTGAATGCCTCTTTATAGGGTGTAACACATGGTAGAAAATAGATCTGTGACTTGGTTCAGATGTCTCCTCCTAGCATACAGAACCCTAGCCCATAAGCTGACTCCTGTGAACACTTAGAGGTGGCAGGGCTTGCTGGCTTCTCTCTGACACCACCCAGGCTGCTGTCAAATTCACCATATTTGCTTTCCAGTGTGTTTCCTGTTGGGACCTTGGAATGAGAGCAAGCAGACAGTGTGAGGGTGCAGGAAAGTCTGACCCCACTGAGCAAGCAGGCATGTTGGAGCATAGGGCAACCTGCAGGGGCGCAGGGAAGTCTGACTCACATAGAGCATGCAGGTCATTTGAGGGGCATGGAGAATCCTGCTGAGGTGCAGGGAAGACTGACTCACAGTGAGAAGCAGGCAGTGAGCAGGTTTGGGCAAAAAAGCTAGGGTGCACGAAGATGGACACTGCTGAGCAAGCAGGCAGTGTGATGGATGTTGGGAAAATTGGTGGGATGTAGAGAAGGTGGACACACAGTGAGTAAGCAGGCAGTGTAAGAGGCACCTGCTGGGGTGCAGAGATGACTGACTCAGCTGAGCAAAGGCACATGGGTTGGTGGGGACTGAGGCAAACACTGGATGAGTATGCACCTGGCAGATGCACTAGAGTCCAGTTCAGGAGAAATGTTCAGCATTTTTTTAAAAATATTTTTTAGTCACAGATGGACACATTACCTTTATTTTATTTGTTTATTTTATGTGGTTCTGAGAATCAAACACTCTGCCTCACATGTGCTAGGTAATTACTGTAACACTGAGCCACCACTCCAGCCTATGTCCAGAATGTTTTTAATTATGGGTTTACAGTTGCATCCTGGTTGAGAGAAAGTCACAACTGGGAAATGCAGGTCCCAGGTAGAATTTAGAGCTGCCAAGACTCAGTTAGCTTCTTCCACCCCAGAAGTGCATGGGACTCTGCAACCCCAGCTTCCTTCCTGGGCTCAGCCCTGGCCTTCTCTTCTTCCTCTTTCAGGAGTGACAATGTCTCTCAAGACTCTAGGAACTCATTCCTTGTGAAGAGTGACATTGCTACCCAGAATGTTGCCCAGGGTGGTGGACCCTGTGCCCCTGGGATCCATGGTCAAGCCCAAGGCCTCTGTATCCCATTCAAGTCACACTGGCACAGCCTGAGATTTGGACATTGCAGTTGCAGCTTCCCATAGCATGTGGCCTCCAGGAGCCACACCACGGGGAGCCCCACGGCAGGACAGATCCATACATCTTCCTGGCACCCATAAAAACACCACTCTCAGCCTTCCAGATCCCTACAACACCTATTATGGATAAAAACCACAGCACTGTGGCAGTAGCTGCTACAGGGAACAAAGCCATGACCACCCCATCTCATCCCCACAAGCCAAGCCAGGTAGAAACACCTCAACAGAGCTGCACTTCCAAGGACTCTGTGGTCAGGAAGAAGGATACATCAGTCTCTTTTGCTGCCACCATGCCCTGTGGCGGGGTCTACCATGCAGTGGACAGTAGCCACTATCACCAAGGTCAGTATCAAGCCCAGTTCAGACCAGGGAGAGAGGGAGGTAAAACAGAGTCCTCACAGTTTGCTGACCCTCATCACCCAGGCCCAAGAAAGACTTTCAACACCTGTGGTCACTGACATTTGGGATGAAGGCCTCCTCTGAGATCCCAGCTTGTTCTTGGAGAAGTCCCTGCTCACTGAGGGAGTACCAACCTTTTGGTTAACCATAGTACAGTATGTTATAAGATTCACTATGCCTCAAATCATAGCATATTATTCAGTTAAAAATCAAAATAAGAATTAAAATGAAATATACCTCAGTTCAAATTGCAGCCAAACCTAGAGGTGCTAACAGATATTAAAAATGTAAGAAAATAACCGTATTTTCTAAGCTGTACTTGCATCTCTGTGGTTGAATTCTGAAAGTCCATTAGAAGTCCTTCCTTCTGCTGTCACTGGTTTTCCCTGAGTGTATTTCAGCTTTGTGGGCACCTCATCTGCTTGATGCAGGAACAGTCTGCATTGGCATTGCACCCCAGAACCTGCACAGCCTTCTTTCATACATCCTGGTCTTTAGGAAGTTGGGCAGGACAGGGAGCTGCATCTCCCTGTCATGTGATGCCTGAGGTTAGGAGACACACTCAGCATCCTCAGTGGCAGGAATGACTCAGCTACAGGTTCCTGGCATCTGGATTGTAGCTCTATGTTCATGCCCCTGGCCTGGAACTGAGGCAGAGTTGTATGAAAACATGCTCCTGCCCTCTGGAGCTCACCTCCAGTTGGGAATATAAAACACACATATAAAAACCATCGCCTAGGACATGCAATTTGGGGGTTTCAAGATGGCAGACTAGAAGGTGGCTGCATTTCATGTTGCTCCAGGACTCAGAATTCAAAAGAGAGATATTGAGAGACTTGGGACCAACTCAAAGCCGCCAGGTGAGTCTCTACCGTTGGGTAGGCGTCCTGGATGGGGTGGTAGTCCCAGAATGCAGGGAACTTTGTGAAGTAGAGTTGCCCAATGAGACCCCCCTCCCCCCGCTGAAGCAATGAACTCGGACAACTGGGAGCATCGTAGAGGAGGCCACTCAGCACAGTGCTTGGACTTGGAGCAACCACTGGGGCTCTGGGTGGCTGCCCAGAGAAGGGGCTGCACACGAGCTGTTTGAACTCAGAGCGACCACTCCTGAACACCGGGGGGCTGCCCGGAGGAGGAGGAGGAGGAGTGCGGCGGGTCACTTGGACTCGGAGTAAATGCATCAGAGCTCTGGGTGGCTGCTCAGAGGAAGGAGGCGAGTGTTGAGTTCTTTGGACTCAAAGCGACCGCTCCTAAACACCGGGGGGCTGCCCAGAGGAGGAGCGCGGTGGGTCTCTTGGTCTCGGAGCAGCCGCAACAGAACTTGGGGCAGCTGCCTGGAGGAGACGTGCGGTGGGTCGCTTTGACTCAGAGCGATTGCTCCTGAATACCCGGGGGGCTACCCGGAGGAGGAGGAGGAACAGGGCGGGTCACTTGGACTCAGAGTGACTGCCCAGAGCTACGGGAAGTTGGCGGGAGGAGGAGGCGTGTAGTGAGTTGCTTGGACTCCTAGTGACCACACCGGAACACCAGGAGGCTGTCCAGAGTAAGACACTTGCAGCGAGTCTCTGGGACTCAGAGCGACTGTACAGGGCTCCAGGTGGCTGTTCAGAGGAGGGGTCGCATAGCCAGGCAATTAGGTGCAGAGCAGTGTCCCAGGACCTAAGAGGCTTCTTGGTGGAAGAGCTGCACAGAGAAACACTTAGAGGGCGGAGCAAAGGTTCCAGGACTGCGGGCAGATTCTCTGAGGAGAGGCAGCCTAAGGAGACTCGTCTGCGAAGGGTGAGGCTCCCAGGCCCAGGAGGTGGGTCTGGGCCCCTGGGAACATTGCAGAGGAAGGCAGCCCAGCCCAGGCAGTAGTTGTAGATTGAGGGGAACCGCTAGGAGGGGAACTGGTGAGCGAGACCTCCCCACCCGGTGAGTCTTCCCTGCTGGGTGAGATTTTCCCACAAGGATGGTAAAATCAGAGACACAGGCCCAAACAGGCCTTGCTGCAGCCCACAGACTAGTTCCCCTTTGGATGACCATTGGTCAACAAGTGGAGGCACCTCTGCCCACTAGCAGGGAATATACCCCAACTGAAGGCCACCACCCCTAGAGAGGCAGCTTCCTTGTGGAGCACCGCATTATCAACTTCCTACAAGACTTCAGGCTACTGAAGGCTAAAAGTATATATACTAGAAATCTTCAGGGACATTATAAGTCCATAGAGGAAATCTGCAATATCTCAGCAGTCCACTGATACCTGAACAATATGAGAAAACAAGGGAAGAAAATGCCCCAAACAGATCTAGATGTTACATCAATAAAATCCAATGACAGCATGGAAGAAGAAAGAGAGTTCAGAATGTACATAATTAAAATGATCAGGGAAGCAAACGATGAGATGAAAGAGCAAATGCAGGCATTGAATGATGAGATGAGAGAGCAGATGCAGGCATTTAATGATCACACCAGTTGACAGTTAAAAGAGCAAATGCAGGAAGCAAAAGATCATTTCAATAAAGAATTAGAGATATTGAAAAAAAAAAACAAACAGAAATCATTGAAATGAAGGAAACAATAAACCAAATTAAGAACTCCATAGAAAGCATAACCAATAGGATAGAACACCTGGAAGACAGAACCTCAGACATTGAAGAAAAAATATTTAACCTTGAAAACAAAGTTGAACAAACAGAGAAGATGGTAAGAAATCATGAACAGAATCTCCAAGAACGATGGGATATCTGAAAAGGCCAAATTTAAGAATTATTGGGATTGAGGAAGGTTTAGAGAAACAAACCAAAGGAATGAACAATCTATTCAATGAAATAATATCAGAAAATTTCCCAAATCTGAAGAATGAAATGGAAAATCAAGTTCAAGAGACTTATAGGACTACAAATACACAAAATTACAACAGACCCACACCAAGACACATTATAATGAAAATACCTAACATACAAAATAAAGACAGAATTTTAAAGACTGTGAGAGAAAAGAACCAAATTACATTCAGGGGGAAACCAATACAGATATCAGCAGACGTTTCAATCCAGATCCTAAAAGCTAGAAGGGCCTGGAAAAACATTTTTCAAGCCCTGAAAAAAAATGGATGCCAACCAAGAATCTTATACCAGCAAAACTTACCTTCAAATTTGACAATGAAATAAAATCCTTCCATGATAAACAAAAGCTAAAAGAATTTACAAAAAGAAAGCCAACATTACAGAACATTCTCAGCAAAATATTCCATGAGGAAGAGATGAAAAACAAAGAAGCAAATCAGCAAAGGGAGGAATTATCCTAAAGGAATTGTCAAATAAAGGAGGAACCAAGTTGTGTCAAAAAAATAAATAAGTAAATAAAATTTAAAAAATGAACCAAATAACCGGGAATACAAATCATATCTCAATAATAACCCTGAATGTTAATGGCCTGAATTCATCAATCAAAAGTCATAGACTGGCAGATTGGATTAAAAAGAAAGATCCAACAATATGTTGCCTGCAAGAGACTCACCTCATAGAAAGAGATACCCATAGATTAAAGTGAAAGGATGGGGAAAAACATACCATGCACATTGACTCAGCAAAAAGCTGGAGTATCCATCCTCATTTCAGATAATGTGGACTTCAAGCCAAAGTTAGTCAGAAGGGATAAAGAAGGACATTTCATACTGCTTAAGGGAAGCATAAATCAGCAAGACATAACAATCATAAACATCTAGGCCCAAACTGTGGCTCATCCATGTATGTCAAACAAATCCTTCTCAATTTCAGAAACCAAATATACCATAACACAATAATACTAGGTGATTTTAACACGCCTCTCTCACCACTGGACTAGATCTTCCAAACAAAAATTGAACAAAGAAACCATAGATCTCAATAACACAATCAATAATTTAGACTTAACAGACATTTATAGAATATACCATCCAACCAAGAGCGAATACACTTTCTTCTCAGCAGCACATGGATCCTTCTCTAAAATAGACCATATATTATGCCACAAAGCTAATGTCAGCAAATACAAGAAGATAGAGACACTACCTTGTATTCTATCAGATCATAATGGATTGAAGTTAGAAATAAATGAAATATTAAAAAACAGAAACTACTCCAACTCTTGGAGATTAAACAATATGCTATTATATGATGAATGGATAACAGAAGATATTAGGAAGGAAATTAAAAAATTCTTAGAGGTAAATGAGAACAAAGAAATATCATATCAAAATCTCTGGGACACTATGAAAGCAGTACTTAGAGGAAAATTTATTTCATGGAGCGCATTTAATAAAAGAAGTAAAACTCAAAAAATAAACGACCTAACACTACAGCTCAAAGCCCTAGGAAAAGAAGTACAGACCAACAACAAAAGTAGTAGAAGACAGGAAATAGTTAAACTCAGAGCTGAAATCAATGAAAGTGAAACAAAAACAATACAAAAAATTGACAAAATAAATAGTTGGTTCTTCGAAAAAATAAACAAAATTGATAAACCTTTAGCTACACTAACACAGAGAAGATGAGAGAAAACCCAAATCACTAAAATTCGGAATGAACAAGGAAATATCACAACAGACACGATTGAAATACAAAACATAATTAGAAGCTATTTTCAAAATCTATACTCCAACAAAATAGAAAATTTCGAAGACATCAACAGGTTTCTAGAGACATATGAATTACCTAAACTGAACGAGGAGGACATACACAACTTAAATAAACCAATTTCAAGCAATGAAATAGAAGAGGTCATCAAAAGCCTACCAACAAAGAAAAGTCCAGGACCAGACGGCGTCTCAGCCGAGTTCTACAAAACATTTAAAGAAGAGCTCATTCCAATACTTCTCAAAGTATTCCATAAAATAGAAGAGGAGGGAACCCTCCCAAACTCGTTCTATGAAGCCAGTATCACCCTGATACCTAAACCAGACAGAGACACATCGAGGAAAGAAAATTTCAGACCAATATCCTTAATGAACATCGACGCAAAAATTCTCAACAAAATTTTAGCAAATCGCATACAAAAACATATTAAAAAGATAGTGTACCATGATCAAGTGGGTTTCATCCCAGGGATGCAAGGTTGGTTCAACATCAGGAAATCAATAAATGTAATTCATCATATCAATAGACTTAAAGTGAAGAATCACATGATTATTTCGATAGATGCAGAAAAAGCATTTGATAAAATACAGCACCCCTTCATGCTCAAAACACTAGAAAAAATAGGGATAGTGGGAACATTCCTTAACATTGTAAAGGCCATCTATGCTAAACCCATGGCTAATATCATTCTAAATGGTGAAAAACTGAAAGCATTCCCTCTAAAAACTGGAACAAGGCAGGGATGCCCTCTTTCACCACTTCTATTCAATATCGTCCTCGAAACTCTAGCCAGAGCAATTAGACAGACCAAAGAAATTAAAGGGATATGAATAGGAAAAGAAGAACTCAAACTATCCCTATTTGCTGATGATATGATCATATACTTAGAGGAACCAGGAAATTCCACCAGAAAACTTTTAGATCTCATAAGTGAATTCAGTAAAGTAGCGGGATATAAGATCAATACACATAAATCTAATGCATTTTTATACATAAGTGATGAATCTTTGGAAAGAATAATTAGGAAAACTACCCCATTCACAATAGCCTCAAAAAAATAAAATACTTGGGAATCAATGTCACAAAAGAGGTGAAAGACCTCTACAATGAGAACTACAGAACACTAAAGAAAGAAATTAAAGAAAACCTTAGAAGGTGGAAAGATCTCCCATGTTCTTGGATAGGAAGAATTAATATTGTCAAAATGGCCATACTACCAAAAGTGCTATACAGATTCAATGCAATTCCAATTAAAATCCCAATGACGTACCTTACAGAAATAGAGCAAGCAATCATGAAATTCATCTGGAAGAATAAGAAACCCAGAATAGCTAAAGCAATCCTTAGCAGAAAGAGTGAAGCAGGGGGTATCACAATACCACATCTTCAACTCTACTACAAAGCAATAGTAACAAAAACAGCAATGTATTGGTACCAAAATAGAAAGGTGGATTAATGGTACAGAATAGAGGACACGGACACAAACCCAAATAAATACAATTTTCTCATAGTAGACAAAGGGACCAAAAATCTGCAATGGAGGAAAGATAGCCTCTTCAACAAATGGTGCTGGGAAAAATGGAAATCCATATGCAACAGAATGAAACTAAACCCCTGTCTCTCATCATGCACGAAACTAAACTCAAAATGGATTAAGGACCTCAGAATCAGACCAGAGACCCCGCAGATTATAGAAGAAAAAGTAGGTCAAGATGTTCAACATGTCGGCTTAGGACCAGACTTCCTCAACAGGACTCCCATAGCACAAGAAATAAAAGCAAGAATCAATAACTGGGATAGATTCAAACTAAAAAGCTTTCTCTCAGCAAAGGGAACTGTCAGCAATGTGAAGAGAGAGCCTACAGAGTGAGAGAAAATCTTTGCCAATCATACTTCAGATAGAGCACTAATCTCCAGAATCTATAAAGAACTCAAAAACTCTACACCAAGAATCCAAATAACCCAATCGATAAATGGGCTAAGGAAATGAACAGACACTTCACAGAAGATATACAAGCAATCAACAAACATATGGAAAAATGTTCAACATCTCTAGTAATAAGAGAAATGCAAATCAAAACCACCCTAAGATTCCATCTCACCCCAATTAGAATGGTGATTATCAAGAATACAAGCAATAACATGTGTTGGCAAGGATCTGGGGAGAAAGGTATACTCATACATTGCTAATGGGACTGCAAATTAGTGTCAGCTACTTTGGAAAGCAGTGTGGAGATTCCTTAGAAAACTTGGAATGGAACCACCATTTGACCCAGCTATCCCACTCCTTGGCCTATACCCAAAGGACTTACAATCAGCATACTACAGAGATACAGCCACATCAATGTTCATAGCTGCTCAATTCACAATAGCCAGATTGTGGAACCAACCTAGATGTCCTTCAATTGATGAATGGATAAAGAAACTGTGGTATATATATACAATGGAATATTACTCAGCCATAAAGAATGATAAATTTATGGCATTTGCAGGCAAATGGATGAAATTGGAGAATATTATTCTAAGTGAGATAAGCCAATCTCAAAAAACCAAAGGACAAATGATATCGCTAATAAGTGGTTGATGACACATAATGGGGGGCGGGAGGGGTTAGTGTTAGGGTTAGAGTTAGGGTTATGGAGGGGGGCAAGAATGGAGGAAGGAAGGACTCTATAGAGGGAAAAGAGGGGTGGGAGGGGTGGGGGGAAGGGAAAAAAAAGCATTGCCCATATTTTCATTGTGTTTTGTGGGGACTGCACAGGCTTGAAGCTGGCATTGTCCACTGTGCTGGTCAGGATGGGTGAGCTGGAGGGTAGGGTGAAAGGAGAGGTGAATGAGAGATGGTGGAAGTCATGACACCACCTAGGGCAATGCCTGTGCCTAGGGGGGATTTCTAAGCTCTCAGGGTGGAGGCAGATGTGTCAGAAGGAACCCTGTGCTGGAGGATCAGGGTTTGTGTAAGATCCAGAGTGACTAGTAAGACCCAGAGTGACTGTGGAGGACATGAGAAATGTCCAAGCAGGACCAACTTAGGCCATGTGGGTTTGACATCCTTTGTCACACCTTCCTTCCCTGAGGCCTGCAAGAACTACCTGTAGGGCACAAAGAGTGCAGAACCTTCTGCTGACTCCAGGGCCCATGGAGACAACTTTCACCAGGTGAGTGGGTTTTGAGTGGCTCTGCAGACACTTTGGACAGATGCACAGCACCACCCCATGAACTATCAGCACATCCCCAGTGATGGAAGCTCCCTAGAAGTATTCGGCCTGGGCTCTTACCTCAGTTCAGGGACTTGTGTCACTTCAGAGTCCCTAGTCTGGACGAAAGGAATGTGGTGAGTTGGACTTGGGCACAGGCTCCTTGAATCAGCTGGTGGGCAGAGCAGGAAAGGCTGGGTGGTGGTCTTCCTTCCAGCAGCCTCACCCACAGAGTCTCTCCTAGAACAGAAATGGTGCAGCAGGTGCTGAATCATGTAGAAAAGGATGGGCACTCAAATGCAAGAGCCCAGACTGTGTGGAAGGCTCTGGGAACTGCCAAGGTGTCTGCAATCAGATTGGTGTCTGAGGACTGTGAAATACAGCTGAGAAATATCTCAGCTGTATGCCTGGCAGTGGGTCCAGGGCTGAGGAGGCAACTGAGATGTTCACCTCCACTGCAGCTTATGACCCAAACTGAAAAGTTCTGAGCATGCACCATGGTCCTAGGCCCATGTTCCAGGCCCAGGACTGCCCATATGATACTTCCCCTGATCAGCTGTGATAGGGTGAACTAGCATGGTGAGGCTGGAGGCACAACCAGCCCATGCAGTCTGCAGTCAGGACTGTCCCTGCCCATCAGGCCTCTGGAGTGAGCCCACCCAGAGACCAGTAGTGTTTTAAATAAGACTTTCCCCAGATGATGGTGAATCCCAAGAAAGCTGGATGAGGCCCACATACATCCTCTCTTTCCATTCAGACTTCCTGCTTCGTCTCTGCAGGCTCTACAGTCACAGTGTGCCCAACACAGTGGTACTTAACTTGACTTGAATATAGATCTTCACACCCTTCCTGTTTCTTCTGGTCAGTGTTGGCTGTTTCTTTCATTCTCCTATCTTTAGGCAGAAGAAAGAGATACTAGCCATGTGGATGAAGCTGGTTTTGGAGATGAATATGTGCCCATAAGCACACTTCCCTCCATCCTGCTGGGCATGGAGAGAGTAGGTGGGAATTCCCAGAATAGCCATAACCCCAGGAGCCCAGGGAGCCCTCACTTTGACCCTCCTACCTGCTCACCTGTAACCTGCCCTTCACACGAAGACCTTGTCAGAGGAAGTGAGATACAGCCTCCTGCTGTAAACTGTAGCCTCAAGCCAGGCTATAAAGGTAAGTATACTCTTTCCCTGTCCCACATCTGGACAATATCTAGACTCTGTTTACTTTCTCAGGTATCAGATGGATCCTGGACTTGGGGTTAAGTCATTGGGTAAATCACTGAAGCTCAATCTTATCTGTGAAAGGGGAAGTACCTCCCCCTAGGTTATGGGAGGAGAGCGCCCAGGATAGGAACTGGGCACTGCAGGTGTTCACTACAGTCAGTTCTGGTCCCTGCATGGACCAAGAGGAAGTGATCCGAGGCCCAGGTCTACACTGCCTGACTCTGAAGGCCAAGGCCCAGTGACAGGGCTGCAGGGGAGGAACAGAAGCAAGAGCACCAGCAGGCTAATGGGCTGGCTAACAGGGATTCAGTCCCAGTGCTTGGAGCTCAAGCTGCAGGGCTTGTGTAGCCACACCCCTCCATAGTGTCCTGCAAGCCTGCACAGGGTCAGTGGGGAATGGTACCAGTGACCCAACTCCACTTCAGATGCAGCTTTTTGATGTATATTATAAAATCATAAGCCTGGGTAGAAAAACCTATGGCTAGACCATTTGTACCATTTTGGATGCTGAACATGTGATTACCGTAGATAAAGTAGGAAAACATAGATTTGGGAACATGAAGAACAATGTGAGGCTGTGCCTCCATTTCCCCATGTGAAGCTGGAGTGGCCATGAATTTCCTCCATGAACATGCTGTGTGTCTGCACTTGTGTTTTGTTGCTTGTCTGGTCACTGAGTTCTTGCTCCTGTTCCAGCAAAGCCAGCAGCCCTGGATTCACGTGGCAGTGTCCTTGGCCAGCCGTCCTCCCAGTCACCCAGGCCCATGTGAGCATCTGTTTTGAAGGTTGGGGAGAAAGTGAGATGAATGAACTGTTTTTGACCTGAGGGTCAGGAGGGTGGACATGAACCACTGCTGCTGTTGACTCATAGGTCTCCTGAGGCTGGGTACCTTGGTTCATGAAGGGGGACAGTTGTATTCCAGTCAGATCTTACTTTGGGGATGGCATGAAGCTCAGGTCAGCTGGAGGTCAGAGCATGCACCTGAGACTCCTCCTCATTCTTCCACAGCATCTGCACTGAGGTCTCCAGCTCCTCTCAGGACCTGTGCACCCCCACACAGAGCACCACCAGCCTGCACCTGGACCCAGTGAGGGAATGCTTGTCCTTGCCGTGAGCTCCCCAGGGCCCATTCCCTGCTCCTTGTGACTCTGCTCACTTACCTTTTCCCAGATCCCTAAGGCCCTTGGGTACAGTCTGGCTGAAAGTCCTTCCTGAGCACAGGGCCCCATCATTAGCTGTGGGGAAGACATGCTTCCCAGGGAAGTCTCAGACTCCTGACTGTGGTGCAGGTAATAGGATCACTGCCTTCACAGGGTGATGCTGGAAGCAGGGAGACACAGGGTGCAGTCCACAGTATGTGGTGAGCACAGGCAGAGCATGGGGGTCCTCCCTGAAATCCTGGCTTACAGGGCACAGCTACCCAGCACCTGGTCACAGAATACAGGCTCCACCTGTGTCATTGCATGGGACTGCAGGAGAATACTAGATATATGTCCAGGGGATCCTTGGAGGAGTTTAGGCTGCTCCAGTGTGACCACCCACTCTAGGCCGCAGATGGGAGTGTCCAACGAGCTGATTTAGAAATGCCACAGAAACCCTACTGAGCACCCAGAATCAACCTGCTATCTTCCTGTCTTTAAAATGGCAGGTGAGAAGCAGACCTGGGGCCATGATTGCAAAGCTGTGTCACCATGGTCAGGTCACTGCACCTCTCTGAACCAGACTCTCCATGTTCTAACCAATACGAGAAGCATCACAGTCTGCTACAAAGCCACACTGAGGGACTTGTGGATGGGCAGTGCTGTACCACTGTGTTCACTGGCTGCCTTTTCCTTCTTGTGATAGCAGAGTCCAGGAGCAGCAAGTCCTGCTCACTGTGGCACCAGCAGCCCAGTCCCTGAGAAGAGCCCTGTCAGTGTCAATTGTGTGGCCCTGGACATCCAGCTGAGTGACCCCAGTGCCAGCCACAAGGTGCCTGGGAGATCAGAGCTTTGGGGAAGTCAACCCTTGATCTCTCTCCCTATACACACTTCCTCAGAGACTTCACCCTTCTTTAACTGGTGTCACCATCAAGTCACAGGATCCTTCCATCTGTCTCTCACATGTATAGAGAACCCCAGCTATCTCAGGGTTATGGAGCCAGTGACAGAAGGAACTCAGGGCCCCTGCTTCCTTATCTGAGTTATTGTCTGAGGAGCACTCACTGTGGGGCAGGCTTTGGGGCACAGCACCTAGAGAATAGACCAGGCAGTCAGTACAGGATGATGGAGCTCTCTCTTTGAAAGTTGAGGGCTCTCCAGGGAGCACACAGAAGGCCCTGTGGCTCACACATCATGCCTCCTCCCTCAGGATGAGTGCTGGAGGGATGGGCTTGGGCTCATTTCCACAGCCAGGGAGCACAGACAGATCCTGCACCCTGAACCTCATCTGGATGCATGATGTGGGTAGAGATAGTAGCATGGGATTATCCAAACCATGGAAGGGCGGGACCTTAGACTACTCACAGGACCTGTCACCTCAAAGATGGGGACAGTGTGCTTTGAGGTCAGACTGAAGCCCATGCTCAGTAGAAGAGGGCTTCTGAGGCAGGCAGGGCAACCTCCTCTCCCCTTTATCTGGGACCACCCTGTTCATCCCATCTCTGCCTAACTGGTGACTCAGCCACTCTCTCCTCAGACATCCAGGTCATCTTCTTCTGAGGAAGACAACTACATTGGATATACTGAGAGAAGACCCAGGCCCTGCAGCACACCATGAAAGAGTGGGCAGCCATGGGAACAGTACCCAGTCCTGCCAAGGGCAGCAAGCTATGCCTGGTCTTTGCCCTCCTCCTGCCCCTCAGCTTCAACTTCAGGGACTTGAGCCCTTGCCTGGGAGGCCAGGGATTACCCAGGTGCTTCCTTGGCCACTCAAGATAGCTGTGATTTCTGTGAGCAAAGCCAGACCTCTGCCACCACTCAGTCCACGATCCTCCAGACCTGAATATTGAGAAAGGACAAACTTATCGGTGCTTTCTGTCAAACCAGAGAATCTCCATGTTAACCCTGCACTTCCTGATGTCCTTTTCTTATAATGGCTGCCCTTCTACATCTGCACTTTCTCAGCCTTCACTTCCTCAAAATCTGTTCATGCCCAAGACTGTGCAGTCATCCTGACTAGTGGGCCATGATCAAGTACCACTTGTTTCAGGGATAAAGAGACCAGGAGATGGCCTTCTTGGTGTCTTTGCTTTTAGTGTTGATTGCTGTGTGCCCCCTTTGGCATGTAGAATAAACTGCTTGCCCTATTTGCAGAGCCAATTAGTCTCCAAGTGTTATTTTTGTTTCCTGTGGTACCCAGGATCATGGATACTTCCACCTTGGTTCTGGGCTCTGGGTCAGGATTCACACCAAATTTCCCTCTCAAACTCAACACTCTTCCCTCAGCATTCAGTCCCAGAATAGGATCAGTTGTCCCTCTGGGTCAGAAGCAAGGACCTGCAGACCAGGATGATCAGGGTCACCTATGAAAAGAACAGTTAAGGAAGAAGTCAGAGAATGAAGGACAGGATCCCAGAAGAGCAGGAGCATCTGACACCCACCAAGTCCTTTCAATCTAAGGCTGTGGCAGGGCAACAGCAGCTACTTTCACAAGGCAGCAGGAGGAGAGTGAGGAGGAAGGAACAGCCATGGCACATAGCTCAGAACAAGGCTCCAGACATATGTTGGTCCAGACCTTTGGAATTGCCTATCTTCTGCCCCTGGGGGGCTGTTCTTTTCCCAGTTCTATGGGGCCCCAACCCACCTGTAGCTTCAAAGTGCCAGCATCATGGGCTGTGGGAGGGAGCCTGTGGATGGAGCTGATGCAGGGCTGGGACCAGGGACAGCAGAGCAGGTTGGGCAGGCAGTGCAGCGAAGGCCTCCTGGTGGGCTATGAGACAGATGAGGCCACAGAGCAGATGCAGGCACACTGCCACAGGGCTGGTGGAAACTGAGCATGGTGCAGGGTGGAGCAGAGGGAGAAGTGACAAGTACAGGGAGCCATGTGTCTGTGGCAGTGGGACCAGAGATCAGGCACAGCTGTGGTCAGGGTTTACCCCAGGGTGTGGACCAGTGCTTCTTAACTCATTGCATCTCCATTGAGTCCAGCATTCCAGGTGCCATGCTGGACTTGGTCCACCTCTTCTGCTTGCAAGGTCATCCAAGTTCAGGCTTCATCTCAGGCTCTTCCTCTCAATTTATGAGGGAATCTTCTTTTTTCTCACTGAGTTCCTGACCAGCATGCTGCAGATGTGTCCAGATACTGATGCCCTCTATCCCCCATTGATGCCCCTTGTCCCAAGATGCCATGAGTATCCACCTGTTCTCAGCATGTCAGGAGGGGAAGGAAACTGGTCTCAGGTCCTGACAGAATCAAGTGGGTTGTGTTTTCCTGGTGACATATCACATTGGCCAGCAGCATGCAGGGAATTGTAGACCATTACAAATGTTCTGCCTACCTTAACAGAGGGACTGAAAGTGGCATCCACACTCACTGGTTTCCACTGTGGGTGAGGCTGAGTGGTGATGGTGCCATATGTGGCTCATACATTCTCAACAGGGTGTCACCTCAGAGTCCTCTCCCAGATGATCCCAGGAAGGCCACTGTGCCATGCCAGGCTGAAGTCACTCTAACAGAAGTCTGGTACTCTTCTTGGCTGGGAGCAAGAATAAGTCTTCTATTTCAGAGTCTGTTCTCTGATCCATTAAATGGAAGTGCACCAGCGTCTGCCAGTTCAGGTTTCTTGACATAGCAAAAGGAAGTCCTCTGACATCTCTAGGGATGGTGACATTGGAGCAAAAACACAGCTCCACCCATAGCAGGAGCAGTTAGCCCCTCATGTCAGGCTGGTGCCCCCTCTTTCCCTGCTTCCCACTGATCTGCTGCCCCATATTTGATGGGGAGGCTTGTGTTCAGGGGTGTTCCAGGGCCTTCTGGACTTCCTCTACAGTTCAAGGGATGGGGTTGTGCTAAAGGGAGGATTGAATTGCAGCACCTGGAGCCACAGGGAGCTCTCTTCCCAGCCAGCCACTGGCCTGTGCTCATGTCCAGTTCAGTGGAGGTCACCATCCACCCTCCAGTTCTCCAAGATCTCACAGAGAAGGAAGTAAGTAGGTATTGGCAGCAGGTGTTCTGGGCAGCCCAGAGTTCTCAGGACCTGACAGTCTGCACCTTGCAGGGAAGCATGCACAGTGTGTAGTAGGCCTCTCTTGGACTGAGACCCTTTCCCCTTCCTCCCCACTAGCATGCACCTTGACTCTGTCCTCCCTGCCATTCAGCTCTGCTGTCCAGGTCCTCCTATCCAGGCACGAGCCTGGTCATGCTTTTATTCACAGGTAGGAAATCTTTGAGACTGGTAGGGAGCAATCTCTGTCTATACTACCCAGAAAAGAGAACACCAAGCTCTCCAAACCAGCACTGTCCAGCAGGCAGAGAATACACTTAGGTGGTGCTGGGGTCAACCTGAACCCAAGAAAGTAAAACAGAGGTTAGATTTCAGACTCATTAATAATATATGTGTAACACACATGTTGAAGGAGTAATGTGTATCAGGATGGAGCCAGTGAGCATGAATGTGAAACAGTAGATGTCTTAAGTACCCATCTGAAGTGTGAAGGGAAATAGGATGTCATAAGGACCAAGTCAGGAAGCAGGAGGTACCCACGTGCTGCAAAGGCACAGTCACTGAGGACAGCAGGTCCACCCACACCTCACATGACCTGGCCATTTGCAATCCTCCTGTGCACCAAGGGAACTGAGGTGAGGCTACAGAGCATGCATGTGCAGGCAAGCTCCCAGCAGCTTTCTCCATAACTTCCCAACCACAGCACACAAGTGTCCTCCACAGAAGGCCACCCACCCACACCACACAACACAGCTCAGCAAGACCAATGAACTCCTGGTGCAGCATTTATGCAGGGTAAATGGAGTCAGAGAAAACATGCAAAATGAAACCAGAGTTCATACTGGGTGTGCATCATTTTCTAGAAACAGCTAGTGACAAGCAGATCCATGGTTCTGGGGGGCGTTGTGGGGAAGGTGAGGAAGGGTACATTTGTGACCTTCATCAGGGCGGTGGCTTCATGGAGGACACAGAAGCTACCCTGAGAAACTGTTGGATACTCCATTCAAACACCTGCACATCACTGTGGCATTCACACTGCACTGAAGGAGTCCAGATCCTCAGGTCCCAGCCAGGATGGCAGGAGGCACTGGAGTCAGAGGAACAAGAGGGTCATGACTGCTCCATGAGACTGAACAAACCATGAAGATGATGTTGAGTGCATTTCTGTGACCTAGGATTTAAACTGGGGTGTTTCTGCCAGCAGAGCATGTAAAGTGAGGTCTGCTCCCCCTTTCTCATGTGTCCCCTGCATTTCTGCCCTCACTGAGCACCTGCCTTGTGTCCCCTGAACTTCAGCTCCAAGATTAGGGAGACTGCTCCACCCTGGGGACCTGGTTCTCATCTCCCCTGCTGTGGGGAAGTCAGATGTCCACTGGACTAGGATGAGTGCTGGTGAGCCCTTCCCCTCCAGTGGACCTCAGACCACCCCATCACAATTTGTCAACTCCCCTCTTTCTCTGCAGTCCCCCAGGCCTTTTCCCCAGCCTGGAGGCCTTGGTCATCTTCTCTCCATCTCTGACAGTCCACAGCATAGATGCCATCAACCATAACCTCTCACCCTCTCATCAGGATGCTCATCAGCCCCTTCAAAATCAGAATGTGGCTGGGCAGGATGGCACATGCCTGTAATCACAGTGGCTCAGAAGGCTGAGGAAGGAGAATCAAGAGTTAAAGGAAAACCTCAGCAAAAGTAAGTGTTGAGCAAATCAGTGAGACCCTGTCCCTAAAGAAAATTTTAAAGAGGGCAGAGAATATGACTCGGTGGTTGAGTACCCTGGAGTTCAATCCCTGGTACCACAAATAAAACAGAAAAAAAAATGAAAACAAAACTACAACAACAAAAATGCACAGTTTGGATATGATGCTGCTCAAAAACACAATCACCTCTGTCTGGGAAATAAAAGACAGGAAGAGGCTGCTGGGCCTGATCACAGGCAAGGGTGAGCCCTGAACCTAGAATCAGGATAAAAGTACAGGATACCCACATCTACTTTGGTTCTTGGAATGCTCTTTTGTTTGAGTGGAAAACTGCAGATTTTAGGCCAGATGCACTAATGCACACCTATAATCCATGTAGCATGAGAGGCTGGGGAGGAGGATGGAAAATTTGATGCCAGTCTTACCGACCCTGTCTGAAAATCAGAAATAAAATGGACTGGGCAGGTAGATCAGACCTATAGTGCTCCCGGGAATTAATACTCAAACCCCAGTACCTAAAGGAAACCACAAAAGAAAGAAAAACTGCTGCTGTTTATGAAGATGCAGGCTGGGGGGATTGTTAAGTTTTCAGAAATCCATAAAGCGTCATCTGTATCTGCAGATTCTGAGGTGGCATGCTATAAAGCAGTTACTGCCCTACCTCATGCTGCACAGAGAGGAACATGAAAGACAGTGGCTCTCATGGTTTACCTCTCCAGGAAGAAGAGATTAGGAGTCTGTGGTGGGGGCTGTGTCACCAAGAAGCTGCCCCCCTCTGCTGACCCAACACTTGAGCCTGGACCCTCATTTGAATACAAGTGCTGGTGACTGCTGCTGGGTGAGTTGGTCAATCCTGCAAGTAAAGAAAGCCCAGAGTCCACTGGTGGGAGCAGAATTGCTGTCCTACAAAGACTCAAGTGGGGAGGCAGACAAACATCCAGGTCACCATCCTGGGGCCCCTGAACAAATTCAGCACCCCTGGCCTCTGCCTCCAACTCTGGAAGGATCTGTGCCAACATTGATCCCAGCAGCCTCCTCAGACTTCCAGAGAACAAGCGAAGTGACCTGTGCTGACTTCTATCTGATCTTTGCCATCCATATTGCTCCACCTAGTGCCACATCCTGTGCTGGGCTCTGCCATGCTCCCTTCCAGCTCTGTGAAGATGTGCAGGCCATCTTTGGCAAGTGCACAGACCCCAGCCACCAGCCAACTAGGATTCCATTTCCTCCACTGGCCTTTGGTCTCCTATCAATACCTCAACCTGCCATTTGTCTGTCTCTCCATGTAACATGTGTCTGAGAATATCTCAGGATTTGCTTCTCTCTTAAAGACAAGTTGTCACTTCATCATCTTGGAGTGGACATAGGTGTAAGAGGGAAGGGCTGGAGAAGGCATGAGGAGAGTGAGGAGGGTAGATACAGAACAGGATCCTCCACATGCTCTCTGCTCAGGACCCAGCCCTCTGAGGAAGTCAATGCTTGTCTCCCTGAACCCCCATCCATTGGTCTCCTCCTACGGGACACCTCTCCCATGGACAGCCTCTTCCACAGGAATGAAAACACTGCACTGCAAGGAGTCTGGCTGAGGAGGCCCCCTGGGCCAAGGTATGTGGGGAACCTCGGCCTACGCACCACCTCTGAGGGCACCCCTCCTGCGCTGCTCAGTACAGGCTCCTCAGAGACTGACCCCCACCCCACATGCACTTTCTGTGCCATGCCTTGTGCACTCTTGTTCATGTTGGGGCCTCCCAAGCAGAAGTCTTCTCCCTCCCTTGCCTCCCCTTGATGCTCCTCTAGCACCTCCCAGCAAGACACGTCACCTCTGATGGCTGCTCCTCATTTTGCTGAGATGGCACATCTGTTCCACCATACACCTCAAACCCAGAGGCCTTCTCGTGACCAGCCATGTGGGACATATTGGTCCCCACCACCCTTCCTCCCTGACTCTCACTTGCTACTCACCACTGTTTCCATGGGGACATGCCTGTGAGCAGGTGAACACTGCAACCTGTCTCACCTTCCCTTCCCTCCCACTGCTGCCTTGGGTGACTTGTTTCTTTTACAACAAGATTTCTGCCTGCTGGAACAAGCTCACCCATGCCCATCTTCTGGTCAAAACCAATGTCACCTCCCAGTCTACTGCTTCTGCCCTGTGTGCTTCTGGAAATTTCACACATCTTACTGCATCTCTCCCTACCTTTGGCCTCAAAGCCTCAGAGCTCCATCATCTGATCCAGGAGGGATCCAGGTGGTCAATCAGCCTCTCCTCTATGCACCCTGAGGGGTTTCATGACAACTCACAAGATGACCAAGGGGCACAGTGCTGTATCTGCTGAGGCTAGACGAGGGGTATCCAGACAGTTGGTTCTATCTCTGGTGTGACTGAATTTATTTTAAGGAAAATATGTCACACAGAAGAGCCACCTGTCTGTGGAAGAATCCACATTCAGACTCTGATCACAGCTCACACACTCCAATAACCCTTGCAGGATTCTGACTGCAATGCAGCTCTGTGAACCCTGGAGAAGAAAGCAGCATGCTCCTGGGTGTACACATTCAGGATGGTATCCTTGCATCTCACATCTACCAGTTTGCAAAATCTCCATGTCTGCTCATCACATTACTTCTCTCCAACCAACTGGGGTCCTGGGACACAACCTGCTACCATGCATCCCCTCTACACCACCCTCGGGGACAGTAGCACAGTGAGGACAGAGCCCAGGTTCTCCTGTCCACCACCCACATCCCCCACTGTCATTCATCCTCCTGGGGTACCCTGATGGATGGAAGGGTAAGCAAACCCAGCCACTGCCTTTTTCTATCCTTGTTCAGGGTTGCCACACACTCAGATCCTCCAGATGTTTTCCATGTGCTTCAGGGCACCAAGTACCCCTCGACCCATGGTCTGTGACCTTGACCTTCTGCCTGGGCACTTGCTCGTGTGGTCAGTTGCTCCATCCTGTTCAGGACTCTTCCAAGGTTTGGATAGGTCTGCACCAGACACCATTCTAAATAGCTCCTTATCCCACAACAAAAACCCACCCTGTCCTGATCCTCCCTTGAAGCTGTTCTTGTCCACTGCCCAAGGCCCAAGGCCAGCACCAGAGACAGAAGGAACTCCCAACACCAGAGACAGAAGGCAAATCACACCTCAAAACACACAGAGAAGTCCACAGGAGTTGGTGCCCAGTTCTCTGACTGTTGAACCAGGCCCTGGCAGACAGTGAGAATCGAAAGGACCTACTGGCATCTGAGACTTGAGCCCATGAAATGTGGACTTCTGAGGACCTGTCTTCTGCTTCTATTAACTGGTGAGAATCACACAAGAAATTCTCTTTGATCCAAAACAGCATCCATCTCTTCTTCCTGCAACATGAAGCCCTGGGACTTGGAAACCTTCGAGTGAGACATGCAGTGCACGCCCAAGAAGCATTAACCCTGGGATACAGAACAAAGGCTTCAAGCTATAAGTGTGGCTGGAAACTTGTGTACATCTCTCATATAAATCCACAGCTGACTGCACCATTCTCTGTCTCACTAGTGAATGGTCATGAAGGTAGTGAATGCTCATTAGAATAGAATTCATTTACTGAAGATGACGTTGACAAGATGCCTTTGCAATTATTTGGCACCTGCCCCTGTGCCAGGCACTCTTCCAACCCCATCACACACTACTCATTCTAGCCCTTGCCACATGTGTGTTTCTATGGCCCTGAGAAGCCCCCTGGGGCCTAGACATAGGACACAGGCCCAGCAGCCCCCACTTGCTCTTCATGTCCACTGTCCCCATTCATGGGCTCTGTCATCCTGCCAGGCTCAGGAGGCAGATGGGAAGAGATGGTCATGGTGCCCACAGCTGGCATGACCTCATTCACCCAGCACTGAGGAAGCAGGAGGAGTGTCTTTGGAGTCTGCCTCACAGTCACCAAGAAACTCTGATGCCATTCTGCTGATGGTGTCCTGGCTGTGACCTTCTGCACCTACCACCAGCCCCTCCGGGACCCTGGTGGTATATCCACCCCTCAGCACCCTGGTGGAACTTCTACAGACAAAGGCTTTCACTACCTCTTCCTACAGCAGAAGCTCTGCAAGCTGGTGAGCACTGCTACACCCAGCATCCTGGCAGCCATGCAGTAGTGGATGTCATTCCAGAGCTGCACCAACTCCTTGCTTCCTACTTGCACTCAGAAACTTGGGAAACAGAACATGCTGATACCTGACTGTCCTTGCCAATTCAGGTTGCCTCCCACTAAAACCAACTTTGGGGAAAGCAGTGATGACTGTGGGGAAAGAGGGGGTCTGGGTTTGAACTGAATGATCAGCTAATCCACAGTTTGTTGATGCAAGGTGAGTTACAGTACCCACTGGGCTCTGAGGAAGAGGCCTGCCATGGAGGCAGTTCTCAAGCTGTACCAAGTGCTTCATCTTAGTAATCAAGGGGGCAGACCCAACAACCCACCTGGACACCTTCCAACCATCCCATCAGAGCAAGGTTCTTGGCTGCACAGGTGAAGAAGATAGGCATGAAGAAGCCCAACAACCCATTTTGGGTTGCACATCAAAGGTGAAACCACAGTCATGGCCAAAGAATTCTGACCCCAGGTGCCTTGTTTGACCCACACCTTAAGTCAAGGACCACCATCTCCCACCCAGCAGGACCAGGCCCTCATGATTGACGTATGTTCAGAGCTAAGTGGGATGAAGGGGTCCCTGTTGTGTTCAGTGATAGCTCACTCACCCCCAGAATTAAACTAACAACAAGCTCCTTAAAGTGGAAAGAAGCAAGAACACTGTTGTGTACACTATTAATCTAGGTGTCTCTCAAACCACTTTGTGTAACATTTTAAACATTAGAGCATTAAGCAAATAATCTTATGTGCAATTAATACTAAAGCTGATTTAAGAATGAATTCTTCAAGACTGCCCTTGTAATCTCCATTTCTTCTGTGTTTGGTGGATGAGCTTCTAAGTTGTTTCAATTGCACTGTTGGTGCATATACTAAGTAAACCCACATTTTTTGAAGTGGCATAACTTAGTCTTAAAACACAAACTGGAAACTACCAGTGATGCATAAAACAACACTTGCTGAAATGCAAAAAGTCTTTTAAGAGCTAATATTAGAAGCTGAGGTACAGCTCATTGGTTCTCTACCTAAGATGCATGCATCCCTGCATCCCATCCCAAGCACAAAAACATGTGAAATGATGAATCATGCAATGTGAACACTGGGATAATACAATACTATGCTAAAACACAAGATGAGGGAAAAATAATGGAAGGGAACAGTGAAGTTGGGGAATTCATAACTCAGTACACGTTCTGATCTTGAAAATGGATCCGTGTTTGCTCTGAGGTTTCTAGAGTTCAAATGCAAACAGAAAACTCCCCAAGCAGTGAATGTAGGTGAGGAGGGGAGGAGGCAGGTATAAATTACAGTCCACATGCTTATCTGTGCCAGAGATGGGACAAACATGCTGAACTTATTAAGTTAGTATTAAGGTCCCTCCCACTCAGGGTCAACCCCTCCATGCCTAGGCGTTCAGCTATGCAGTAGGCAGATGCACAGTGCTGGGGGTAGGTGGGGGTCCTCGTCCACTCACAGAGGTCACTGGTGTCACCCTACTTTGGTGGCTCCTGCTGTCCCCTGTCACAAGGGATTATAGAGTCCTATCTTACAACTCTGTAGCACTGGGTGACCACTCAGTTGCTTACTCCCAGGCTGAGGAGCAGAGGGCAATGGGAGAATTTGGAGTGCAGACTGTACCAGCCAAGTCCCTCCAGGCTGTGCAAAACGGCGTGCCCAGTCCTGAGCTACTCCATTTTGTATAGTAGGAGCAGTGTGCCTTGAGCTACTCCCTTCTGAGTGCAAGTGCTGAGAATCCTTGTCTGGACAGGTGGATGATCACTAGATGCTGGGCATGCAGAACTGACCAGGAGGAGTGACCCCAACAGGGTGCAGTGGTGCACATCTGTACCCCAGTCTCATGGGAGGTTGAGGTGGGAGGATCACAGGTTCTAGGCCAGCCTGGGAAACTTAGTGAGCTCCTGTCTCAAAATGGAAAACATAGATCTGAGGTGCAGTTCAGTGGAAAGGTGCCCAGCTACTGGGTTCAACCTAAGCACTACACACTGAGAAATAAGAAAGAAAAGAATAATCCCCACTGTGCAGCACAAGCCTAAGGCACAAATTCATGGATAAATTAATCATGTTCATAAAAATCACCACCTGTGAATTTATTAAGTTATCAGATGCACATGGACACATGGGTGTATCAGACCCACATCTGGGAAACCAGGACCGTGAGCTTACCAGACACTGCAGACCACCTAACAATACAGCCCTCTCACCTGAACACCAGGAGAGGCTCCTGAGATAGTGGCAGAGAGTTGCACAGTGACCCACCATCTTATCATACTCACCAGTGGATGCATCAGGGGTCAACTGACCAGGAACTCAGGAGGTCAACAGGTGAACTATTGAGGGGCCCTGGGACTTCAGCTAATTCACACTTCCTGCTTAACCCATCTTTGTGAAGCTGCCTGCCATCAGGACCCTGGCCTTGACCCCGTGCCATGGGCTGCTTTGCTCTGTGCCCTTGAGCAACGAGCATTTGTAACTGCTTCAACTTTGATGTCACTGGGAACTCTTTAAACTCTGTGGCAACTGTTAACCCTTTCTCAGCCATTTTGTGATATCTCTATCTTTGTATGATGTATGGTGTGTTCCTTGAGTGTTATTAGTAATTAAGATTGGAATAGAGTAAAAGAACATGTCATTGTCGCATCATGACCTCTTGTGAACCCTGAGTACTCAGTGAATTAAAGCCAAGGGAATTGGCGTAGCTTGTGAATTTATTGTTACACACCAAGTTCTGAAATCCCAGAAAGATACAAGTATGTACCTCTGTGTTAATGGCACAGATCACTCACAACAGATGGTAATGCCTGAAAAGAACCTGGTTTCAGCAGCCTGTGACTTTTGCTTTAGGGGTAGCTTCCATTTCCCCATGGGGCCAAGGCACACTGTCTCTGTTGCCCAGGCCTTTGAGACATCTCTGAGGTCTGCCATCTCCAGGGTGCAGACTTCATCCTGGGATGCCCCAGTGACTAGGTAATCCCTGATCCTTCTTGAATTCCCTTTCCCATCATGTCTGGGACTCCAAGACTTGCTGATGGATCCCAGGTTATCTGTACTCCAAAGTTTTACTTTGAATTTGACTACAACATCCCTCCCTGGAGTAATGTCAGAGACTGGAGATGCAGGCGAGGGGATGCAGAAGATACAGCAGGGAGAAGGTTCATCCTCCAAGATGGAATGGGACTTCTGTTCTACCCTAGATGTGGACTTGGAGGCAGTTGAAGAAGTCATGCCAGGTGCAGATCCAGTGGGAGGAGCCTGGGGAGAACTCTGGCCTCCTGAGGTTCCAGAGACCAGAGGATCTGAAATTCTTCTATTGTAGGTTCATCCATTTTGGTGGCCAGGTCTTTAAAACCACCAGTCTTTTGAGGTGGCAAGAAAGCTATTACCACCTCAGTCACTGATGACCTCTGGAACCCCTGGTGTGGGTGGACCTCAGAGCTTGGAGGAAAGCTGCCCTGTTAGCCTGGGAGCTTGCTGGAGCCACCATAGACCTGGAGAGAAGGAAAGTCTTCACACTCACCATTCCCTCCTTGTTGGGTGAAGCATCAGATGTCCCCATTGTAGCTTGTTCTTGGGAGTCAGTGTCAAATGCTTTCCATCTAGATTGGGGTGTAACTGACTTGCTTTGATCACACCCTGGGCTTTCTCAATGAAGAAGGAAAGTGAGACACTGAGAATGCTGGATGTGAAACTCCTTGGACACCAAGGAACCTGTTCTTGTCTGTTCCAGAGCTCTAGGTCCCTTGAGGTCTTTCATGAGTGCTCATCCCAGGAACCAGGGATGAGACCCCTTGGACATGTGGGTTCATTTCTGGCAGAGCAGTGAGCTATTGTCACTGCACATGGAGGCTTCTTTGGTCTCCAGGAGGCAGCAGCTCAGGGGTCTGGTAGAGGTCCACCTTCTGTAAGTCTTGGGACTCTTCCACAGTCAGGACAGTCAGAGGTACAGCCCAAAGTCACCACTGCCTACTTTCCTGAGGGAAAGGGAAGGTTTCACTTTTGTAAACCTTAATTTCCTTGCTGTGAAGTCAGATGAAGATGATCTTGCTTCATAGGGTTGTGGCTCGGTCCCTGCAAAGTGGTTTTCAGTGTGCTGGGGCATACACCATCCATACTCAGGCGGAATGCTCTGTCTGCATTCTCTGGGCATTGTCTGCATTTTTCTTCACAGCAGTGCATTCCAGAGCCACAGGAAGAAGTGTCCACCTGTGAGCAGTGACTAAAAATAGGAGACCCATCCACCTCAAACTGCTACTTTGTCCTGCAAGTCAGGTGGCAATGTCTACAGATATTTTGTCTGTCATAACTTGGGCAGGGCATGGACTGACCATCAGGGGTTGAGGCCAAGAGTGCTGTTTCACACCCCAGGGTGCTCAGGAGCACCCTATGACACAGAGTACCAGACCCAGACATCAATAGGGCTGGGGTTGAGAGACCCTGGCCCAGGAAAAAAACTACCTTTAGCAAATAAGGTCATTGTTTGGGTAAGGACTTCAACAACCCTTGAGCACTCAAGGAATGTATTCAGGATTGTCCTTGGAGCCTAATATTCTTCCTTCCTATCCCTCATGCTGTTGGACTTCAACTAATAGGTAAGTCAGACACAGGTGTGTGGGTCTCAGGCCAGTGTTTTCATTGTGCCCAAGTGGACCTTGATGACATAAATTCTGTGCATTAAAGTGTATATAAAATATGTGCTCATGGAAAGCATATATATGTTCTTAGTCAAACTTTAAAGTGTATTGGGGAAATTTTAAATTTCATTTAATATTGAAAATATTTAGTTCAAGAGGTCCCAGAAAGAACAGAGATAGTGCAAAGAGTGGCTGACAGGAATGGCACCCAGCCAGGGAGGAAGATTCAATTTGCTTCTTCTTAGCTCACTGATGTTGGCAACACTTCCCCCATGAATCTCAGCCTACTTGCCCTTAAGATCTCTTCTTCACCTCATAGGAGGTTATTGTACAGATCAAGACAGCATTCCTACCAAGCAACATAGTCAAATGAATAAAGGAATGTGCATGGAAACTGGCATAGGATCGCACAGCTGTTCTTAAAAATTGGTCCAGCTTTACTTGGACATTCCTCTGCTCTTCCAATGCTTCATTCACAAGCTGTCTGACTAGGTTGTCAGTGTTGAGGTGTCTCATTCTTCTATGTGCTCATGCCCCAGCTGGTCCTTGTCTCTGAGCAGGGCTTGCCTACTTGGTTATTGCTGTGCACAAGACACTGTCCTACATTTCCCAGGGGCATGCTTCTCCAACCCTGAGAGTCATGGCCACAGGGCAGGATGCTGAATGAAGGAGGATATGGTTACCTGTATGGAATATGAGGAGTGAGGCCCAATTTTGGGGGTTTTCTTATTTTCATAATTTTGTTTCTGTGAGTTTTTCATATGCTTATGCATGTGGGCCCTTCCATGTGGGTTTTGAATGACTGCCAGTCACAGTGTTTCACCCTGTGGATTAGGTCAAAGTGGAGGTTTCATTAGACATTTGTCACAACCTCCAGAAGAAGCAGAATGGGAACATCTGAATTCCCATAGTAATTTCTGGAATGAACTGATTAAAATATTTTCCTAGGTAGGTCAGAATTGTAGGGGTGTGTGCCAGGCTAGCTCAGGTGCAGATAAGAGCCAATGGAGTCATAACCCAGACCCCGGGAGTTGGGTAAATGCAGGTTCATGGTGAACAACGTGCAAACTCGTTTACTGCAGGAGAAACCATACATTTTATAGACTTTTAACCCAATCACAATGTGCCACAGGGGATCAGGCCAACAGGCCACTATACAGGTTCCCTTGGCAACACTAGGTAGTTGTTTACTTTCCTAAGTGACCAGAGTGGAATGCTCCTCTCTGTATGTATTCCTGATGGGCATAAATGTGTGAAGGTTTTCCTTACACACTTGAGACATTCAAAGCTGCTAGCCAAGACTTAGGATTTCTCCCAACATTTCCCCCATTTTTATTAATTTGAACAAGGGATTCCTTCAGGAGGACATGATTGACCTGAACCCTCATGAGTCTCTTGTTGAAAATGGACCACTAAGAACTGCAAGAATTATAAGGAAGAGTATACAGACTAGTCCTAACATTATCAGATTCATAGGATTCAGCATTTTTTTTAATCTTTGACCTTATTTGTTGTATTGTAATTGTATCAAATTGATTAACTCTGATATTTGTCATGTTTGTGATTTCCTGTTCAATGAGACGTGTTACATTGAGAAATTTTTGTGACCATTCAACCTTCAGTTGTTGTGCAAGTAAATCTCTGGCATGTGTAAGGTTATGAACAGTAACATCTGTTAAACAAACAGATGAAGGCTGAGCAATAATGGCTCACTGAAAAATCTTTTGTTGCCATTAAATAATCTATTTGCTGTTGTTGTATTTCTATTTGGGCTTGTAAATTGTGTATGCCATCAAAGGTAAGTGTGGCTAATGATGTAAGGTCAACAACAAATCAGAGGAGATGTGTATAGTTTGTTGAAGGGCAGTAGCAGTGGATCCAGACTGGATTAAGGCAGCAGTGTAGGCAGCTGTAACAGCAGTGGAGGCAATCAAGGTGGCAGCTATGGCAGCAGAGATTCCGAAGTCTCGTCATCTGCGGGATCCAGTTAATGGTCATTACAAGAGTGATTCTGTTAATGTGATAGGAAACATTAGATCCATGTCAGAAACATGGTATACAGAAATGAGGGGGTATGAACCATGATATGAAGTGGGATGTTAATATCCAAATGGTTAGCAAGAGCACAGCTTAATTGTGTGCAGTTAATCATGCTGCCTGTGAGGGTGGTCGAATTGAAGTTTGAAACTTGAGTAACATAAAATGGAGGATGTACAAACATTTTATCTTGCCAGTGGTAATGGCCTTTATCTCCATCTACAGTGGCATTCAGGAATTTCAGAGGAAAAAGGTCTGAGCAAGTGTACTTGTTGCATAGGATTTTTATGCCAAAAGGGTTACTAGCACTATCAGCCTTGAAGTGAAATACTGTGGCTGCAGATGAATCATTGAATGACAGATCAGTGAAGACCACAGGAATGACTGCACCATGATAAGTCAGTGTTCCATTGATTCCAGTCAAGTAGGGTCCATGGCATAAAACACAAGGTGCAGGGTAATTAAATGGGTTAGGTTTGGAGAAATCAGGAAGGGTACATTGGGGATTGGGGGGCTTCAAAGTGTCTTTGGGGGCATCTGAATAGAGATCTGTCTCCTCAATTTTGTCTAGTGGTCCCTGAAAGTAAATGGGATTAGCCAATGTAGGACCACCAAGGCCTGATTTGTTGGCCTTTTGGTGACTTAAGTCACTCACCTTGCATTTTTTAGGGATTCTATATCATTCAGGAGACAAAGGATGTTATTAGTCCAGCAATACTGTAGAAAGTTGCCTCCATTACTTGGATCATTAAATTGGATGTGATTATCAGTATGAAGTGATGTATTTGTAAAAGTTGTGTTTATAAGCAAGAAACTTAGAAAATTCTTTATATCAATGCTGATGTTAATGGGAGACTTTGTTGGGGCATTTGGCACAGTGGAAAACCTAGGGAAAGAAGGATCCTGATTATGGACAATCTGAAGTATGGGGGTTGCTGAACAAGTGTCCAAAGGTGGCTGGGAGAACTTACCTGTGTGGTACTTACCTGAGAGTTAGCAGTTATAATAGTACACATGAGTAAGAATAGAGTGCTTGGGCTAGGGTCCCCAGATGGTGATATCTCCATGGCTTGGGTGACTAATGCCTTTATGTCACCCCATGTTATCTTGTAGACTCTCTGATGCAGGGTCTGTTTGTGTCATTTCTTGTCCAATAGGCTTAATCTTTGGAATTTGACTGGTGGTGACTGGCTTGACATTTCTGGCTGGTATCCAAATGGGGTTAGGAGTGGACTCTGGAAAAACACAAGCAAACCCTTGTCTCTGGGTGATAAGAGGGTGTGGTCCTTGCCATGTGCCTGTGAGTGGGTCTTTCCAGTATACCAGAGGTAAGGGGGTCAGAGAAGGAAAGGAGCCCCAATGTTTATATGCAGGGCTCACACCATTGCTATCAAATGTGAGAAAATTAAGTGTAAATAGAACGTATGTGAGTGTGAGGTTAGGGTCCAGGCATATATGAATATCATTTTGTTTTTGCAATGTTTCCTTTAATGTGTGATTGGTCCTTTCAATTATTCCTTGCCCTTGTGGGTTATATGGAATACCAGTTGTGTGGGAGATACCCCATGATGTTAAGAACTGCTGGAAGCTGGAAGAGGTGCAGGCCCATTATCAGTTTTTATGGCACAAGGAACTCCCATCATTAACATAGCCATTTTTATAGCCTTTATTACATTTGAAGTTTTTTCTCCAGACTGTGCAATAGCAAAAGTGAGCTTGGAATAGGTGTCCACAATGACATGTACATATTTTAATTTGCCAAAGGAAAGAATATGGGTAACATCCATTTGCCAGAGCTTGTTAGGGGATAGGCCTCTAGGATTAACTCCTTGAAGTTGAAAGGGACCAAGTGGTGCCATACAGGCACAATATTTACAAGCTTGCACCATGTGTTTACATAGTGCCAAAGTGAGTTTGAAACAAAACCTTCAAATTGCTAGCTGACATGTGAAACTTAGTATGTAGTATGCATGCTTGCTCTAAGGCACTCGATGAAATGGAGTAACATGAGATAAGTTTGTCTATTTTATGATTACCCTGAGCAATGATCTGTGGCAGATTTGTGTGGGATCGTACATGGGTAATATACCATAAAAACTGTCTGCTTTCAGTAAGCTCCTTTAAGGTGTGGAGGGCTTGATTGATTGGTTTATTGGTTGGTCTGAACACAGAAATGGGGAGTGTTTTTGCCACTTCTACAGTGTATTTGCTGTCAGAAAATATATTAATGGGGGTTTCTGGGCACAGAAGAAATAGTTGAATTATATCCCTCAATTCACCTATTTGGACAGACTGTATCTAGAAACCTGTATGGTTTTCTAGATGTGTGATGTCTGGTTCATTTACCATTTTTATCAGTAAATACACATGGGACATTGGGTATGGGTTGTGAGGAAGGAAGGCATTTTTTGGAGGAGATATATCTAGGGATTGTAGCATCTCGAGCATCTTGTTAGGAGGAAGGTGATTATATAATTGTCCTGGAAAGTCAGAGATTAAGGTCTGGAATTGAGCGTTGTTCTGTATGAGGTGTAAGATTTCAATTTGTGTTACTGGAAGTACCAGAGTATCTGGCTCAGCATTGAAGACCTTATTACAATAATATCTTATCTTAAGTGCTGTAAAAATAATGCTCTCCAGTCTGCTGGTGATTTTGTGGCAGTGACTGCATGCAAGATGTACCCAGAACAGTGGGCCATCCTGCTGCCAAATGACACCAAGGGGTGCCCCTGGGGACAACAAGACAATCCCTAGCTGGGGATGACTTTCATCACAACGTTGTGTTTGGAGGTCAGCAAGACAGTTATTGATGTTATTAACTGCAGGGCTTGAGGAGTTAGGGTAATTTTCTTTGAAGGGCAGGACTCTTGCCTGAGCAAGTTGAACAATGGGTCAAGTCCTTTAGAGGGAAGGGCAGAAAGTGTTTGAGCCAATTAACATGTTCACAAAGCTGTTGTAATTCATTTATGGTATATTTAGGTTTTATAAGTACAGTTGGTCTGAGGGGCCTAATTTTTGATGAAATTTTTTAATCCTAAAATCTCAAAGCTTGGTTGGTTGTGAACCTTGCCACATGTAACCCCAATGTAGTGAGGTTGGCCAAAAGTTGCTTAAAGCAAGTTAATAATGTGGCACTATCTCTGTGGGCAAGTAAGATATCATCCATATAGTATATTATTAAACATTGTTTAATGAGAGGCCTGGTTGCATGTGAAATAGAGTATTGACACATAGGGGGGCTATTATTCATTCCTTGGGGCAGTACTGTCCATTGGTACCTTTGTGCTGGGATCCCGGTTTTAGGTTCCCAAACTGTGAAAGCAAAATATGGTTTGTCCTCTTGTGCAATAGGAAATGTGAAAAACAATCTTTTATGTCAATGATAATTATATGATAATTGTTTGGAATACTGGTGGGGTGGGGGAGTCCTGACTGAAAGGATTCCATCCTTTTCATGTGTTTATTAATAGGCCTATGGTCTTTCAGGAGTCTATATTTACCATTTCTTTTTGGGATGACAAAGAGAGGAGTATTGTGGGGGCCAGTGGAAGGCTCTATGTGCCCGAGTTTTAACTGTTCTTCCACCAGCATTTTTAGGATGGTAAGTTTAGGTTCTAAAATGGGTCACTGTTCTACCCATATGTCATCTTGGGTGTCCCACTGTATGGGAATGGGCTTGGGTTTTAGGAGGGGCAGAACAGTGGTCTTTAGAATTGGGGGGTTTGTGTACCTGAAAGACCTATTTTGTCATGTACTATTATCTTATCACAAAAGGCCTTATCATCTGTTGTCAAAACAGTATTCATCATTCCTAATATAACTCACTGGGAACATCAGCAATTAGGGGGCAAAAAGTGCCCTTTTCACCATCGAGGTCTTGCCAAATCACAGAGGAGGACACTTGATGAGTGGGTGAGAGACCACCCACTCCTTGACTGTTAGGACCAGCTATTGTTTTCCATTGAATTTTTGAGGCAGTAGCAGAATCAATGATGGTAATATCTGCTCCCATATCCACTTGACCCTTAATGGGAACTCCATCTAAGTGGATGGTCATTCGAGGTTTTGTGTCCAGGATTGGCAATGTCCAGTGCACCTGGGGATGTGCAGTGGTTCCTCTTACTTGTGGGGCTGAGGGTTGCCCCCTTTTAAGTTTAAATTGTTCCTTTTGCAATCCTTTACCCAGTGATATTCTTGTTTACATTTAGGGCAAAGAGTTTTTGGTTTTGAAGGCTTATGTCACAGACAATGTTTCGCTACAAGTCCTTTTTTATTACAATCCCAGCATATAGGCCCCAGCTTGTCATGCGAGAATTTTTCTCCGTGCTGAGGGGCCAATTTATTGATTGCAGCTACTAGTGCAAGTATAGGGCCTGCCATAGGAGTAAACCCTTTGTAGCTGAAGCCCATTTTGGGATTGACTCATTTCTGACAGGGACTAGGGCATTTTTTGTTTCAGTATTTGCCCCTTCCCAAGCTAATTGTTTTATCAAGGAATCCTGAGTGGGGCCAGATGGAACTCTCTTTACTACGGCCTCTGTAACCCATGACAAGAAGTCAGGAAACCATTCATTAGGGGATTGCATTAAATTTCTAAATAGTTCCTCTGCTTTTGGTGGTGTAATGTTTTTTAAGACTTTTATGGCCAAGCTTTTAACTTGGTCAAAAAACATAAGGTTACCAATTTGCGACTGGGCTTGTGGGCCAATATAATTCCCATGTCCAGTAAGCATGTCCAATGTTAAGGGGATATTATAAGCCAAATTATCCCATGCTGTTTGTTCTGCTTCCTCCTCATAGGAGGCTTTCCATTGCAAGAATTGTGGGTGAGTTAAACAGGCTTTGAGGATAGTAAGCCAATTGAAGGGAGTTTGAAGATTAGCTGACCATTGATTAAGTATTTCTTCAAAGTAAGGGGAGTTGGGACCAGAATCCTGAGATGCCTTCCTAAGAAGGGCAAGTTCTGGAAGTGGGGTGAGGATCCAAGGCCTTTCACCCCCATCCAGACCCAAATTGGTGGGGTACACTGCAAATGAACTCTTGGGAGAAAAAGAAGATCCTTTTAAAGTTTCCTGCTTGGAGGAGGAACTCCAGAGAGAACTCTGGAGGGAGTGGGAGAGGGCAATTCACTCCAAGGGTACAGAGGGGGAGGGGCAGATGGCAGGAGGTATTTATTACTCTGGAGGTGTCCTTTGTCAGTATCGGAGTCTGTCTCCTCCTCCTCAAAGGTCACAACGCTTAAAGTGGAGGTTTGAAAAATCATGTTCTTGTCATCTAGAGAATCATTGTGATTTTTAATGATATCTTCTGCCAAGGAGCCCTGAAGGCTGGCAATAATCACTAGGAGAATTGGAATGAAATTTGCTGGTGGGGAGTAGCCCTCATGAACTTCTATTTTCCTAGCTAGGTATAGAACCCTCATCCAAATTTGGGGGTCCCAAATGTTCTCAGAGCTAATCCATGGTGTGATGATTACTGATTCATCCCCAAAACAGTTTAGATATTTTGGTTTCACCTTAAGCCCGTGCTGTGCAAGAAGCACCTTTAAAGTGGTGGGCTGCGGAGCTCTCTGCATAGGGGAGGTTTCCCATTGTTATGGAGTGGAGTCCAGTGAAAGGGTGGTGTTGAGTTGCGGATTAGTGTAAACAAATCTATCCAGAACAAGGAGAATGACTGTGAGGCAACCTGCAATGAGTATACCTAAGCCTAAGATAGGGCCCCAAGGGGAAGACAAAGGGAGTCTATCTTCAGACATATGGAGAAGTGTGTTTAGGATCCAAAATATTTTGGTGCTTCACGGGGGAACTTCTGTGAGTCATTACATCACAGCTGTGTGTCCTGCATGGTGTCTCTGGTAAAAATCTCCACAGAGGGAGATGTGGTTCCGAATTCAGGGGGATCAATCCCTTACGTGAATTTGCCAGGAGAACCAAAGAGGAAGGTAGGGCCTCTGGAGAGGGGGGCACGTAACTCGAGCCAGCGGTGCTGTGTGCCTTTTCTTGGGAATTAGGACAATTAGGAAGAACAGGGAAGAAAGGGGAGCAGAGGGGTCCTGTGCTTACCCTCACAGGACCGTCAGCACACACAACACAAAGGGGCTCTTACTGAATCAGCAATCGGGGGGACCCGCCAATCCTGAGGAGCCGTGAGTAACAAGGTACGTTGTCACCAAATGTAGGGGTGTGTGCCAGGCTAGCTCAGGTGCAGATAAGAGCCAACGGAGTCATAACCCAGACCCCAGGAGTTGGGTAAATGCAGGTTCATGGTGAGCAACCTGAAAACTCGTTTATTGCAGGAGAAACCATACATTTTATAGACTTTTAACCCAATCACAATGTGCCACAGGGGATCAGACCACCAGGCCCCTATACAGGTTCCCTTGGTAACACTAGGTAGTTGTTTACTTTCCTAAGTGACCAGAGTGGAATGCTCCTCTCTGTATGTATTCCTGATGGGCATGAATGTGTGAAGGTTTTCCTTACACACTTGAGACATTCAAAGCTTCTAGCCAAGACTTAGGATTTCTCCCAAAACAGAATCTTCCTTTTAACAATTTCACAAGAAAAGGCAAAGAAAAAGTCTTCCTGGTGATGACATTAAATCTGCTTGAATGACTCAGAATGTATGTTGGCACAGCAACATGCTGTGTTGTGGGCAGCAGACATATCTGGTGGTGGCAGTGGTGTGATTGAAAGGACCAGCTTCAGCAAGTCATGCAGGGCTGGCTTCTTCTCGACCTTTTCACAGAAAAAGCTTTTGAAGTACATCTTTTCATTCCCTTTCGCAGGACCCTATGATGTGATCACTTCTCCCCACCATCCCACTCTGTGTGTCATGGTTCAAAATGTTGGTTGTGTTATGTGCCACACTGTAATGAGAATTTGAATTTCATGCAGATTCTGAAGTTTGAGTGAAAAATCGCCTGTTCCCTAGCTGTGTGGCCAATGAATGACTTTCCTGGTTATTTATTTTAAACTTGATCCCAAATCCATTTCACTAGGACCAGGCTGGTTCCTAGCCCCTGGTGCAGTCAGAAAGCCTGTGGTTAATTGTGCAAATGACCATGGATCACAGGACATGACTTTGATGTCTACTTTCTATTTCTTACATAACAGTGCATGGTAACCCAGGTGCAGTGGTGGATGCATGTAGTCCCCAATACTCAGGATGTGGAAGCAGGAAGAACCTAAATTCCAGTCTAGCCTGGACAACTTAGGTAGAACCTGTCTCAAAATAAAAAATAAAAAGGGGTGGGGATTTAGCTTATTAATAGAGCCTCCCAGGGTTCAATCCCCAGAACGACAAAAACAAGACAAGAATGCTCAGAAACAGGCTGATTGCTACAAAATTTCAGCTTTGGGCATGAGCTCATGCAATTTTTAGCCTAGATGTACCAAGGAGTCCACAGGGAAATGCTGGGTAACTGGTGCAGCACAGGGCACCTCCAGGTGTCCACTTACAAGTTTTACTCCTCTCAGCATGGTGCTAGTGGGTGTCCAGGGCCATGGATGTGCCTGATCTGGAGTCTTTGGCAGAACATGAATAGAATCTTGTTCTCAATGGGTACAACTGGATCCCTAGCATGCTCAGCTCTAGAGTCCAGGATGAGACCCTTGGTCACTGGTGCATGAGGACATGCTTGATATAGGGAGTCTGATCCTTCTGGGGATTCCTAGCGGGCTTGAAGTGGAAACCAAGGAGGAAGGAAGAGGTCAAGCAGGAATGCCTTGCTCCTTTCAGGATGCCACCACAACACACCTACACTGGTGGCTTCTAAACAACAAACTAATTTCTCACAGTTCTGGAGATGAAAGCCCAAATTCAAGGCAAGGGCAGGTTTAGTGTCTGGTGAGAACTCACTTCCTAGTACACAGGAGGCATCTTTTTTTTCTGTTTTCTACCATGGCAGAAGAGGCACTTTTTTCCATTAACTTATTCATACAACCACACATTTGCCCACTCAGCCACTGGTCAGTCAAGCTTTATTGAGTGCCCACTCTGTCCTGTGCACTCTTTTGTCTGTGTGTCTTTATATGTCTGCAATGACTGGGCCTTGGAGAATGCCTTTGAGTTTCTTGGATGGGGAGAAGGGCAATGGACATGGAGAGATCACCATGGGCATCCTGGTGAGACAGTCCTGAAAATCAGAACAAGAAGAAAATCATTATTTAGTTGGGAGGAATCCAGAAGGTTTATGAAAACATGGTCTCCATGGGACAAAGCATGGCTCCACAGCCCTTATCTCTTGAGATGCTATCTCCTTTAGAAGCATATGCTTTAGGTATCAGAGGGTGTCCAGATGTCATGAATACTGATGTTGTTCATCATTGCACACAGAAGCAAATCACTGGGTGGGACCTACAGGTTGTAGTGACCACCTGTCTCTGAGGACAGAAAGTAAGGCTCAGAACAAGGATGTTGAGGTGTGGAGAGAGTGGCCTCAGGCTTTCTGGGTTGATGGTGGCAGCCTCCTTTTGCTTCCCTGTTACTTTACAGCCTGGGGCCCTGTCCCCCTCTCTACAATGAATGCAGTCACCTGGAGTCCAGGATTCCCTGGGCATCCTGTTCATCCATAGGTGACATGTGTCAAGTTAGTCTTCCTTTCTCCCTAAGGTTGAGAAAGAGCTAGTTGTTCACAAGGACCACTTGAAATTGCCAGACCCTGGGACCATGATTCTGCTGCAAGCTGTTGTCATGCAGGACTTGTGCAGCCAAGTCCTGGAGCCCAAGTCTAGCTGGACCAGAGGGGCAGGCACTTTCCACCACAGCACCATGGGCAGGACATGTTGGTGATATTCATAGATTAGTGTGAGTGGATCTTATGGGAATGGAAAATTTTAAGTACACAATGGCTCTCAGTTCTCACCAACAGCAGAATGTCCCCACCCACTGAACACAGGTTTCTGAAAGGCACAGGTAGTCTCTGTGAGCATGAGCTCTTCTGATTCTACTCATTGGCACATGCTGCAGGCTCACCTGGCCTGTCATCTCTGCAGTAAGAGAGATAGAGGTCAAATTCTAAAGGCTGGAATCTCAGCTCACACCTGGCCAGTTGAGACACAGTGTCTCTGTTGTGCCCAAAGGCTTGAGACCCCACAAGGACCACCAGAGACCACGATCAATGCAAGCAGCAAAGAGTCATTTATTAGTGAGTTCGAACCCGGTCCTCTGCGTCCTTAATCAAGGACGCTAGGAGAGGCCCCGAGCCCTTGTCAGCAGGGTTTTTATAATCAAAGGCAAGCAGTTTTACAGTGTTCTTTTAATTGGTTAACATTTGAACAGCTAAACCTCCTCTGGTTGGGTCCGGCCAATCTATTTGATTTTCATTGGGTCCTGTCAGAACTGAATGGTCCTAGTGGAAGAAGGGAGGAGGGAAGGGGTGAACTATGCAGGAGATGAGTCGGGGCTAAGCCCCGCTCCCGTCCTTGATGGATAAGGTCTCCAGGCAACCGCACATTCCTCGGACAAATATCTCTTAACAACCTTGGTAAGCACAGGGGCCCAGCAGTCCTGTTTGTCCTTGAGACAGTTAGCAGCACAGATACCACACTGCTCTCAATATCCCCCCTTTCCAAGAACATTTAGAGAGCCAATCTTGGGTCTCTATTGTTCTAATTCTTGCTGCTTAATGGGCTGATATTGGCTGAAGTTGGTGGCTCCAAAAACTGGAGCTACAGCTATGGTTATGGCCAGAACAAAAGAACAAATCAAAAGCAAGAACATAGTCACAGTCTATGGCGGCAAGGCTTGATCTTTAGCAGGTTGTCCTTAGACCTGTCCACTCTCCAGGCAGAGTTGTCTAGGGCAGGAAGCACGATGTCGGAAAGGGGTTCAGTCAACTTGGTGTGGGTGTGATGAATCCAGGAGGCGACGCCGTCGACTTTGAGAGCGGTGGGTGTAGTCAAAATGACCATGTAGGGGCCCTTCCACCGTGGTTCCAAGTTGCTCTGTCGATGTCGCTTCACTAGGACCCAATCACCCGGGTGGAAGTTGTGAGGAACAGGAGGCGGGCCTGACTCGTACAGACTTTTGAGCTTAGGCCAGACTTCTCTGTGGGCCCTCTGCAGGGCCTGGAGGGAAGATAAAAGTTCAAAATCATCTACATTTTTTTCTTTCAGTCAGATCAGGGAGTATTGGAGGCGGGGTCCCAAACATGATTTTATAAGGGGTGAGTCCCATCTTATAGGGAGAATTATGCACCCGATATAGGGCATAGGGAAGGAGAGTCACCCAGTTACCGCCAGTCTCCAGGGTTAATTTGGTTAAGGTCTCTTTTAAAGTTCTGTTCATTCTCTCTACCTGTCCTGAGCTTTGGGGTCGATAAGCACAATGCAGTTTCCAATTTGCCCCAAGTACTGAAGCCAGCCCCTGACTTACCTGTGAAGTAAACACTGGCCTGTTGTCAGACCCTATCATCACAGGAAATCCTTACCTTGGCAGGAGGTCCTCTAAAATCTTTTTAGCCACTATCTGCGCCGTTTCCCGCTTGGTGGGGAATGCTTCAACCCATCCTGAAAAAGTATCTACAAAAACTAATAGATATTTATACCCATACCTTCCAGGTTTTACTTCAGTGAAATCAACTTCCCAATATGCCCTTGGCCTATCCCCCCTTAATCTATTTCCTGATTCCCACTTGCTATATCCTGCATTTGTTAACTTACAAACTCTGCAACTTTTGACAATCTGTTCTATCTTATTTTGCACACCTTTAATTCTAATTCCTGCTTGCAGCATCATGTCCTGTAATTTTCTTGTCCCCATGTGGGTGGACTGGTGGAGCCTGCGCAACACTTTCTGCCCCATCAGTTCTGGAAGTATCATCCAGTTTTCAGAGTTTTTCCCCATGTAATTTAAGGAGTTAAAAGTACTTGATGTTATTTAACAATGAACATTTTAACTTTGCAAATTAATCAGATGTCACCAACAAACACATTTGAGTAATCCCATACATCTTAACTCTAATTCACTTATTCTGTAAAAACCAAGATATCAGACAAGTGTCCTGAACAGTATTTGCTGTCTCTTTCCTGTTGAAGAAAAGTCCTAGAAACAATTGATATTAGACATTGTTTAACATCAACATTTCATTAGTTTGACCACCTGGAGACTTGCAAGTTATTTCTAAAGATATTTTACTTTTATTAGTTTACCTAATTTAAACTGAACCTTTTTAAATCACGTGAATAAAAGTATTTGGATCCATTTTTAAATTTTAATTTTAGGAGCGCTCAGTTTTGATGCAGACAAAACATGACACCAGACAGCACGACATACAAATAACACAAAATCAAAGGCCTTGTAACTTTATAGGTGAATCTCCATTGCAATGTAACAGATGTTCAAAAACTTTAGTTGAATAAAAAATAGAACTGATCAAAAAGAGAAAAAAAAATCATTAACCTAGGTATGCAAGATCAAAATTATGAGCTCAAAAATACAGCATTAAGGAAAAACAAAACAAAACAAGAATCCTGGAAAATGAGTTAATTCTGTGTAGCAGTCCAGAAGTTTAAAACAGACACCCTGTTGTTTTCTTTTTCTTATCTTCAGGTTACCCCCCTTTCCCGCTGAGACTGTTGCAGTTTACATTCCAATTCAGGCTTCAGCAAGGCCAGGCAGGGGGGAGGGTTAGCTGCTGAGCTCTCTGCCTAGGGGGATTGAGTAAATAAATCTCTCAGGAACAAGGAGAAGGACTGCAAAGTACCCTGCAATGAGTATCCCTAAGCCTAAGATTGGATTAACACAATGAAGAATTTAATAGAAGGCAAGAGTAAAGACCATATAGTACAATACACAAACAGACAGACACATAGCATGCTAAATCAAAAATTGGCTAGCTGGTATTTTGTAGTTTCCCAGGTGCCACACAAAGCCCAAATGGGACAAAGAGTTAACCAGATGCGGCCAGTCGTCCGAATGCAATACTGAAGCTGCTCAGAAGCAGCGCAAACTCTGCTCAGATGTGACAAATTCACCCAGAATGCAGCACAAACTGCTCAGATGTGACCAGAATGCAGCACCAGCTGCTCAGATGTGACAAATGTCACCAGATGCAACGAATCGCCAGAATGCAGCACCAGCTGCTCAGATGTGACAAATGTCACCAGATGCGACGAATCGCCAGAATGCAGCACCAGCTGCTCAGATGTGACAAATGTCACCAGATGGGTCGAGGGGACGTCTCCCGAGACCCTGCTGGGGTCCTATAGCGCGTCCGCCAGGACTGTGCCAGCCCAGAACCAGAACCTGCAGGCAATTCAGACCAGAAAACACACGGCAATGCCTTACTCACCGGTGGAAGATGTCACTTATGACTCTATGATTAGGTGTCTGGGTGGGCTTGGGGATCCCGGATGAGCCCCCATATGTTGTGCCCAAAGGCTTGAGACCCCACAAGAACCACCAGAGACCACGATCAATGCAAGCAGCAAAGAGTCATTTATTACGGAGTTCGAACCCGGTCCTCTGCGTCCTTAATCAAGGACGCTAGGAGAGGCCTCGAGCCCTTGTCAGCAGGGTTTTTATAATGAAAGGCAAGCAGTTTTACAGTGTTCTTTTAATTGGTTAACATTTGAACAGCTAAACATTAGTCCTCCTCTGGTTGGGTCCGGCCAATCTATTTGATTTTCATTGGGTCCTGTCAGAACTGAACGGTCCTAGTGGAAGAAGGGAGGAGGGAAGGGGTGAACTATGCAGGAGATGAGTCGGGGCTAAGCCCCACTCCCGTCCTTGATGGATAAGGTCTCCAGGCAACCGCACATTCCTCGGACAAATATCTCTTAACAACCTTGGTAAGCACAGGGGCCCAGCAGTCCTGTTTGTCCTTGAGACAGTTAGCAGCACAGATACCACCCTGCTCTCAATATCTCCTTACATTCTCCCTCTCCTCCACCCAGTTTTTACAGGAGTTTTGAATTATCTATCACATACCAAACACAACTCCCCTGATCCTGTCACTCACCCCCAGCCTGGCCATTGCCCACCTGGTCTGTACAATTAGTTATTAAAGATTTGATTCATCCTCCTCACACTGTCCTTAAGCACTGAAAGAATCTAGAAATGCCCTTAGCCCCTGTGGCCAGACCTGGAGGTGCAGTGGTTGAAGGGCCCAGCTCCTGTGCATCACTACACAGGTGGCACTTCATGGCATAAGTCCTGCTCCAAGTCTACAGTTGAATCTCAGCCTCTCTCACTTCCCCTCTCCCATCCTGCCTCCCATGCTCTCTGACTAGGGGTAAGAGAACTGACATGTACCACTCTAGCAGCCTATTTGGGCTGCTATAACTAAATGATACAGACTGGGTGGCATGAGCATCAGAAATGCTTCCCCACAGTCCTAGGGACTGAAAAGTACATGGTCTTCTGGCAAAACAGGTTTGACCCCAGGACTCCTATCATGGTCTGCAGGTGGCCACTGGCTCTGGGTGTGCTCACATAGCTTCTGAGTTTCTTCTTCAACAGACACTAATCCTGCTGCATCATAGCCCTGCCCCCATGATTGCACTGAACCTTAATTACTTCCTCAGGTATTTAGATCTCTACTGTCAGGTCTGCCATGGTGGTGGGGTATTGGGAGGTGAGTCAGTTATTCCTCCTATGGTTCATAATCCTTTACACTGAGCTTCCTGCTTTGTGTCTGTCTCCTCTGGGGAATATCCTGACACTACGGTGAGGCAGGAACAAGCCAGTGAGTCCACCTGTGTCTAACAGGAGACTTCCCTGCTTCGTCTACCATGAACCCCACCACCTACCCCTGGCTCTCCCTCACCTCTTCCTTTTATGAGCCTCCTCTGCTTTCCCTGGCATGTCTCTGTCCCTGTACTACCCTTCACACAGTATCCTGGTTCATTTCCAGGGTGCTGCTTCTCCTGCTGGGTCAGTGCTCCTTCTGTGCTTGGTTTGCAGGGTCACAGCCCCATGGCCTGCAGGGCTTACAGCCAGAACTCTAGCATGGAGCTCATCTCCTGGCCCACGAAGGAAGACACAGGAAAATGAACAGAGGCAGCTGCTCTTGCAGTTTTATAGGCATGGTGATTATGAAAGCTCACCACCTTGAGAGAGCTGCCTGTGGTTGCTTCACATGGATATGTGAGTGTGTGTGTGTGTGTGTGTGTGTGTGTGTGTGTTGAGTATGTGCAATGAGCATAAATGTGTTGTGTGCTGTGTGTGATGTGCATGAATATGGTGTGTGAAAAAAGTGTATGCTGTTTGCATTTTGTGGTATGTGTTTTGTGTGCTTACGTGTGCATGGGCGTGATGTGTATATAGTATATATTAGGTATTGTGCGTATGTGTGGTAGATACGTGGTGACGTGTGTTTAGTGTGTGTATGGCATGTACGATTTGGTCATATATGGTATGTATTATGCAAATGTGGTGTGATGTGTGTTGTGTGTGTAGTATGTATGTGGTGTAATATATATGTCTAGTGTGCTAGTTGTGTATTGTATGCATTTGGTATGTGTGTAGTGCATAGTTTGCATGTAGTGTGCTGCATATGTGTAGTGTGTATGGTGTGTCATGTGTTTTTGTGTCATATTTGGCACGTTTGTGGCATGTCATTTGTGTAGCATGTGTTCTATATTTTTGGTGGACAGTATGTTGCATATGTGTAGTAAGAGTGGTGTGACTTGTGTGTTGTTTGTCATATGTGATGTCATAGTGTGTTTGTGGTGCATTGCATGTATATACATGTAGCATGTGTACAATGTGTTGCATAGTTTTAGTGTGCATGGTGGGTGTGTTTATATTATTTGTGTTGTATGTGGTATATTACATGTGTAGTGTGTGTGGTATGTATGTGGTGTGTGGTGTATTGTGTGTGGGTAGTATATGTGATGTCTATTGTATGTGGTATGTGCTATGTTATTTGTGTGGTATGCATATGACATGTCATATACGTGTAGAGTGAATGGTCTGAGTTTTGCATTTTTCATGCTGTGTGTGGTGTGAGTTCTGTGTTGCTTCTGGTGTGTGGTGTGAGTTGTGTCCAGAGGGTGAGAGGCAACCTGATGGCCCTTGTGTTCCTGCCCAGCTCCCACTCTCTGGGGGCCACCTGGGCACCCCTCAGTTCACATTGTTCCCTCTGGCACCAGGGCCTGATGCCGTACTGCTGATGGTGTCCTGGCAGTGACCTCCTATCCCACCACCAGCACCTCAGGGTCCCTTGGTGGCATATCCAACCCTCCAGCACCCTGGTGGAACATGTACAGACACATGGCTTCAGTACATTTCCTACGGGGCAATCTCTGCAGGCTGGTTAGTACCTCCAAAATCAGCCTCCTCACAGCCATGCAGTAGTGGATGTGTTGTGCCCAAAGGCTTGAGACCCCACAAGGACCACCAGAGACCACGATCAATGCAAGCAGCAAAGAGTCATTTATTAGCGAGTTCGAACCCGGTCCTCTGCGTCCTTAATCAACGACGCTAGGAGAGGCCCCGAGCCCTCGTCAGCAGGGTTTTTATAAGGAAAAGCAAGCAGTTTTACAGTGTTCTTCTAATTGGCTAACATTCGAACAGCTAAACCTCCCCTGGTTGGGTCCGGTCAATCTATTTGATTTTCATTGGGTCCTGTCAGAACTGAACGGTCCTAGTGGAAGAAGGGAGGAGGGAAGGGGTGAACTATGCAGGAGATGAGTCGGGGCTAAGCCCCGCTCCCGTCCTTGACGGATAAGGTCTCCAGGCAACCGCACATTCCTCGGACAAATATCTCTTAACAACCTTGGTAAGCACAGGGGCCCAGCAGTCCTGTTTGTCCTTGAGACAGTTAGCAGCACAGATACCACCCTGCTCTCAACAGATGTCATTCCAGAACTGCACCAGTCCTTGCTTCTTCCTGGCAACTGGCAACTCTGGAAGAAGAACATGCTGAGACCTGGCTTCCCCAGCAACACCGGATGTTATCCCCCCAAACCAACATTGGCGTACACAGTAAGGACTGTGGGGAGGGATTAGGTGTGGGTTTGAACCAAATTATCAGCAAATCTGCAGTGGGTTGAAGCAGGGCAGTGACTACACTGCCAACTAGGCTGTAAACAGTGACTGCAAAGCAGGCAGTTCTCAAGTTGTACTAAGCACCTCAGCTTTGCCACTGAGGGATCAGGCACCAAAACTCACCTTGACTCCTTTAGACCATCCCAATAAAGCATGGTTCTCAGTTGTGCAGGTGAAGAATAGAAGGCCTGGAGAGGCCCAGCAATCCAACTTTGGGTGCACAGCAAAGGTAACATCACAGTCAGGGCCACAGCACTCTGATCCCAGGGACCAGTGTTTGACAAACACCTTAAGTGAACAAACATCATTTCCTACGCAGCAAGTCTAGGCCCTCAGGTGTGAGGCATGTTCTGAGCTGAGTGGGATAAAGGGGTCCCATTTGTGTTCAGTGTCAGCTCACTCATCCCCAGAATTAAACTAGTGACAAGCTCCAGAAAGTCGAAAAAAGCAAGAACCCTTTGTGTACACTGTTAATCTAGATGTCTCTCAAACCACTTTGTCTAACATTTTAATCATTAGAGCATTAAGCAATTGATCTTATTATGTGCAATTAATACTAAAACTGATTTAAGAATAAATTCTTCAAGTCTGCCTTTGTAATCTCTATTTCTTCTGTTTCTGCTTCATGAGTTTAAGTTGTTCCGTTTGTACCGTTGGTGCATATGCTAAGTAAACACACATTTTGTTGAAGTGCTATAACTTAAAGACTTAAAACAAGAAATTGGAAACTACCAGTGATATATAAAACAACATTAGCTAAAATGTACAGAATCTTTTAAAAGTCGATATTAGGAGCTGACGTATAACTCATTGGTAGTTTACCTAACATGCATGCAGCACTGGTCCACTCTCAAGCAAAAAAAAAAAAAAAAGAAAGAAAAATTATAAATCATGCAATGTGAATGCTACCAGCATGACATTTGGCATAAACCTTGCCAAAATTCCGTAATAGGTACTTGAAAGTTAAAGACTGGTTCCAACATTATTTTCTCTAGTTTACACTTTTAAGTTTATTTTTCCTTCAAAATTGCAAAAAGTAATACTGAGATTTTTAATTTCCATAACATTTGGATTATTAGTTTTTAAATTTATTTTTATTGTAAACAAATGGGATACATGTTGTTTCTCTGTTTGTACATGGAGTAAAGGAATACCATTTGTGTAATCATACATTTATATAGGGTAATGTTGTTTGATTCATTGTTATTTTTTCCCTTACCCCCACCCCTCCCACCCCTCCCACCCCTCTTTTTCCTCTACACACTCTCTTCTTCCTCCATATTTTCCCCCATCCCCCCATTATGTGTCATCATCCACTAATCAGCAAGATCATTCTTCCTTTGGTTTTTGAGATTGGCTTATCTCACTTAGCATGATATTCTCCAATTTCATCCATTTGCCTTCAAATGCCATAATTTTATTATTCTTTATGACTGAGTAATATTCCACTGTATAAATATACAACAGCTTCTTTATCCATTCATCAATTGAAGGGCATCTAGGTTGGTTCCACAATCTGGCTATTGTGAATTGAGCAGCTATGAACATTGATGTGGCTGCATCTTTGTAGTATGCCGATTTTAAGTCTTTTGGGTATATGCTGAGGAGTGGGAGAGTTGGGTCAAATGGTGGTTCCATTCCAAACTTTCTGAGGAATCTCCACACTGCTTTCCAGATTGGCTGCACTAATTTGCAACCCCACCAGCAATGTAGAAGTGTACCTTTTCCCCCACATCCTCACCAACACCTATTGTTGCTTGTATTCTTGATAATCACCATTCTAATTTGAGTGAGATGGAATCGTCGGGTAGGTTTTATTTGCATTTCTTTTATTACTGGAGAAGATGAACATTTTTTCATATGTCTGCTGATTGCTTGTAGATCTTCTGTGAAGTATCTGTTCATTTCCTTAGACCATTTGTTGATTTAATTATTTGTATTCTTGGTGTAGAGTTTTTTGAGTTCTTTATAGATTCTGGAGATTAGTGCTCTATCTGAAGTATGAGAGGCAAAGATTTTCTCCCACTCTGTAAGCTCTCTCTTCACATTGTTGACAGTGTCCTTTGCTGAAAGAAAGCTATTTAGTTTGGATCTATCCCAGTTATTGATTCTTGCTTTTATTTCTTGTGCTATGGGAGTCCTGTTAAGATGGTCTGATCCTAAGCTGACATGTTGAAGATTTGGACCTACTTTTTCTCTTATAAGATGAAGCATTTCTAGTCTGATTCAAAGGTCCTTGATTCATTTTGAGTTGAGTTTTGTGCAGGGTGAGAGATAGGGGTTTAGTTTAATTCTGCTGCATATGAACTTCCAGTTTTCCCAGCATCATTTGTTGAAGAGGCTATCTTTTCTTAATTGCATATTTTTGGGACCTTTGTCTAGTATGAGAAAATTGTATTTATTTGGGTTTGTGTCTGTGTCCTCTATTATGTACCATTGATCTACCTGTCTATTTTGGTACCAATACCATGCCGTTTTTGTTACTATTGCTTTGTAGTAGAGTTGAAGATCTGGTATTGCGATACCCCCTGCTTCACTCTTTCTGCTAAGGATTGCTTTAGCTATTCTGGGTTTCTTATTCTTCCAGATGAATTTCATGATTGCTTGCTCTATTTCTGTAAGCTACAGCATTGGGATTTTAATTGGAATTGCATTGAATCTGTATAGCACATTTGATAGTATGGCCATTTTGACAATATTAGTTCTTCCTATCCAAGAACATGGGAGATCTTTCCATCTTCTAAGGTTTTCTATAATTTCTTTCTTTAGTGTTCTGTAGTTCTCTTTGTAGAGGTCTTTCACCTCTTTTGTTAGATGATTCCCAAGTATTTTATATTTTTCAAGGCTATTTTGAATGGGGCAGTTTTCCTAACTTCTCTTTCTGAAGATTCATCACTTATGTATAAAAATGCATTGGATTTAAGAGTATTGATCTTGTAACCCACTACTTTACTGAATTCACTTATGAGTTCTAAAAGTTTTCTAGTAGAATTTCCTGGTTCCTCCAAATATATACTCATGTCATCAGCAAATAGAAATAATTTGAGTTCTTCTTTTCCTATTCATATCCCTTTAATTTCTTTGGTTTGTCTAATTGCTCTGGCTAGAGTTTCAAGGACAATGTTGAATAGAAGTGGTGAAAGAAGGCATCCCTGCCTTGTTCCAGTTTTTAGGGGGAATGTTTTCAGTTTTTCACCATTTAGAATGATACTAGCCATGGGTTTAGCATAGATGGCCTTTACAATGTTAAGGAATGTTCCCACTATCCCTATTTTTTCTAGTGTTTTGAGCATGAAGGGATGCTGTATTTTATCAAATGCTTTTTCTGCATCTATTGAAATACTCATGTGATTCTTGACTTTAAGTCTGTTGATATGATGAATTATGTATATTGATTTCTGAATGTTGAAACAAACTTGCATCCCTGGGATGAAACCCACTTGATCATGGTGCACTATCTTTTTAATATATTTTTGTATGTGATTTGCTAAAATTTTGTTGAGAATTTTTGCGTCGATGTTCATTAAGGATATTGGTCTGAAATTTTCTTTCTTCGATGTGTCTCTGTCTGGTTTATGTATCAGGGTGATATTGGGTTCATAGAATGAGTTTGGGAGTGTTCCTAACTCTTTTATTTCATGGATTACTTTGAGGAGTATTGGAATAAGTTCTTCTTTAAAGATTTTGTAGAACTCGGCTGAGAACCCATCTGGTCCCGGACTTTTCTTTGTTGGTAGGCTTTTGATGACTTCTTCTATTTCATTGCTTGAAATTGATCTATTTAAGTTGTGTATGTCCTCCTGGTTCAGTTTAGGTAATTCATATGTCTCTAGAAACCTGTTGATGTCTTCGGGATTTTCTCATTTTTTGGAGTATAGATTTTCAAAATAGCTTCTAATTATGTTTTGTATTTCAGTCGTGTCTGTTGTGATATTTCCTTGTTCTTCCAAATTTTAGTAATTTGAGCTTTATTTCTCCTTCTCTTTGTTAGTGTGGCTAAGGATTTATCAGTTTTATTTATTTTTTCAAAGAACCAACCATTTATTTGGTTATTTTTTTCTATTGTTTCTTTTGCTTCAGTTTCATTGATTTCATCTCTTATTTTAACTATTTCCTGTCTTCTACTAATTTTGGTGTTGGTCTGTTCTTCTTTTCCTAGGGCTTTAAGCTGTAGTATTAAGTCATTTATTTGTTGATTTTTTCTTCTTTTATTGAATACACTCCATGAAATAAATCTTCCTCTAAGTACTGCTTTCATAGTGTCTCAGAGATTTTGATATGATGTGTCTTTGTTCTCATTTAGTTCTAAGAATATTTTTATTTTCCTCCTGATGTCTTCTGTTATCCATTCATCATATAATAGTGTATTATATAATCTCCAGGTGTTGGAGTTGTTTCTGTTTTTTATTCTGTCATTTATTTCTAATTTCAATCCATTATGATCTGATAGAATACAAGGCAGCATCTCTATCCTCTTGTATTTGCTAACATTAGCTTTATGGTATAAAATATGGTCTATTTTAGAGAAGGATCTATGTGCTGCTGAGAAGAAGCTATCCTCACTCTTTGTTGGGTGGTATACACTATATATGTCTGTTAACTCTAAATTATTGATTGTGTTATTGAGATCTATGGTTTCTTTACTCAATTTTTGTTTGGAAGATCCGTCCAGTGGTGAAAGATGTGTGTTAAAATTGCCTAGTATTATTGTGTTGTGGTCTATTTGATTTCTGGAGTTGAGAAGGATTTGTTTGACGTACATGGATGAGCCAAAGTTTGGGGCATAGATATTTATGATTGTTATGTCTTGCTGTCTTATGCTTCCCTTAAGCAGTATGTAATGTCCTTCTTTATTCCTTCTGACTAACTTTGGGTTGAAATCCACATTATCTCAAATGAGGATGGACACTCCAGCTTTTTTGCTGTGCCCATGTGCATGGTATGTTTTTTTCCCATCCTTTCACCTTTAATCTGTGGCTATCTCTTTCTATGAGATGATTCTCTTGCAGGTAGCATATTGTTGGATTTTTCTTTTTAATCCAATTTGCCAGTCTATGTCTCTTGATTGATGAGTTCAGGCCATTAACATTCAGGGTTATTATTGAGAATATGATTTGTATTTCCAGTCATTTGGCTCATTTTTGTTTTTTGACACAACTTGGTTTCTCCTTTATTTGGCTATTCCTTTATGCTAGTTCCTCCCTTTACTGATTTGCATCATTATTTTTCATCTCTTCCTCATGGAATATTCTGCTTAGAATGTTCTGTAATGCTGGCTTTCCTTTTGTAAATTCTTTTAGTTTTTGTTTATCATAGAGGATTTTATTTCATCATCAAATCTGAAGGTAAGTTTTGCTGGGTATAAGATTCTTGGTTGGCATCCGTTTTCTTTCAGGGTTTGATGAATGTTGTTTCAGCCCCTTCTATCTTTTAGGGTCTGGATTGAAAAATCTGCTGGTATCCTTATTGGTTTTCCCCTGAATGTAATTTGATTCTTTTCTCTTGCAGCCTTTAAAATTCTGTCTTTATTTTGTATGTTAGGTATTTTCATAATAATGTGCCTTTGTGAGGGTCTTTTGTAATTTTGTATATTTGGAGTTCTATTAGCCTCTTGTACTTGATTTTCCATTTCATTCTTCAGATTTGGGAAATTTTCTGATATTATTTCACTGAATAGATTGTTCATTCCTTTGGTTTGTTTCTCTAAGCCTTCCTCAATCCCAATAATTCTTAAATTTGGCCTTTTTGTGATATCCCATAATTCTTGTAGATTCTGTTCATGATTTCTTACCATCTTCTCTGTTTGGCCAACTTTGTTTTCAAGATTAAATATTTTGTCTTCAATGTTTGAGGTTCTGTCTTCCAGGTGTTCTATCCTATTGGTTATGCTTTCTATGGAGTTTTTAATTCAGTTTATTGTTTCCTTCATTTCAAGGATTCGTGGGGTTTTTTTTCTTCAGTATCTCTAACTCTTTATTGAAATGATTTTTGCTTCCCATATTTGCTATTTTAACTGTTGATTCATGCGATCATTTAATGCCTGCATTTGTTCTTTCATCTCATCCTTCAATGCCTCCATTTGATCTTTCATCTCCTCATTTGCTTCTCTGATTGTTTTAATTATGTACATTCTGAACTCCCTTTCTGACATTTCTTCTGCAATGCTATCTTTAGGTTTTATTGATATAGCATCTAGGTTTGTTTGGGACATTTTCTTCCCTTGTTTTCTCATCTGCAATATCTCAGTGGGACTCTGAGGTATTGCAGATTTCCTCTATTGGCTTATAGTGTTCCTGTAGACTTCCAGTATATCACCTCCTAGCCTTCAGTAGCCTGAAGTCTTGGAGGAACTTGATAATGCAGTGCTTCTGAGGAAAGCTGCCCCTGGCCTGCCGCTGGGTGTGGGACTGGGGGTTGGATGTGGTTGGAAAGCTTCTCACTAAGTGGGTCTGCTCTGAGTAGCTGACTGTGGACCAGGCCTGCCACCAGATGGAGCTGGACTGCTCAAGAAAGCTCCTATCCCCACTACCCTGGTCCCAGAAGCTAACTGGACCGGGCCAACCACTGGGGGCTGGGTGTGTGCAGAAAGCCTCTCACTGGGTGGGTCTGCTCTGAGAAGCTGGCTGTGGACTGGGCCTGCTACCAGATGGAGACAGGCTGCTCGGGAAAGCCTCTTGCCACCCTGCCCTGGTCTGAGAAGCTGCCCACTGTCCCTGCCTGCTGCCCAGGCCGAGCTATACCCAGTGGGAGCAACTCACTCAGCATCTCTGTGCTGGTCTGAGTCTCTCAATACCTCCCCTTCTTGAATCCTGAGTTCTGGAGTGACAGGCGGTGCAGTCACCCTCTAGTCTGCCATCTTGAAAAAATCAGATATTTTTTAAGATTTGAATGTCGTTAGATTTTTCTATTCTTCGCTAAAATATTGCTAATTTTGAAAAAGTAAAAATATTCAAAACCATATTATGGTTCTCAAACATTCTGAAAAGCAAAAGTTTTATTTTAAATATTAATAACTTCTTGAGCATGCAAATAGGTTATAAACATCAAAGGTATATCACTAAAGCATAATTATATTTAAATCAATAAATTTTAGGTTAGATCCCAAAGTCACTGTTAAATGAAGAAACTTCAACAAGTTGAACAAGTTTAAAATAATGATTCACAATTCAGGAGCAGAAAGCAGAAGATTAGGGGCACAAGATGAGGCAGCACTTAAGACAGAAAAGAGATGCAAGGTACATCAAGACCTCAACTGGTTACAAAGTCAGTTTGCTCTTTGCCAATTTTGTTTGTCTCTTTTGGTCAGTTGAGACCTTGCTACTGTGATTGGCTGGGATTCAGTGTTAGTTACAATAGAACTCTCTTAGCTAGGCTTTCAATACTACTATAGACTGCAGATGGATGTTTCGTTCACAATAACATTGGGGGTGGGAGAACCAGAGAAGGAGTGTGCCCAGAAGACATGGAGCCATACTAATCATTCAAGACTCTCTGTTTCCACGTGGAATTGTAAACAATAACTCAGGACATTTTGCATGCGGGAGTAGAACCAGAAGGAGCCTCTGGCTGAAGGTGACCTGCCTCCAACACCCTGCCAGCTTTGTGGAGTTGCAAAAATGTCTGTGGGTATGCAAAAATCATCCTCTAGAGAAAGATGGGCTAGGTGCACCTGACTTCATCACACACCTCAGCTGCAGCCAAACTGAGCAGATTTCTCAGGTGCTAAAACCATGGCACTTCGCTCCAGCCCTGGGATGTGAGAGAAGTCAGTTCTACTTTCCTTAGTTTGAAATCCCCCTCTTGATTTTGCTGAATAAATGTTCAGATATTTATGTCTCTCAGGGGTTTAGCGGGTAGGTGGTTCTCCATATATGCATTTCCACATCCTCATATTCAACCAATCTTAGCTGAAAAATATTTAGAAACTATTCTGTCTGTATTAAATAAACAGGAACATTTTTCGGTTATTACTACCTTACTTGTTACAACGTGTTCATGTTCTACTCGGTATTCCATTTAATGTCCAGATGGTTTATAAAATGCAAATGTGTGCATACATTATATGCAAATACTGTACTATTTCCTAGGAATGAATTAAGCATTCCTGTATTTGGGTACCTATGGGGCTCCTGGAACCCATCCAATCTAGCAGTTAAACAATTTCTGTGATGATGTGCCTCTACAAAACTTAGGTGATCTTTGGTTCAGGCTACATGATCAGAGCTCTGGCATTGACTCTAGCCACACATTTGATATAGAAGGAAGTCATCTAAGGGAGCAGAGCTGGAATCCATTCAAAGTGCCTGCTAGAGTCAGGCATGGGATGGGGATTTAGTTTTACAAACAGGTTAGAAAGTTTAACCTCCCTTGATTGGACGGGTAGTTAAAATTCTGGGAATGGACATGAAGCCAGGAAGTCCTCTGACCCATACCTGTCTACTTTCTATGAAATCTCCATCTGCCATAAAGGGGCGAGGCTCCTCCTTCACTTCTCCCCCCTCATTATGCAGGGTTTCTTCAGTATTGTTTCACCTCCTTTTCAGAGGTGCTCCTTCATTTCCACAGCAGACTGTGGGTGTTCGGCTGTTAGCAAGGTTTTGCAAGCCTGAGTGTTACAGTGCGGAGGCCACATCTTCATGCTTGTGCACATGTGGGTGTGTGCATGCCTAGGTCCCCAGGTTCTGGTCCCAACTCTGCCTGCCAGGAGTACCAGACTGACTACATGGATATGTTGAGAGCAGGGTGGTATCTGTGCTGCTAACTGTCTCAAGGACAAACAGGACTGCTGGGCCCCTGTGCTTACCAAGGTTGTTAAGAGATATTTGTCCGAGGAATGTGCAGTTGCCTGGAGACCTTATCCGTCAAGGACGGGAGCGGGGCTTAGCCCCGACTCATCTCCTGCATAGTTCACCCCTTCCCTCCTCCCTTCTTCCACTAGGACTGTTCAGTTCTGGCAGGACCCAATGAGAATCAAATAGATTGGCCTGGACCCAACCAGAGGAGGACTAATGTTTAGCTGTTCAAATGTTAACCAATTAAAAGAACACTGTAAAACTGCTTGCCTTTCATTATAAAAACCCTGCTAACGAGGGCTCGGGGCCTCTCTTAGCGTCACTGGTTAAGGACGCAGAGGACCAGGTTCGAACTTGCTAATAAATGACTCTTTGCTGCTTGCATTGATCGTGGTCTCTGGTGGTCCTTGTGGGGTCTCGAGCCTTTGGGCACAACATATGGGGGCTCGTCTGGGATGCCCCAAGCCCACCCAGACACCTGATCATAGAGTCATAAGTGACACCTTCGGCCGGTGAGTAAGGCATTGCCATGTGTTTTCTGGTCTGGATTGCCTGCAGGTTCTGGTTCTGGGCTGGCATAGTCCTGGTGGACGCACTATAGGACCCCAGCAGGGTCTCGGGAGACGTCCCCTCGACCCGTCGGGCGACTTGTCGCATCTGGTGACTTTTGTCACATCTGAGCAGTTTGTGCTGCATTCTGCCGATTCGTCGCATCTGGTGACTTTTGTCACATCTGAGCAGTTTTTGCTGCATTCTGGCGATTGGTCGCATCTGGTGACTTTGTCACATCTGAGCAGTTTGTGCTGCATTCTGGCGATTGGTCGCATCTGGTGACTTTTGTCACATCTGAGCAGTTTGTGCTGCATTCTGGCGACTTGTCGCATCTGGTGACTCGGTCACATCTGAGCAGATTTTGCGCTGCATCTGAGCAGATTTTGCACTGCATCTGGACAATTCTGTTGCATTTGGGTGACTCTCACATCTGGGCAGCTTTTGCACAGCATCTGGGCAGCTTCTGTGCTGCATTCGGGTGACTTGTCACATCTGGTTAACTCTTTGTCCCATTTGGGCATTGTGTTGTGCCTGGGCAACTCCTTGATATAATTGGAAATTGTTTGTTTTTGTTGACAAAGTACCAGCTAGCCAATTTTTGATTTAGCATGCTATGTGTCTGTCTGTTTGTGTATTGTACTATATGGTCTTTACTCTTGCCTTCTATTAAATTCTTCATTGTGTTAATCCAATCTTAGGCTTAGGGATACTCATTGCAGGGTACTTTGCAGTCCTTCTCCTTGTTCCTGAGAGATTTATTTACTCCAATCCCCCTAGGCAGAGAGCTCAGCAGCTCCATTCCTCAAAAGTAGTAAGAAATAATGTTTTGTGATTTTCTGCATTCAAACCTAACCTGATTTCTCAACCAGGAAGAAAAAGGGTTAAAAGAGTCCTGGGTGATCCTCCCTCCCCCCTGCCTGGCCTTGCTGAAGCCTGCATTGGAATGTAGGCTGCAGCAGTCTCAGCGGGAAAGGGGGTTAACCTGAAGATAAGAAAAAAAAGAAAAAAAAAGGTGTCCGTTTTAAACTTCTGGGCTGCTACACAGATCTAACTCATTCTCTAGGATTCTTGTTTTGTTTTGTTTTTCTCTACTGCTGTATTTTTGAGCTCATAATTTTGATCCTGCATACCTAGGTTAATGATTTTTTTCTTCTTGATCAGTTCTATTTTTATTCAACTAGAGTTTTTGAATATCTGTTACATTGCAATGGAGATTCACCTATAAAGTTACAAGGCCTTTGATTTTGTATTATTTGTATGTCGTGCTAATGTCATGTTTTGTCTGTATCAAAACTGAGCGCTCCTAAAATTAAAATTTAAAAATGGATCCAAATACTTTTATTCACGTGTTTTAAAAAGGGTTTAAAATTGCTTTGTGTCATTACTAAAAACAAGGTTATTAAGAGTTATGTTCTAACAGATAAAACCTCAACTCGGAGGGTGAGCGTTCCATCTGCTCCCTTACCACTTCCCCTTGCTCCCCCTCCAGTTCTGCAAAGCTCCAAGGAGCTCTTAGATTTGGATTTAGAGTTACCATCTCCCCTTTCACTGTGTTTCAGTTAGAGTACTATAAACCACAAAGTATTTTATCTTGTTAAATCGGAGTAATTTGTCTAAATTCAAAAATTTCATAAGAGTTGTTTCAGAATGTGGACAAAAAGGGGTCAACAGATAGGAAAGAGAAAATAAAAGGTTCTGGGTTTGGAAATATATTTAATAAAAAAAAAAGAAAATGTTTCTGGGTAAGAAAGTGCCTGTGTGATGGAATACATGAGGGTCTAAGTAAGTGCTAAGAAAGTCTGTGTGAAAGTAAAGGGCAAGTTTCAACAAGTCTGTGTATAACTAAGTTGGTTGTGTGTATGTGAGACAGCTAAAGCTTTTTAAGGTTTTTCCTAAGATGAAATACTAATGTTCTGATATAAGCCAAAGTTTAATCTATATGGTAAAATGACATGGTAAAATAATAAGGATTTCTTAGAAACACTAATTTACTCTTAAATTTGTGTCTATTAAGTTTTATTCTTTAAAACAATTAGTCTTAAAAATTGGAGTTTATACAATTATGGTTAAACAACTGTTAAGAGTATTGTACTATGTTACAGAGTCTAAATTTTTCTTTAAAAACTGAACTTAGTAAGATTAAAGTGCCAAGGTAATTGTAAAATGGTCACTCCTTGTATATTAAATGTATTCATATTTTCCAGGTATACAAGTTTTTAAAGCAGGAAATTTGTCAAGCTGCTATTCTCCAGAATAAACTTGTCTGTACTGGTAATATTAAACTTAAAGAGTACATTTTATTGGGGATTTATTTCTATCATTTAATGTTCTATTATGGAACATATTATCAGTAAGGTATATGTAAAATTGGTTACTTATTTCACTGAGATAAAAATTTAAATGTAAATGTATATCTAAGATATCTAGAATTAGTGACAGCCTGATTTGTTTAAAGGTTCATATTGTAGAAGGTGAAAGCATTTTGCTACACAAAAGAAAAATTAAAAGCTCTCTCAGCCTTTCTTTGATTGATTCCTGTTTTTGATATAATGTTAGACTGTGTTAACTAATGTTCATATGGACTCAGAAATCAATATATGTAAACTTCTTAAAATGACATTTAAGAAAGAGTATAATGCACAATAACAAAAATGGGACAACAATGACTGAGATTGGGGTCCCTGACTTCATGACTGTAGCATGCCTGGTGCCTGGGAGTGTTCCTGTGTAGGAGCGCAAGATGCCTAACTGCTGTGGCAGTAGCCTCCCTGGGGAGGCTCTGTACAGGAGTCCTATCAGCTCTTACATTGATCTCAGGCACACAGCTCTTGGGCAGAAAGAAATTGTTTTGCTAGGTAACTGGTGTTTCATCAGTTCCCTTCTCTAGTTCCTGCCCACCTTACAGTAACTTTGGACAGTGGACTTCTTTGAGGGCTACACAGAGTTCCTAATATTGTACTTTGCAGTTGTGGGAAAAAGTTATGTAGATGGTCCAGTCTCTGTAACTCTCCTGAAAACAAAGAATAATGCTTACATAGTCTTTCACCTAATAATAAGACATGTATAAATGTTGCTAACATAACTCTTTAGATCTGCATTTCCATCACAGAACAGAGCTCCATCTGATCTCAGCTTAATCTTCAAAATCTGTGTTTATAAACCTTTATTTTCTAATACTCCTTTGACCCTCACTGAACTTGAAAATTTGGTCATGCTGGTCATGGCAAAAGGGGCAAAAATTAGCTTTAGGATTAGAACATTTTACTTAAGACTTGTGAAGAGCCCTGCCTTACCTGAGATAAGGCTCTGTCTCACCCTGCTACATGTTAGAATGACTCCAAAGTAAGCCAGACTTTAACTCATTTAAAGTTGTGCTCAAAAGTTTGATGTTTGTGGTAAAGATTACTGTGATCTCAAACAGGGTATATAATGTAGAACTCAGCCAAAATTCAAGATAACTATTATACAAGCTAAATATGTTTTTACTCTTGCTAATTTCATTTTGTAAAACTGTTGCCTGTTACTATTTTGCAGAAGTAGCTGCTTCCAGTACATACAACCTAGGTAACTTGTGATAATAGGCCATCACCTTCAAAACAGATAGTATGTGGTAGTACTTTAATAAAAGGGTAAATGACTGTAAAGTTATGGACATTAAAGTTAAAGCCCAGTACTCTTACTGTATGACTGGTGAGACTGGCTTGCTGGATGATTAAGATCAATCTTAGAAATTGGAATTAAATACAGAGGTCAAGAAAAAAAAAGACAGTATCTTGCCCTCAAAGTCAGCCTGAACCCAGGGAATAAGAGAACTTCTCTAAGGAGCGCTGCAACTCTGGGTCACACAACCTCCTGATCAAGGAGATTGTTGAGACTAGAGGATGAGAATTGCTCAGTGCATCTGCTGCAGAGGAGGGTCATGGAAAAAGGGAGACACCCCTAATGCTTTCAAGGAAAGCCACCTCATCGAGAAGACCCTGCCTAACCAATGGCACTAATGGAGGTAAGAAGTTGCTCTTAAGTTCTCTATGAGTGGCCCCTGTGGAAACTCAGCTGACTCTTTAACAAGACAGGAACCAGGTCAATTTGACCAGCTTGGTCTTGGACACCCATCAAAACAGTTAAAACCAAAATATAGCCATTCTTGGGCATTTAAAAGAAATAATAGTTAAAAGTAACTTAAGATGTACACTTGTGTTAACCCACTAAAATTAAGAGCGGAAACTACAAAAGAAAGATTGTTAGGCAAATGTCCCTGATAACTATCAAGGGAAACTGCCAGAGTCAGAAGATTTTAGTCAGTTTAAGGCCTACAGTCACAGGTAGGCTTTATCTATGTTTGCTTGTATGATTATCTATCCCTAAGTAACAGAAGTATAGAGATCTCTACTAAACACAGGTTATACCAATAAAGGGATATTTTACAAAAATCAGATGACATTAAGTAGCTTAACTATATTTTCTGGGGACCTCAAAGACATTAAGAATTAAATATTGTGTTTACATTCCTGATAACTTTGACATTGTTAAAGTCCCCAAATAAAGGCCTTGTCCTCTCCAGCCTTTGCTAGGCCTAGTTATGGGAACAATTTCTCAGTTCTTCCACCTCCTGGTGAGAGATTGACTTCTGTCATTTTCATGATACTCAGTGGCATGTTTCAGATGCTGCAACATTTACTTTGTACTAATCTCATTTCAGTACTCATGTCTTTTTGTTCTTCTATCATAGAAGCACCCACCCCCAGAAGAGTTTACAGCTTGCTCTTCCCCAACCAGACTTCTACCTTGGACCCCTCAATTGACCCAATTTCTAAAAAGGGAACTCCAAACTGCTTCACGCTGCCCACTTCCAGCTCAAAGAAGTCAGATTGGTCATCGCCCATTTTCCCTACAGCAGTGAAGGAGTTCCTAGTATTAGAGGGGTAAATGAAGTCAGAATTAAGGACAGGTAGTTAGTGTAGAAATAGAGAATCAGGTCAATTTGAGGAAATGAAGCCATGAAGCCATCTGCCTTTGGAAGTTGGAGACTGCCCCTGGAAGAATGAAATGTCAAGGATCTCCGGAGCTCATTAATTACCAAATTTACCTGACTTTAAAGACTGTAAGCAAGGAGGTCTATGTGCAGCTCTGGGAGAAAAATGTTGGTTTTATGCTAATCATTCTGGAGAAGTGAAGGAATCCATGGCAAAAGTCAGAGAAGGACTAACAAACAGAAAGAAAGAATGGGAAGCTAGTTAGAACTGGTTTGAATCCTGGTTCAATTTTTCCCCTTGGTTAACTACTCTGGTGTCCACTACAGTGGGACCCCTAATATTGTTGTTACTAGCTTTAACTATAGGACCTTGTATAATCAATAAGTTAATTGCTTTTGTTAAAGATAGATTAAATACAGTACAGCTAATGGTGCTAAAGACCCAATATCAGCCCATTAAGCAGCAAGAATTAGAACAGTAGAGACCCAAGATTAGCTCTCTAAATGTTCTTGGAAAGGGGGGATGTTGAGAGCAGGGTGGTATCTGTGCTGCTAACTGTCTCAAGGACAAACAGGACTGCTGGGCCCCTGTGCTTACCAAGGTTGTTAAGAGATATTTGTCCGAGGAATGTGCGGTTGCCTGGACACCTTATCCATCAAGGATGGGAGTGGGGCTTAGCCCCGACTCATCTCCTGCATAGTTCACCCCTTCCCTCCTCCCTTCTTCCACTAGGACCGTTCAGTTCTGGCAGGACCCAATGAGAATCAAATAGATTGGCTGGACCCAACCAGAGGAGGACTAATGTTTAGCTGTTCAAATGTTAACCAATTAAAAGAACACTGTAAAACTGCTTGCCTTTCATTATAAAAACCCTGCTAACGAGGGCTCGGGGCCTCTCTTAGCATCACTGGTTAAGGACGCAGAGGACCAGGTTCGAACTTGCTAATAAATGACTCTTTGCTGCTTGCATTGATCATGGTCTCTGGTGGTCCTTGTGGGGTCTCGAGCCTTTGGGCACAACAGATAGTGGCCAGGTGGCGAACTCTGGAAGGCTGAGAAAATCACCCCAGAGAACAAGTTGTGACTCTGTGTGAGTGTGGGTCTGTGAAGAAACTAGGAGTCCATAGGGTACATGGGCAGTAGGTGTGGACAGTGGGGGGAGTTTGCAGGGAGGGGCATCATCTCTAAAGACTCTGCCCAGTCAGTTCCCTATAAACTCAACCCATTTTGAAGTTTATATAAAAGGTTTTGGAGGAAAGGGGTGAATTTCCAGGGCTCAGGGCCATAGATGCACCTTAAGTTCATGCTGAGGATCAAGCAGGAACTGGACTTGCCCCTCCCCCAACCCTCCTACTCTTGCAGTCAATTTCAGTGGTCCACAGTTTCTATTGGCCAGTAGTGTTGATTGTTCTTTTTAATTCTACTTACTTAAAGCTGTAGTGAAAGGAAGATGAGCAGTAACTTTCCACTGTTGTCACCTGGCTCTTTCTTGGGATGTCTCTTTCTTCTCTTGAGAAAGGCAGCTTGAATGCTGCTGTTTTTCATCTCTGAGGTTCCTGGATGAGACTGACCCATATACCACAACCATGAGGATGAGACTGCATTAAATTTCTCTGCCAGGGTTGATTTCTGAACACCTGCCCTGCATATCCATCTGAGAAGTAATGTCTGTATTGTTTCCCAGAGCACACAAATTCACCACACCCAGAACTAATCTCCTCTTAATCCCTCTGCCTTTCACCCCATACCTGCTCAGCAAAAGGTGCCACCAACTAGCCACTTGTCTGCTGAGAAATGTGAAAACCATCTTTGAGCTCCTGTCACCCAGTAATCCATGTTAGACCCCCACCAGACTAAAGACTCTGGCTATGAATGCCCCATCCCCCACCTTGAGACTGAGCATTGCTCATCTCTATCAGCCACATGGGAGCTCACCCATGTGTGCAGCTCTGTGCTAGATCATTCACTTCACATTAACTTAGTATTGTTCACCCTGTGACCAGGGCCATATAGTTTTGTCCCAAAGCTGGAGCACTGGAAAAGAAGCAAATGTTTTATCCTGAGGTAGTTGCAGATGCCCTTTACCCAGCCTTCCCATGTGACCTGATTTGAAACCCTGTCTTGTGACCTCATCAGGTGCTGATAGAAGCAGTCAGGATGCAGAAGGCCTCCAGTGCTGAAAGCCCCTCCTGTCTCCCTTTCTTCATTTCTGCCCCTCCCCATTCCTACCAAACCCTTAATTCCCAACATTCCTGAGCTGTCCTCTGCATCTGTAACCTGGTCATCTCACCTGTGCTGCTTCGTTGGACTCAGGTAGTATGTTACCTTTTGGATATTTTCAGTGTGGGACTCTATGAACTTGTCCAAGTTATTGTGTGTCAACAGTTCATTTTCTCTTTGTTAAGTAGTATCCAGGTCCATGGTTGTACCAGTCTCTTTGTTTGACCATTTGCCCTCATTAGATTTCAAGAATGCTTATGACTAAGAGCATTGTACACCTTCATGTGATTGCATAATGCTCTCAAATATTTTTCTGTTTTCTTTAAGGACTGTTTGCTTTTATTTTATGTTGAGTTTTAAGAATATCTTACACACTCAAGATAGTAATCCTTTGCTCAGGGTGTGGTTAACATTTTTTTGGTGGTGGTGGATACTGGAGATTGAACACTGGACCATTTTCAAATGATCTACATCCCCAATTCTTTGTATTTTATTTTTATTTTTAAGATGGAGTCTCACTAATTTGCTGAGACTGTTCTCAAATTGAGGCTGAAGTAATCCTCCTGTCTCAGCCTCCCATATTTTCAGGTTGACAGGCATGAACACCACACAGAGCTTGCATTTTCATTCAGTTTGTTCCTTGTATTTTTATCCACTGAACCAGGGCATTCACTGAGCAGGAGCTTATCATTGTTTCAATCTTTCCTTTTCTAAATTGCACTTTATTGTCAAATATGGGAATGCTTTGCTTAACCCTAGATTCTGAGGTTTTCCTCATTTTGATTAGTTTGTTTTAATAAATGGTATGGTTTGGAACTACAATAGCCCCCAAACCTCAGGTGTCTGTGATGCAGAGTTCAGAGGTGAAAAGATTGCATTACAAGGGCTCTAACCTTATCAGTGGGTTAACTCATCTAATAATTTGTTTGGAGCAGGCTGGGTGATAGCTCAGTGGTTGAACATCTGCACAGCATGAGTGAGGCCTTGGATTCCTTCCCCACTATGGCCAAAAAAGTATAAATTAAATTAATGACTTGAGTGGACTTACTGGGGGATGTTGAAAATGAGAAGCAAGTCAGGTTTGACTAGGAGAAGTGGGTTCCAGGGTGTGGCCTGGGGGACTATACAGTCTCTTACTGCCTGTCTGTCTCTCTGTCCCTGATTTCTGCTTGCCAGAGTTGAACGCCTTTTCATTTTCCTGCCCATTGTCTATGAGGTTTCTGAAGCAAAGTTTGTTGACCACACTCTTGATACCATGAGTCTAATAAATCCTGGCTGCTCAGAGGTGCCCTTGTCACATGTATTGGTCACAGTGGTGAGGAGCTGACCAACACACTGCACATCTTATAGGGTTGTGTTTTCCCTCAGGTCCATGACCCACTCTAAGTTTTGTATAAGACTTGAGACATAGTTCATTTCCTTTTTCCAGTGGATGTTACCTGCTGTCCCTGCATCATTGTGAACCAAGCCACTCTTCTTTCACTGAATTGCTCCCTTTTCTTTGTGCAGAGTCAGCTGGCCCATTTCTCTGGCCCCCTTCTAGGGCTCTGTTCCAAACTGTTGACCCTGTATCTCTCTCTCTGTCCACCTCACCGTTGGTTTTTCTGACTGTGGTCATATGATGAGTCTGGAAGTCTGGTGGATTCCATGAGAATGAGTCCACCAGCTCATTCTCATTCTCAAACAATTTTAGCTCTCCATGTTCCTCTACCTTTCAATACAAGTTGACAGTGACCTTGTTTTTGTCTAAGAAAGTCTTGATGTGATACTGACAAGCATTTCCTTGTTCCATATTTCTTGGTCCTAAGTTTTTTCCTGAAATGAAATGGTGCTGTGACTTTTGCCTCAATCATCAAACAGGAGTTATGAGCTTTGAGAGGAGAGCCTGTTGTATCAACATACACTTCTGTTTAATGGGTGTTTTCTTTATGCTGATGTCACCCAGACCCTCTTCTCATCAATGCTTTTTGGACAGAGGCTTCCTCTGGCCCTTCCACAGGGCAGGTTTGCTGGCAGCAAGTCCTCTATTTGCCTTCTCTGGAGAGTGTCTCCCTTACCTCTTTATTCTGAAGGGTATTGCCCCTGGATGTAGAATTTTCAGACAAATTGACCTCAGAAAAGACAGGTCAAGTGGGAGTGCTAATTTACTTTTGTTTCTTTTTAATATTTTTTTATTTATTCTAATTAGTTATACATGAAAGTAGAATGCATTTATATATTTCATTAAATCATACATAAATGGAGCTTGATTTCTCATTTTTCTTGTTGTACATATTGTAGCATCACATCAGTCATGCAGTTATATATGTATATGAGGTAATAATGTCTGTATCACTCTACTGTCCTTCCTACCATCATATCCCTTCCCCTCCCTTCACTCTGCTCTACCTAGTATGAAGTAATTCTATTCTTCTCTAGCACCCTGCCCTTTTATTGTGAATTAGCCTCCACATATTAGAGAAAATATTCAGGCTTTGCTTTTTTGGGTTTGACTTATTTTCATTTTGCACAATATTCTCTAACTACATCCATTTACTGGAAATGCCATAATTTTATTTATCTTTAAAGTTGAATAATACTTCATTCAGTGTGTGTGTGTGTGCGTGTGTGTGTGTGTGTATGTATGTGGTATGTGTATGTATTTCACACTTTATTTCTCTATTCATCTATTGAAAGGCACCTAGGTTGCTTCCATAGTTTAACTATTGTGAGTTGAGCTGCTATAAACACTGATGTGACTGCATCTGTGTAGTATGCTGATTTTAAATCATTGGGGGTATAAACCAAGGAGCAGGGTAGCTGGTTCAAATTGTGGTTCCATTCCACGTTTTCTGAGGAATCTCCATACTGCTTTCCATAATGGTTGCACCAATTTGCATTTTCAACAACAATGTATGAGTGTACTTTTTTCCCCACATCCTCAACAACATTTATTGCTACTTGTGTTCTGAATAATTACCATTTGGATTGGAATGAGGTAAAATCTTAGAGTAGTTTTGATTTGCATGCCTATTATTGCTAGAGATGTTGAACATTTTTTCATATACTTATTGATTGATTTATCCTAGAGATTAATGCTTTATCTGAGGTACATGTGGTAATGATTTTCTCCCATGTTGTACACTCTCTTTATATTATGATTGTTTCTTTTGCTGAAAAAAGCTTTTTAGTTCAAGTTCATCTCATTGATTATTGATTTAACTTCTTGCACTTTAGGGGTCTTATAAGGAAGTCAGATCCTAGGCCAACATGGTGAAAATTTGGGCCTACTTTTTCTTCTAGTAGATGCAGGGTCTCTGTCTAATGTGTAAGTTTATAATCTACTTTGAGCTGTTTTTTGTGTGTTTACAGAGTGAGAGATAAAGTATATATTCAGTTTTGAAAAAATAAACCCTGAATAAACAAAGCAATCCTTAGCAAGAAAAGTGAAGCAGGAGGCATCAGAATACCAGACCTCAAACTCTTCTACAGAGCTATAGTAATGAAAACAGCCTGATATTTGCACCAACACAGACACTTAGACCTGTGGTACAGACAGAATACACAAAGACACACCCACATAAATACAGTTATCATGTACTAGACAAAGGTACCAAAAACATTAACTAGGGAAAAGATAGCCTATTCAACAATAGTGCTGGGGAAAATGGGAAGCCACAAGTAACAAAATGAAATTAAACTTTTAGTTCTAACCCTGCTTTTGGGTTTTGATTACAAGATTCTCTTGGGTGTAGTCAGACATTCTGGACCTCATGATAATATTAATACAGCTGTGTGAATGTACTAAAACCAATAGGAATTTGCATTTTGAAATGGTGGCATTTACAACATGTGAATTATTTCTCAATTTTTTTAAAAAAGAAATTCCTTGGGTTATGGGGGACCAACTTTGTTCAGGTCCCCTGGACTTGGGAACAGCTGTGTAGGCTTTGCCCTAGGCTGTCACACAGGTCCAGAAAGGCTGTGCTCATGCCAGTGCTTGTTGCTATGCTCCGGGGGTCCTGTAACTTTTGAACAGAGGGCACTGTGTTTTGATGTTACACCAGATCCTAGAAAGTGTGTGACCAGTTGTGCTTGGAGTGAAGTGTTGCTGTGAAACTCTGATTTCTGTCTTCCTGGGAGGATAATGGGCCCATTTCCTCACACATTTTGTGAAGAGTAGCTCAGCTTTTCAAAGTGAGTATTAACTTGCCTTGTGTACCCTCTCTGGGGGGAAGCTCCTTTGTTCTACATGGATGTATTCCACCCTGTTGTAGCTGGTGATGCTGCAGATCTGAGTAAGTGATGCCAGGGTCTATTGATGTGGGGACAGCATGGTGTATGGACAGACATCAATCAGGCAATCTTGGGGAGTCTCTCCCAGGCCAGGTATGCTGGCTTAGGAGCCAAGGGCTAAGCAAGAGGATGTTTTGAATGACTAGGAAGATTGTTACTGGAACAATTAAGGAGTTGGTCAGTTTCTTTGTCTCCTAAACAATATGCCCCCTTGGGCCCTTGACATCTTATTTATGAGGGATGTTTTCTTAGCTGTTTGGATGTTCAGTTTCTAGATGGAGGACATTAGTTGCATGTGAGAGTTTCAGTACTGTAAGGTCTTTCTGAAGAGGGAAAGAGGCTTGCCTTCCTTATCAGTGAAGAATCCATTGTTTCAAGTTATCAGCTTTAATAAAAAGTAAAAAGTGGTTACAAAACCCTCCATACAAAAGTCAGAGCATAGGGGCTGGAGTTGTGGCTCAGTGGTGTAGCACTGGCCTGGCATGTGTGATGCCCTGGTTCAATCCTTGGCACTGCATATAAATAATCAAATTAAATTAAATTAAGGACCATTGATGACTGAGAAAATATATTATTTTTAAAAAGGAGTCAGAAATTAGTCATCAGTGAGGGTCCCCAACTGAGGTGGGAGCAATGAGGGAGCAAGGGTTCAGCATCTGACAAGTGCTCATGAAAGAGCCTGTTGCAGTATTGACTCTGTCAAAGATTTTGTTTTTCTAGTAAAGAAACAGCACTTCTTTTCTGCCTAACACTGAAACTTTGCAGAAGGGAAGAACTTTCTGTTGACCTTGACTGTGCTTGCATATGCACTCAATTTTCATTGCTTAAAACTCTTTCAATAAACACTTTTCCATGGCCAGGCCTGTCAAGAGCCTTCCCACAACTTGGCTCACATTTCATCCCAGTTATCAGTGAGACGATGTCTGCCCTCACACCAGCCTTCCAGAGCCACAGAAGGATGTGACAGCTGCTCTGCTTTGAGCTTCTGCTCTGAAAGCAGAGACAAAGTATAAATCCAACTAAAAAATAACCCTTAGATCTAACCAGAACTGACTCCAGGTCTCAGATGGGTGACAGCAGAATACTGTAACAACCAGATCTGATTTTGTGTTGTGATGCCTGGCCTCTTTTTCCATGCCTCTGACCCTTTGGACAAGAAGTTCCCCTGACCTCTTCCACCAGGTCCTGCCTTGGCCCTGGCTCACTTGTCACTGATCCATATGGCCCCAGGTTCTGGGGTAAATGTGCCTAAATCCACATCACTTCTCATATGACGTGGTGCAAGTCTTCGTCAAAGGTTTTGATTTCTTCCGTGAATTTGATCAAATACTTTCTGCTTTCATCCAGTGCTTCATGGGAGCATCATGGAGATTTTGGGAGCTGGTGTTGGTTTTTCTGAAAGATGGTTCAGTGGAGGGGGAGACCCTAATCTCTTAGTCCCAAGGGAAAAATCCTGCAGGGCTACCATAGACACAACCTGCTATTTTTCATTTGTCAAGGGATGCATAAGGAACCATTAAAACACTTGTGGCTTGTTCAGTTGAAAAGAGTTTTTTGGGCAAATGGAGTTTTTTTCTTTATAAAAATTTTGTCTTTTCTGCTTTTGTAGTGCATTCTCCAGGTGTAATGCAGGTTGGCCTGAGTATCTAGGCTCCAGGCCTCCTCCCACCTGAGAGCTGAGACAAGAACATGCGCCTCCACACCCAGTTCTCTTTTTAACCCTTCTTGTAACTACTGGATATTTATTTCCTATGTAAACTTCCAGTTTCCTACATAATCCACACAAACATACCCAGGATAAAGTCTACAGGATCAATAAAATACTTGAGGGACACTGATTGAATATGGATGTCAGCTGGCATGAACTATCTTCCTGAACACTCTTTCCTAAAGGGATCGGGGGAAGATATGCACAAAGGGGAAACGGTTCCCAGAATAAATATGAAGATTTGGTATCACATGTGGAGTTTGTTTCTGGGATTGTTTTTGAGGGTGCTTTCCTGTCCCTGGAGAATTTCTGGGGCAGGCTGGAGGAATCCAGGTCACCTACAGAGCAGGGCACATACTACATAGTTTGGCCTGGCTGATGAGGCTTATTCAGCAAAGCTGACTTCAGAATGGGAGTCCTCCTTGCTCAAGATCTGACCACACACCAACTGAATCACACTCCCTCAGGCTATTCCACAGCAGTAAGAGCTAGATAACCAGAGACCCACCCTGTTTTCATGGAGGGCAAAGAGATAGCAGTGATGTGCAAGGTGGGAAGGTGTTGCTGGGTCTCACAATGATGTTTAATATCTGTCCTTCCTCTGATGACACACTTCAGGATGGGGCCACTTTCCCACATGTCCTTACTTTTTGTCCACAGAGTCCCTGAGAAATATTTCCTTAGCCAGTCAGGATCCCTGGTCATACAGAGCTGAGTTGAGATGCTCACATTAGCAGAACCTTGAAGAACAAATACACTCTACCCTGTCACACAAGAGTCAGCCTGCACAGCTCACATACAACGCCTCTTTAGGGGTAGAATTGCAGGACACCTTGTCCTTCTGAGGACTGCCGCAACGCTTCCACCAGTACCTCCACTTGGACCAGTGCAGGAGCCATGGAGCAGAGAGTGCAAGGTAACAATGAATGCAGCCCATTGACCACAGAGCACCAGTGGTTCCTGTGGCACTGCTTAGAGATATAATTTGGGACAAGCCTGGTCCAGTAACTACATCACACCAGGGACTCCTGTGTCCCTGCTTTAAATAGAAGATGGGACTAGCATGGTTCCATGACCACAATGGACCAGGGGCTCCTGTGCCCCTTCTTCAGAGGTCTAAAATGGGACAAGCATGTCTTGTGACCACACCAGACCAGGGGCAACAGTGCTCCTGCTTTCGAGCTGTAAGATGGGACTAGCATGAATCTGTGATCACACCAGACCAGGGGCTTCTGTTTTCCTGTTTTACAGTTGTAAAGATGGGAATGAGGACCTCCCTTCAGGTACGCACACTACAGAAGGTGATCTAATATAACCCTCACAGTTCCTTGGCAGTAGCAAGTGATTTTTGGGTTCCAGAGAAACATCCCATTGTCAAGAATCACAAACAGGCATCAGGGTCTCAAGTTTCAGATCTGAAAGCAAAACCTGGCTGACTGGCCCTGTGCTGTGAAGCCACACTTTGCTTCTGCTTCAAAGTTGTGCCATTCCTTTTGCTGACTGCTGTCCATATGCTGATCAGATGGGAACTGGTAAAAAGTAAATGACATTTTAAAATCCAGGATATCTCTAGGCACAATAGCATGTATCTGACTTCTCAGAGGTATAGGAGGCTGAGGTAGGAGAATGGCAAGTTTGAAGCTAGCCTCAGCAACTTTGCAAGCCCATAAGTAACTTAGACAGTGTCTCAAAATAAAACATAAATGAAGGTCTAGGGAATGTTGCTCTATGGGTGCAATCCATGGTAACACCAAATAAAATACCAGAACATAAAATGACATAATATACCATAAAATAAAATAAAATAAAATCCAGAGCCTCAGTTGACCAGTCACACATGAAGTACCCAGTGTCACATGAGGCGTGTACCATCTTCATAGACCCTCTGGAGCAAGGACTCAGCCAGGAACAGGCATCTGTTTTCCAGTCCCACCTGCCTCTCTCAGGAATGCACCTGTAGCCTGCACACACTTACATTGCTTTTATTCCCATTGTTTGGGCAATCAACAACATGGAGCTGCTTGGCTCTGTCCAAGCTGGTTCCACTTTGCTCCCAGGGCCAGCAGATCACAAGTCATGCTCCTTACTAGAAATGCTCCTTAATTTAGAAATATCTAATTTCTGTTATAAAGATTAAGATAAATTGAGGTGGCTCACTTCAAGATGTGTGTGGAATGTTTTCAAACACAATCTTGATTGAGTCAGCCAAACCCTGGGCCTTGGTCTCACTTTACAGACAGCAGTGGCCAGGTCAGGACAGGCTCTGCTGCAGCTTGGCCTCAGTTTTGGGTTTCTGGCTTTCACAGCTGGGGCTGCAGCTCCTAACTGGTCTCATTTTACTAATTTCTTTTGAGACATGAGATCACTGCTGCCAAGGTTGGCCAGGGATTTGCTGTCTTCTGTCTCATTCACTTGAGTAACTGGATTGAAAGAACACATCACTGAGTCTGGCTCAGACCTTTTCTCTCAAGGCTGCCTGATTCCCTGGTACAGCCTGGTACCTTCCTTCCAAGGGTCTACAGCTACCTTCACAGGGAAAGGGGTTGAGTCCAGGAGGAGAAGGCCAGCAAGTCAGGGACCCTGAACTAGGCAGCTGAAGAACTGAAAGAAGGTAGTTCCCCAGTTCTCTGCAGCGGCTCAGTGGGGCTTCTGTCATTCACAGTGTGTTCTATATTTAGGTTCTGCCACTGTATGCCATCTCGTTCACTTTGTTAACTCCTTGACCTCCTGTAGACTCTTCTTGAGAATGGGAACAGCTAATGCAAGGCTTTCAAGGAACATCCAGGGGTCTGTGACTGATCAGTAATGTTTCCTGCTGTCCTTTTAGTGTTTAGCCCCTCCCACTAACTTCAGAGGAATGGAGAGTACTAGGTCTTAAAATCACATTTTTATACAAGGTTCTTAAAATTTGTGCCTCGAAACTAATGTGCATGTGATGCATCTCAGGCTCTTGTGTGATGTTCTGTCTGACACAGGCAGATGGAGCTCCTGAGATCCCACCTACCTGGAGACCTGTAGACACCCCCATTCAGCTTGCTGCAGATCACACCTGGCACAGAGGCCCAATACAATGTTGGTACTGCACTACCTCACTTCTGTGACACTGCTAATGAGACGTGCCTGTGACCCTGCTGGAGTGGGCAGTCCCTCTGTTTCATCTCCCTCTGAAAACCTCTGTCAATCTTTCCAGCTGGAATTTGCCTTCTTGCTGGATTACCCTAGTTAGATTTCCTAAGACATTAGTGGTCAAATCCAAGGTCTTGCTGATCCTGTTCAAGCTCTTTACTGCTAAGTCTTACCCCAAGTCTTTTTTTGTTTTAGTAAGAGAGAGGGTCTAATTATGTTGCTGAGGTTGGCCTTAAATTTGAGATCTTCCTCCCCCAGCCCCTTCAGTAACTGGAAATACTGGCATGGCCTCCACTCTAGCCACTTCTATGATCTCATAGAGAAACTAAAAATTCTGTGTAGTATTAAGGGTTTTAAGTTACTGATACTGCTCTGGGAAAACAGAACCCAGAACACATGATAGGTGAATGGTAGATTTTTGGACAGGCTATGCCTGAGGGAGAGTGTGACAGAGGACATACAGCTACCCACATCTGGACAGCATTGCTGGATCTAAGCTCTCAGTCTTACAGGATTTACAGATATACCAGTAACCTGGAAGTTAGAAAGAGAGTCTTCAAGACTATAAAGTACAAATGTCACACCAGGATACAGGTGGTTGAGAAGCTAGCTTATCTTTGAAAACTATTTGTTCAATTGAATTACCAGGAAGCCAGAGCCAGAAAAAGCAAGATTACAAAAACCAAACTCTCTGAGGCAGGGCAGCAATACATCCTCCTCCAGAACCCAGGGAGGATACTTCCCTGATGGCAGGGGCAGATTCCAGGCAGGAGAGTCACTAAATACAGTCAACTCTACTTGATGAATAAGATGTCACATTCTGGGGTGGAGACTTTGGGTGGTGAGATGTGTCACAGAGGGAGACCCATGAAGAGTGCAGGGAGACCCAAAACCCACCTATGTGTGTAGGAACAACAGAAAGCAGATCCCTGCCTGCACCATGGATGTTCCTTTTTGTGCTGCCCTGGTGATGTGTCCTGATGCTGCCTCCCTTACACTCAAACATGAGTCTTGGTATTGATGTAGTTGTGCTTTTCTGTGATTTAGCTCTTTGAGAACTGAAGAACCACTGTGGTTAGTAACATAAATCACAAAGGAAAGTCTGTGAAACAGATTAACTGCCACACACAGGGTATACAGGGACAGAATGGTTTCTTGAAGAAAACAAAAAGTATTTATTCTCCAAAGTATTATAACAATCCAGAATCCACACAACATGCCAAACACAGCATTCAGAGAGAATCCAGACTTTCTCAACCTACAGAGAACCAGCAAAATGAAAATAGTTCTTGAAGGAACAGAGGCCAACCTGAAAACGACAGAGAACACTGGAGTTTTCAGATACTGACTCTAAAGCCCTGTTTAACAACACTTCACATGAGAAATAAAACATGCTCAAAAGTAATGGAAAGGTGGAGTAACCCACAGTATTCTGTCCTATGACAGGACCTTTCATAAATTTGTAAACAAAGACATTCTCAGGAGAAAGAAGAGGAGGACAGTTTCCAGGATATCTGCCTTGATGACCTGGGCAGGGAATTCTTCAGGAAGAAGCAGGGGACCAGAAAGAAAGGTTGATCCCAGAAGTGTGCATGTTTCAAGACTGAGAGAGATTGGCTCCCCCAGGACTTGCAAACAATATGAGACATTTTCTGCATACAGGACCCCTATACAAATTGATCAATATGTACACAATTTAAGGTCATTTTCAGATAAATCCTGCATTAGAGTTCTCTTCTTTTGATGAAAGTAAAAGGTGAATGGTTGGAGTATTTGAAAATATACATATATATTTTCATATCTATCTGGAAAATACATATATATGGTATATATCTCTAGAGTCTGTGTGTAATACACCTGTGTCAATTTCATTGAGATACAAGATTTAAAATCAGGGACTTAATGGATTAAAACATGTATGAAAAGGAAAAGTTAAAAGTTGTCTAGAGAGGCTTCCCCTGATTTCCTTTCTTCTTGACTTTTTCACCTTCTTCTGCCAGGTGAGGCCCCTGTAACTCATTGCCCATTTAACTCAGGTATCTTCATGTCATCTTCATTGCTTTAGTACTGGAGATTGATCACAAGTGTGCTTAACACTAAGTTGTATCCCAGATCCTTTTTTTTAGTGACTTTTATTTGTTCTTATGAGAGTAGAATATATTTTAATATATTATACATATGTGGAGAAAAATTTCTCATTCTACTGATGATGTAGAATTATATCAGTCTTGTAATCATGTAAGCACATAGTACAACAATTCTTTTTCAAATTTTGAGACTGTCTCACTATGTTGCTGAGGCAGGCATTGAGCTTGCAATCCTCTAGTCTCAGCCTCCTGAATCACTGGGATTACAATTATGGCCACCATGCCCAGCTTCGGGATCTTCATTTTGAGAGAGACTTTAGTGACTTTAAATTTCATAACTACAGTTCTCTTTCTGCATGTAAAATGTGTCATTCTATAGACTCCTTAACCCATTTGTTTCTGATGGAAAATGGGCTTTATTTTGATTCTTCTTCTTCCTCCTTTGGAATGCCTTTTACTTCTTTATAAAAATTAATCTGTAAAGAACACAACATAAAATTTACCATCATAACCACCCACCTATATTAATCTGGTGCCTGGGACAGTTGGAATACACAGATCTAGGGAGGCCTGTGAAGCCTGGGGATGGACATTGAATTCCCAAACATCAGGGCTCATGTTGACACAAAGCAGAACTGGCTTGCTCACCTGCCTGTTTTCCTTCTAGCTCACTGGTGGCTACTTCTCCATGTGAGATCCAGAGATCTGAGGAGCTTCCATGAGGCACTTGTCCCCATGGGTTGGCCTGAGATGCCATGGCCCTCTAGAAACAGCTGTCTCCTTGGTATGCATCATTTGATCTCCTCAAATGCATCAAGACCCCTGAGGCCTCAAACCTGAGAGTTGCTACTGTGAATATTGACTCTTTCTCCCAAATAAAATCCTATAATGAATCCTAACAGAAAGGATGAAAAATCAGAACCTAACCCTCCAATTCCCCAGAACACCATACAGAACAAAAACTCTTGTGAAGCAGGAGATATTATGCTGGGGAGCCAGGTGAACCTTATCAATAGAGACCCAGTGTGTGCTGCCCAGGAGAGGGCGCTGGAGACTCTGGAGTCTGACACAGCCCTGCCTCTTTGTTCCTCTTTACTACTTGACTTACCTTAAAAAATAATTATCAATCCATTTTCTATCCTGAATAGAGTTCCAAATAGGAAACTTTGCTACAGATTTTTCTATTTTACCGAGAGGTATTTCTGCCTCTGTGTGTCTCTCAATAAATAGGCTGTAACATATGGTATAAAATAGATCTGTGGCAGTTATCTCCACCTAGCTTACCAAACCCTAGCCCATGAGCTGATTCATGTGAACACTTAGAGGAGGCAGAGTTTGCTGGCTGATCTCTGACACCATCCCAGGCTGCTTTCATCCTCTCAGTATTTGCATTCCAATGTGTGTCTTCTATGGGGCCTGACACAGAGAAGAAGCAAGCAGTGTGGGGGGCCTGTCTAAACCTCTGGGTGTAGGAATGACTGACCCAGAGTGAGGCAGTGTGAGGGGCATAGGACAACCTGCTGAGTACAGGGAAGAGTGATCCAGAGTGAGGAAGCAGCAGTGTACACCTGCTGGGGTGCAGGAAAGACTGACCCATAGTGAGAAGCAGGCAGTGAGAGGGGCTTAGGCAAACTGGCTAGGGTGCAGGGAAGATGGACACAGCTGAGCAAGCAGGCAGTGTGAGGGGCATGGTGAAAATTGCTGGCATGCAGAGATGACAGATACGTAGTGAACAGGCATGCAGTATGAACATTGTGCAGACACCTGCTGCGATGCATGGAAGACTGACCCACAGTGATCTAGCAGGCAGTATGTGGGGCATGCACACAACTTCTGTGGTGCAGGGAAGACTGATCCAGCTGAGCAAGGCACATAGGTTGGTGACAACTGAGGCAAATAGTGGTTGAGTGTCCAGATAGTAGTCAGCAGAAACATCCAGTGTGAATTTTTTTATTTTTAATATTTTTTAGACATAGACACACATAATACCTTTATTTTATTTGCTTATTTATTTTTATGTGATACAGAGGATCAAACCCACTGCATCATACATACTAGGAAAGCGCTCAGCAACTGAGCCACAATCCCAGTCTATATCTGGCATGTTTATATTCATGGGTTTGTAGTTGTATCCCAGGTTGAGAGAAGGTCACAGCTGGGAAATGTAGATTCCAGGTAGACTTCAGAGTTTCCAAGCCTCAGCTAGCTTTTTCTACCCCAGTAGTCCATGGGGCTTCCACAACCCCAGCTTCCTTCCTTGGCCAGCACTGCCCTCCCCTTTTTCTCTATCAGGAGTGATAACTTCTCTCAAGATGCAAGAAACTTGTTTCTTGTCAGAAGTTTGCCCAGGGTTATGGTCCCAATGTATCGCGTCCCCTCTGGCCGCAGAGAGAGACACGACAAATGTCTGAAGCTTTGGAAGTTTATTGTGCACAGTCCCTCTCCTACACTTCTCTTACTCCTAGTTTCCACGCACTCCCAGCTTCCCTTCTCCCAGCTTCTTCCAGCTTCCGCGTACTCCCAGCTTCCAGCTTGGCTTCAGCCTCCGCCTTCGCCGCTTCTTCCGCTTCTCCCTCTTCTTCAGCCCCCGCCGCTTCTGCCTCTTCCTCAGCTTCTCCCCCATACTCTCCCACCCACCAGGCTTATATACACTTCAACCAATCAGGGGAGAGTACACGAGATAAACGCGGACAGCTGCGAGCATAGGATGGGTACACGAGGGGGGCATGCTCTAGTCAACATCGTTAACTAGCCAATCATTGGAATTCGCTGGTTGTTTACTGTATAGCTGGCCGCTTTTGGCTCAGCGTCAGGCGCCATCTTGACCATGCCTAAGGCTGGGGGTCTCAGAAACCCCGACACCAATGTTTGCAGGCTCCATGGTCAAGCCCAAGGCCTCTGTATCCCATCTAAGCTACAATGGCACAGCACAAGGTTTGGAGATTCCAGCTGCAGCTTCTCCCAGCACATGACCTCCAAGAGGCACACCAGAGGCAGCCCCACAGACTCTGAGACAGATAGTGATACATACATCTTCATGTAACAAACAAAAACACCACTCTCAGCCTTCCAGATTCCCAAGACATCTATTATCGATAAAAACAAAAGCATTGTGGTGGCAGCAGCTCCCCATATCATCCCCACAAACCAAGTCATGTAGAAACACTTCCACAAATGTACCCTTCACAAGACCCTGTGGTGAGGAAGAAGGGTACATCAGTATCTTTTTCTGTCACTATGCCCTGGTGCAGAGATTTCTCTGCAGTGGACAGCAGCCACCATCACCAAAGTCAATGTTAACCCCATCTAAGGTCAGGGGAGAGGGAGGTAGCATAGAGCCCTCAGATTGCTGGCCTTCATCACCCATGCCCAAGGGAGACTTTGAAAACCCTATGGTCACAGATATATGGAATGCAGGCCTCTGCCATTCCAGCTGTTTCCTGGAGATGTCCCTGCTTACTAAGGGATCTGAACCTTTCTGGTTAATGACAGTACAGTGTGTCAGAGGCTTCAATGTGCCTCAAATCCTAGCATTTTATTTGGTATAAATCAAACCAAGAAGTCAAAGGAAATCTACCTCAGTCCAAATTGCATGCAAACATAGAGGTAATAACAGACTGCTAAAATAATAAGAATTTAAAGGTATATTCTAAGGCACACTTGCATGTTTGTGTTGAAGTCTGAAATTCCATTTGAGGTCCTTCCTTCCACTGTCACTGGTATCCCTGAGTGCACTCCACCTCTTCTGCTTGATGCAAGAACATTTACTGTCTCTCTCATTGGGACTCCACCCCAGAATCTGCACAGCCTTTTTTATCCATCTGGTTGCTCAGGGAACTTGGACATGACATAGCTTCGTCTCTCTTTCATGTGATGCCCAAGGTTAGGAGACTAACTCAGTATCCTTGGAGGCAGAGATAACTCAGACCAAGGTCCTGGCATCTGGTTTAGGGCTCTGTGCTCATCCCCCTGGCCTGGAACTAAGACATAGACATTTGTAAGCATGCTCCTGCCCTCCAGATCTCCCCTCCAGGTGGGAAGATAAATCCCACATATATAATCTAATGCCAGCATTTTCATTGTGGCTTGTGGGGGCTGCAAAGTCATCAAAGTGTCATTGCCCACTGTGCTGATCATGCTGGGTGAACAGGACAGTAGTGTGAAAGGTGAGGTGAAAGAGAGATGGTAGAAGTCTTGATGCCACCTAGGGCAGTGCCTGTGCCTTGGGGGGATTTCCAAGCTCCCTGTGCTGGGGAGGATGTGTCAGAAGGAACCCTGTGCTGGAAGATCAAGGCTTGTGTTCTCTGGAGGACTAGTAAGACCCAGAGTGACTGTGAAGGGCATGAGGAATGACCAAGCAGGACCAGCTTGGGACATGTGGGTCTGACTTCCTCTGTTACAGCTTTCTTCCCTGAGACCTGCAAGGGGAACAGGGAGTGCAGGTTTCTCCACTGAGTCCAGGAGCCTTGGAGAAAGTTTTCACCATGAGAGTGGGTTTTGACTCACACTGTACACACTTTGGACAGGTTTAAAGCCACACCCCAAGAGCTATCAGCACATCCCCAGTGATGGCAACTCCCTTGATGGATATTGCCTGAGCTCTTATATCAGTTCAGAGACCTGGGTAAATGCAGAGCCTCTAATCTGGAAGAGGTGAATATGACCAAGTAGACTGGGTCACAAGCTCCCTGACTCAGCTGGTGAACAGATCGGTTAAGACTGGGTAGTGGTCTTCCCTATAGCAGGCTCATACACAGAGTCTAAACTAGAATAGTGAAGCAGGGGCTGAAGCATGTAGGAGAGGATGGGCTCAAATGCAAAAGCACAGGTCGGTGTGGACTCTGATGGCTACCAAGGTATCAGCAATCAGATTGGTGAACTGAGAACTGTGAAATGCAGCTGAGAAACATCTCAGATGTGTGTCTGGCTATGGGCCCAAGGCTGAGCAGACAGCTGAGCTGTTCACCTCCACTGCAGAGTGTAACCTCCACTGAAAGCTTCTGAGCATGCACCATGACCCTAGGCCCATTTTCCCAGCCCAAGACTGCCCACGTGATATTTCCCCTAATGAGCTCTGAGAGGCTGACCTGGCATGGTGATGCTGGAGGCACATTAATCCCATGCAGTCTGCAGTCAGGGCTCTCCCTGCCCATTACACTTCTTGGGTGATTGGATCAAGTCACCAGGAGCATTTTACACCAGACTTGACCCATATGATGTTCAAACCCAAGAAATCTGGGTGAGGTCATCCTATTGTCTCTCTTCCCTTTCCTGCTTTGCCTTCCTGTCTGGTCTCTCCAGACTCCATAGTCACAGTGTGGCCAACACAGTGTTTGCTAACTTGACTTGAATACATGATTTCATCCTTTGTCTTATTTCTTGTGGTTAGTGAGGGTTGTTTCCTTCATTGTCCTCTCTTTAGGCAGCAGAAAGTGATGTGGGCCATCTGGATGAAACTGGTTCTGAAGATGAGTACATGCCCGTGAGCACACTTCCCTCCATCCTGCTGGCCATGGAGACAGCAGGGGGGAATCCACAGATTATCCATAACCCCAGGAGCCCAGGGAGTCCTCACTTTGTTCCTCCTAGCTGCTCTTCTGCAGCTCTTCTTTCCCACAAAGACCTTATCAGAGGAAGCAAGATCCAGCCACCCACTCTTGACCGTAGCCTGAAGCTGGGTTGGAAAGGTAAGTGCATTCTTTCTGTGTTCCATCCCTTGACAATATCCAGGTTGTGTTCGCTTTATCAGTTATCAGATGCATCCTGGTCTTGGGGTTAAGCCATTGGGTAAATCATTGAAGATTGGTCTTATTTCTTATCTGTGAAATGAGGAAAGTGCCTGCCCCTAGGTTGGTGGAGGAGAGCCCCAGGGCTAGAACTGGGACACTGTAGGTGTTCACTGCAGTCAGATCTGGCCCTTATACAGGCCTGGAGGAAAGGCTCTGAGATCCAGGTTTGCAATTCCCAGCATTATAGGCCAAGGTCCAGTGATGGGGCTATAGTGAAGGAACAGAAGGAGCAGCACCAGCAGAGAGCCTTGAGTCTGACTAACAGGTACTCAGTCCCTGCATTTGGAACTCATGATACAGGGCCTATGGAGCCATGTCCTTCCAGAATGGACTACCCAGCCTGCACAGGATCAGTGGGGAGTGATACCAGTGACCACTTCAGGTTAAGCCTCTTGATGTATATTATAAAATCATAAACCTGGATAGAATAACCTGTGGTTAGAACATATCTCTCATTTTGGATCCTAGATATGTGGTTACCATAGATAAAGTAGGAATATCATATGTTTGGGAACATGTATAAAATTTGAGGCTGTGCCTGTTTTCCCCTCTGAAGCAAGAGTCGCCAGGAAGGCCTCCATGAACATGCTGTGTGTCTGTGCTTATGTGCTGTTGCTGTGTCAGGCCACTGAGTTTCTTCTCTTATTCCAGCAAAGCCAGCAGCCCTGGATTTGTGTGGCAGTGTCCTTGGCAAGCCTTCCTCCCAGTCACCTAGGCCCATGTGAGCATCAATGTTTGGAGGGTTGAAGGGAAAGAGAGATGACTGGGTTGTTTCTGATCTGAGGGTCAAGAAAGTTACACATGAATGACTGCTGCTGCTGCTGTCTCTTAGGCCTCCTGAGGCTGGGTACACTGGTGTGTGAAGGGGGACAGCTGCATTCCAGATCAGATCTTTCTCTGGGCATGAATTGAAGCTCAGGCCAGCTGGAGGTCAGAGCATGCTGCTGAAATGATTCCATCATTCTTCCACAGAAGCTGCACTGAGGTCTCTAGCTCCTCTCAGGACATGTGCTTCACCCTGACAGAGCATCACAAGCCTGTACCTGGGACACAGTAAGGGAATGCTTGTCCTTGCTGTGAGCTCCCTTGGGCACACTCCCAGATCCCTGTGACTCTGCTCCCTTGCCTTTTCCCAGGCTTCCCACCTCCCTTGGGATATAGTCTGGCTGAGAGTCCTTCCTGAGAACAGAACACCCTCATTATCTGTGGCAAAGGTATGCTTCCCAGGGAAGTCTCAAAGACTCCTGTCTGTGGTGCATGTGGCAGGATCACTGCATTCAAAGGGTGGTGCTAGAAGCAGGACACAGAGGGAGCAGTCCACAGTCCACAATGGGAATGGGTAGAGCATGGGTGCTCCCTGAAATCCTGGCTTACAAGGTACAGCTGCCCCGTACCTGGTCACAGAATAAAGGTTCCACCTGGGTCATTGCATGGGACTCCAGAAGAATCCTACATACAGTGCAGGGGGTTCTGGAAGGCATCAAGGCTGCTGCATTTTGAACACCCACTCCAGGCCACTGGTGGGAGTGTCCAGGGAGCCAAATTAGAGCAGCCACATAAACCCTACAGACCACAACAAGAAACAACCTGCTGCTTTCCCGTCTTGAAGACAGCAGGTGAGAAGTAGTACTGGGACCATGGCTGCACAGTTTTTCCACCATGGGCAAGTCATGGCAGCTCTCTGAACCAGACTCTCCATGTTCTGACCAATACTAGCAGCAGCATGGCCTGCTGCACAGGCACACTGAAGGCCTTGTGGATGGACAATGCTTTTACCACTGTGTTCACTGACTGCTTTTCCTCCTTGTGATAGCAGAGCCTGGGGAAAGCAGCTCCTGATCCCTGTGGCACCAGCAGTCCAGCCCCTGAGAAGAGTCCTGACAATGTGGAGTACATGGCTCTTGACTTCTGGCAGAGCAACTGCAGTGCCCACCATAAGGTGCCTGGGGATCAGGGCTTCAGTGAAGGCAATCTTCAGCTTCTCTCTCTGCATCAAAGTCTTGGAAACTTCATCCTGCTTTAGATGGGGTCCCCTTGAGGACACAGTGTCCCTCCCTCCACACAGCCTCATACATGAATGCTGAAGCCCAGGTAGCTCAGGGTTATGGAACCAATAACAGTTGGATCTCAAAGTTCCTGCCTTCTTGTCTGAGTTCTTGTCTGAGGAGCACTCATGGTGGTTTATATTTTTGGGCACAGCACCTAGAGAAAAGACCAGGCAGTCAGTACAGGAGGATGGAACTCTCTCTTTCAAAGCCGAGGGCTCTCCATGGAGCACACAAAAGGCGCTGTGCCCACATCTCATGCATTCTCTCTGAAGATGAGTTATGGAAGGATGGGTTTGGGCTCATTTCCACAGCCAGGGAGCACATACGAAACCTACACCCTGAACCTCATCTGGAATTTGTGGGTTGAGGTCATATGGGATCTTCCAAACAGTCATGTAAGGGCCTGGGTTGCTTCAGGGAACTCACAGGGTCTGTCACCTCAAAGGTAGGGACAATGTGCTTGGAGACAGATTGAAGCCCATGCTCAGAAGAAGAGAATCCTGAGGCCAGTACCACCCTGCTCATCCCCTCCCTAACTGTGTAGTGACTCAGACACTCTCTTCAGACATCCAGGTCATCTGTTTCCTCTGAAAAGGACAATAACATTGTGGTGGACTGAGGAGACCCAGGCCCTGAAGTGTACCACGTGGGAATGGGCAACCATGGGACAGTACCCTGCCCCTGCCAAGGACAGCAGAACATGACACAGTCCCAGCGCCACTCCTTCCACCTGTGCCTTTAACCTCCACCCATCTCCTGACCACTTAGCCTCAACTTCAGGGACTAGTACCCTTGCCTGAGAGGTGAGGGCTGACCCAGGTGCTTCCTTGGTCCCCCAGGACCCCTGTGACCCAGGGCTTCCTTGGCCTGTGCATGTGATTTCTATCAGCAAAGTGACACCTCTACCAACCCAGTGAGATGTTTGTCAAAGCATATCCCCCAGTTTCCAAAAATGCAGACTTGAATATTGAGAAAGGACAAGTCTCTCAGTCTTTTCGGTCAAACAAGAGAATCTCTATGTAAACCCCTCACTTTCTGACTGCCCTTTTTCTACAATGGCTGCCTTTTTACATCTGTACTTCCTCAGCCTTCTCTTCCTCAGCATCTCTTCACACCTTCTTGATGTGCTTGCTTTTATTCTTGATTTCTGTGTGTTCTTCTGCATGAATAAATTTCATGAATAAATTTCTTGCCCTGCTGACAGAGCTGATATGTCTTTGAGTGTTTTTTTTCTTTTTTCACCTCCTGTGGTACCCAGCTTCCTTGAAACTTCCAACTTGGTTCTGGGCTCTGGGCCAGGGTTCACACCCAAGGCTTACACATGCAGCCAGAGGAGTGCATGAGAGTGCATTTAGGTTCTCTTCCACACTGGGGAGTTCTGGTGTGACCTCCAAGGCAGGTTTGACACACTTGAGAAGGGATATTTGGTACTACCTCCAGTATTTGCCAAACCAGTTGTACACCTGCTCAGTGGTCAAGTTCATATCAAGTCAAACCCACCTGTCCCACAACTGTGAATACTAGCCCTGGGTTACAGGTGTGTACACAGTTGACTGAGTCAGCTTGTGTCCATCAAGAAAGGGATATAAACCCTGCTAAGCTTTCCAAGGATAGCATACCATACAATATGCTGTGTTTACTTGAGAGAAGACTGTGGGTAGCATGTACTGTGCAGGTAGAGCAGGGTCCCTGTAGACAGAACACATGGGCCTTACCTTCTGAGCTCACCCTATTCCCAGCCATATATGGGCCCTTACCCTGAGCTGACAATGCACCCTGATATGTCTTTGAGTGCTTTGGAGTCAGCTAAACTCCAGAGTGCCAAGACCTGGCCAGGAACATCCTGAGATCCTGGAAGAGAAGGCTCTACAGATAGTCCTGTTCAGGGTCATTACCTGTCTTGGAATGACCCTTGTCTTGGGTTTCAAAGGCCCCATCTCAGATCTGGGAGCCTCTGAAGATTAGGCAAGTGATAAATGAACACATCCCTTGTAATAAAACTGAACACATGGAGGGAAGAGTTCAAATGTGACACCAATTCCTGAGGAACAGACCATTGATGGGGTCTGGGGTACATATGATGGTAGCATAAGACGTCTAGGAGAGGAAAGGTCGGTGTGCCTTCTGGTGGAGTGTGATTACCTGGGCAGAGGGGGAAGTCACCTGGCAGGAAAAGAGGTACAGGAAGGAGTGTGGGGGGTCTCCCATCAGGATGGTGTCAGCCAATGTGGAAGGAGCAAACTGGTGGAGGTGGGGAGAGACTGTAGGTAGGGACAGCTGCTTGGTGGAGCAGTCTGTTTATTAGGGGACCTGGCTGGGCTGTAGGGGAAGCTCCCTGCACTGCTTGGGGACTTTTCTGGTGTGATTTAGGAACTTTCATGGATGTTGGGGATGTCACCTGTTGTAGGCTGTTGTCCTTACCTGCTGGGCCTTGCTGGTTTAGGTGCTCCACCTGAGGCAAATACCTGCACCCCCTTGACACAACTCTCCAGGGAAAGTCTGCTTCTGATGTCCTTCAGGGCAGAGGGAGAAGGGTAGTATGTTCTTGGATGAGGATAGTGAGCAGGGAGGTTATAGAACAAGACCCTCCACATGTTCCATGCTCAGGACCCGGCTCTCTGAGGAAGATGACATTCGTCTCCCTGAACTCCCATCCATCGTCCTCTTCCTAGGGGACACCTTGCCTGTGGACAGCCTCTCCCACAAGATTGGACACACAGCATTATAATTAGTCTAACTGAAGAGGCCCCATGGGCTATTCTCTGGGTTGGATCTCCACCTACCTTCTTCCTCTCAGGGCACCCCTCCTGCACTGCTCAGCACAGACCTCTTCAGGGAGCCATCCCACCCCACATGCACTTCATTTGCAATGTTCTATCTTCCCTTGTCCTGGTCTTGCCCTTCCAAGCAGAAGTCCTCTATATCCCATCCCTCCCCTTGGTGACAGGCATAATTCCTGGGCCCTTGCCTCTTCTCTCACCTCCAGCACCTCCAACCAGAAATCCTCACCTCTGGTGACTGGGTCCTCATTTCTGTGGAGAGGCACATGCTGTCCCACCATACTTCCCAAAGTTGGTAGCCCTCCTCAAGCCCAGGACTGTGGGACACAGTGGTCCTCTACCAGCTGCCTTCCTGAGACATACTGCTCACCTCTGTCTCCACAGGGTCAGGTCTGTGAGCTGCTGTACACTGCAACCTGTCTCACCTTCCCTTCCCCTCCCACTGCTGCCCTGGGTGACTTGCTACTGTTGAGCAGGATCACACTACTGCTTGTGACAGCTCACCCATATTGTCTTCTCATCAATTCCAAAGTCACATCCAAGCCTACTGCTTCTCTGCCTTGTGCACCCCTGAATACTTCTCACACCTCACTGCTACTCTAACTGCTCTGGGCTTCAAAGCCACAGAGATCCTTCCTCTGATCCATGAGCAGCCCAGGTGTTGACTCAGCTGCTCTTCTATGCACTCTGAGAATTTTCAGCACCAGTCACTAGATGAACAAGGGGCACAGAGCTGGAACTGCTGACACACAGCACAAGGGGTGTCGAGACTGGTGGCTGTAACTCTGTTGTGATTAACCCTTCATGCAAGTGAAATGTGGCACACAAAAGAACCAAATAAGTGTGGTAGATGCAACATCCAGATGCTGCTCACTGCTCACACCCCCCAAAGTTCTGACTGCCCTGCAGCCCTATGCACCCTGGAGAAGAAAGCAGCAGGCTGCTGGGTGTTCACACTCAGCATAGTACCCTGGCATCTCGCATCAACCAGTTTTCAAAACCTCCATGTCTGCCCATGACCTTCCTTCTCTCCTGCCAACTAGAGGCCTGAGAAACACCTTGATGCCAACACCCCCTCCACACCACCCCTCAGGGACAGCAGTACAGTGAGAACAGAGCCTAGATTCTCCAGCCCTCTGCCCACATTCTCCCACTGTCACTCATCCTCCTGGGGAACCCTGATGGAGGGTGAGCCAATGCAACCACTGCCTGTTTCTACACTTTTACTGGCTGGTCACACTCTGCTCCTCCAGATGGTTTCCATATGTTCCATGGCACCAAGTATCCCTCAACTCCTGGCCTATGACCTTACCCTTCAGTCTGGGCACATGCTCATGTGATCAACTGCCCTGTCTGGCTCAGGACTCTTCCAAGGCTTGGATAGACCCACACTACCCACCCTTCTCAACAGCTCCTTGTCCCACAACAAAGACCCAACCTGTCCCGTTACTTTCTTGAAGGTGTTCTTGCACAGCCTCTCTACCACCCAGGTAGAAGAGCTGTCCACAACCAGCACCTCCCAGCACCACAGGTAAAAGACAAAACACCCCTCACAAACATGCTGAGAAGGCCACTTGTGCTGGTGCTCAGGTCGCTGACTGCTGAGCCATGCCCTGGAAGACTATGAGCATCTAGAGGACCTACTCATATGTCAGAACTGAGCCAATGAACTGCTCAGCTCCTGAGGACCTGTCACCTGCTTTCATTAGTTTGTGGGTGGCACACAAGTAAACCTCTCTGGTTCCAAATGGTGTCTGTGTCTTCTTCCTGCAGGGATGAAGACCTGAGACTCGGCAATCTTGAACTGAGTCATGCAGTGCACCCCCAGCAATGGTGACCCTGGGATGAAAAACAGTCTTTGATCTCTGAGGCTGGTTAGAACCTTGTGCACATCTCTCATGTGAACGCTCAGCAGCTGACTACAATTTTCTGTGCCTCATGCATGTATGGTGATGAAGGTATTGAACACTAATTAGAGTTAAATTATGTTTGATCACATTGACAAATTATTTGGCACCTATCCTGTGCAAGATGCTCTTCTGATGACATCACACACTACTTATTCTAGCCCTTACCACACTTCCATCCTATGGCTCCGAGAGGCCCCCTGGTTCTTATATGTGGGACACCGGCCCAGTAGCTCTCACTTGCCCCACGTCCCTTGTCCCTCTTCAAAAGCTGTATCATCCTACCAAGCTCAGGAGGTAGATGGGAGGAGATAGTTGTGGTGCCCACTGCTGGCATGGACTCAGTCACCCAGCACTGAAGAGACAGAAGGAGTTCAGTTTGGAGCCTGGCTCACAGTCAGCAAGAAACTCTGATGCCATACTGCTGGTGGTTTTGGATTGTGACCTCCTGCACCCAACACCAGCCCCTCTGGGACCTTGGTGGTACATCCAATCCTTCAATCCCTTGGAGGAACCAGCGCAGCCACATGCCAGCAGTATCTCTTCTTTCAGCAGAAGCTCCACAGAAAGGTCAGCACTGTCATACCCAGCCCTGACACAGCCATGAGGTAGTGGATGTCATTCTGAACTGTGCCATATTCTTGTTTCTTTCTGGTACCTGACATTTCTAGAAGAAGAACATGCTGAGAGCTGGTTGTCCCAATGAACACTGACTGCCATCCCTGCAAACCAACCATGGGGAAGACAGTGATGACTGTGGTGAGGGAAGAGGTCTGGTTTTGAACTGAATGATCAGCAAATACACAGTGTTTTGAATCAGGGCAGGGGCTACAATGCTTACCAGTTTCCCAGGAATGTTCCGTGATCTCTCAGTCATTTGATTGCAATCCGTTACACTCTGAAAATTGCCTCACTTGGTTTCCAGTGCCCCTGTGCCACGAGAGCAAAAGATGGGAGAGTGACTCTATTCAAAGTGAAAGGGGCAGGCTTCGGATATGGTGGGTGTGAAGGGCGCGGAGGTTCCAGTCTCCATTAGGAGAAAGCACTTTCTCTCTCCCCAGAGACTTTCTCTGGACCTTGGGCCACCTGGATGTTGAGGAGTGGCTTCTGTGACCTCGTGCCTGCACTGCAGACAGCGCCTGAGATCAGAGGGGCAGCATGACAACATGGTGGCATCACAGTTCCCATGGCAACCAGAGACGTTTCTGGTCCTGGCAACTTCAGATGGAGTTGCCATCATTACTGACCCTAATTCCCCTTGAAAGGATATCAATGCCCTTGTGAAATCCTGGTTCTCTCCTGTAACTTGCAAGGGACAGCCAGTAATGCACATGCTGATTTTAATTTTTTTCAGCACAAGACCTTTGAGGAAGGGCTTTCCTTACCCCACTTCAACTACTCCCATGACTTTAAGTGTAAACCACATCATGTTGGGATATGCAGCACTGAATCATGGCTGTGGTAATAGAGAGTGCACCACAATATCAGAAATTTAATCAAAACCATTCTCTGATCAAGTTCAAAAGCAAAGACCCAATATGGGCAAAAATCTGAATATCAAAACAGAATAGGTGAAAGCACATCCAAATATCTGACAGGACTTGCTGAGAAAGAAAAGTCAGATCCCAGACCCAAAAGTCAGAGCACAGAGCAGAGAGCCCAGAGATCATAGCACAGAGAAAAGACCCAGACCCAGAACTCAGAGAGAAACCAGAGCCCAGAGCCAGAACTCAGAGCACAGAGCACAGACCCATAGCCCAGAGCACAGAGCCAGAGCACAGAGACCAGAGCATAGAGCACAGAGCCAGAGAACTCCACATAGAGCACAGAGCCTGAGCCCAGAGCACAGAGCACAGAGAACAGAGCACAGAGCCAGAGCCAAGAGCACAGAGCACAGAGCAAAGAGAACAGACTCAGAGCTCAGAGCACAGAGCCAGAACACAGAGTACAGAACCTTAGAACAGAGTCAAAGTCCAGAGCACAGAGCACAGAGAACATAGCCAAAGCCAAGAGCACAGAGAACAGAGCCAGAGACCAGAGTAGAGACCCAGAGTTCAGAGACAAAACACAGAGCCCAGAGCAAAGAGTACTAAGCACAGAGCACAGACAATAGTGCACAGAGCACAGATCCCAGAGCATAGTGCTCAGATTCAAGAGCCAAGAACAGAGAGCCCAGAGCACAGATCCCAGAGCACAGAGCCAGAGCCCAGAGCACAGAGGGCAGAGCACAAAGCACAGAGCACAAAGTACAGAGCACATAGTACACAGCCCAGAGTCCAGATCCAGAATAGAGTGACAGAACACAGAAACCAGAGACCAGAAACAAGAGCACAGATCCAGAGCACCAACAAAAGCACAGAGCAAAGAGCAATAGCACAGAGCCAAAGCACAGAGCCCAGAGCCCAGAGCAAAGAACACAGAGCACAGAGCACACAGCCAGAGTCCAAAGCACAGAGTCCATAACACAGAACAAGAACAAATAGCCAGAGCACAGAGCCAGAGCCCAGAGGGCAGAGTACAGAGCACAGAGCACAGAACAGAGAACTGATCTGGAGCCCAGAGTACAGAGCCAGATCACATAGCCAAAGTATAGAGCACAGAGCCCAGAGTGCAGAGCACAGAGAACATAGCACAGAGCAGAGAACTGATCCAGAGCCCAGAGCACACAGTACAGATCACAGAGCCAGATCACATTGCCAAAGCACAGAACCCAGAGTTCAGAGTGCAGAGTGCAGAGCACAGTGCACAGAGTCCAGAGCACAGAGCCAGAGTACAGATGACAGAGCACAGAGCACAGAGCACAGAGCACAGAGCACAATGACCAGAGACCAGAGCCCAGAACACAGAGCCAAGAGCCAAGTGCACAGAACACTGAACACAGAGCCCAGAGCCGACAACTCAGAGCCAGAGTAAAGAGACAGAGCACAGAGCACAGTGACCACAGGTCAGAGAACAGAGCACAAAGCCCACAGCCCACAGCACAGAGCACAGAGCCCAGAGTCCAGAGCACATAACACAGAGGACAGTGCACAGAGACCAGAGCCCAGAGCACAAAGCCAGAGCCAGAGTACAGAGACAGAGCATAGAGCACAGAGCACTGTGACAAGAGTCCAGAGCACAGAGCACAGAGCACAGAGCCAGAGCCCAGGACCAGAACCCTCTGGGCTCTGGCTCTGCACTCTGTGTTCTTGTTTATGCTCTGGGCTCTGCACTCTGAGACAGAGTTCAGAGCTCAGATATATGGTATTGAGAGAGAGCTTAGAGCCAAAGCCCAGAAAACACAGCCAAGAACACAGAGCACAGAGCCAGAGCACAGAGTGCAAAGCATAGAGACCAAAGTACAGAGCACAGTGCCCAGAGCCTAGAGCCCAGTCCAGAGTACAGAGTGAGAGGTCAGAGCACAGAGCACAGAGCACAGAGCATGGTGACAAGAACCAGGGCACAGAGGACAGTGCCAGAACCCAGACCATAGACTGCAGAGCACAAAGCCAGAGCCCAGAGCACACATGACATAGCATGGAGTCCAGTTCACAAATCTGCAAGACCAGAGACTAGAGGCAGAACTCAGAGCACAAACCACAGACACAGATCACAGAGCACAGAGCTAGAGAACAGAGACAGAACCCAGACCAGAGACCCAGAGTTGAGAGACAAAACACAGAGCCCAGAGTACAGAGAACAGAGCACAAAGCAGAACCCAGAACCAGAGCCCAGAGTACAGAGCACAGAACACAGAGCACAGGGCACAAAGCACACAGCAGGAGCCCAGAGCCAGAGACCACAGCTCAGAGCACAGAGCACAGAGCACAGTGCACAGAGCACAGAATCCAGACCCAGAGTACAGAGCCATAGCCCAGAGCCAGAGGCCAGAGCCAGAGCCCAGAGCACAGAACACAGACTACAGAGCACAGAGCACAGAGCACAGAGCCCAGAGCACAAAGCACAGAGCATGGTGACAATAATGAGAGCATAGGGCACAGTGCCAAGAGCCCGGAGCACAGAGTGCAGAGCACAGAGCCAGAGCCCAGAGCACAGAGAACAGACCTCAGAGCCCGGAGCACACAACACAGTGCAAAGAGACCAGTTCACAAGTCTGCGAGCCCAGAACCCAGAGCCCAGAGACTTGATGCTGAACTCAGAGCACAAACCACAGACCCAGAGCACAGAGCACAGAGCCAGAGTTCAGAGACAGAACACAGAGCCCAGAACCCAGAGTACAGAGCACAGAGCACAGATACCAGAGCACAGAGTACAGAGACAGAGCACAGAGCACAGTGACCAGAGTCCAGAGCACAGAGCACAGAGACCAGAGCACAGAGCACAGAGCACAGAATACAGAGCAAGAGTACAGAGACAAAGCACAGAGCACAGTGCCCACAGCATGGAGTGCAGAGCACAGAGCACAAAGCACAGAGCACAGACCTCAGAGCAGAGTCCAGAGCCCTGAGCACAGAGCACAATGAACAGAACTCAAGCATAGAGCATGGTTCCCATAGCCCAGAGCACAGCGTACATAGCACAGAGCATAGAAAATAGAGCAGGAGCCCAGAGCAAAGCCCAGAGCACAGAATTCAGAACACAGAGCAGAGAGCCCAGTGCAATTACACAGAGAACAGAGACAGAGTTCAGAGCCCAGACCCAGAGTATTGAGAGATTTCCAAGAGCCAGAGCCCAGAGGACACAGCCCAGAGTACAGAGCACAGAGCACAGATCACAGAGCATGAGCCCACAGCCCAGAGTACAAAGCACAGAACACAGTGTAAAGAGCAGAGAGACCAGAGCAGAGAGCACAAACCAGAGCACAGAACTCAGCTGAGAACACAGACTCATAGCTCTAGGCTCTGGCCCTGCATTCTTGGTCTTTGCTCTGAGCTCTGTGCACTTGCTCTGTCTCTGTACTCTGACTCTGGCCATGAGCTCTATACTCTGTGCTCTGTGCTCTGCACTCTGAGATCTGTGCTCTGTGCTCGAGTCTCTGGTCACTGTGTTGTGTGCTCTGTGCTCTGTTCCTGTACTCTGGCTCTGTACTCTGGGTCTGGGGTCTCAGCTCTGTGCTCTGTCCTCTGGTCTCTGTGCTCTGTGCTCTGTTCTCTGGTCTCTTTGCTCAGTGCTCTGTTCTATTTACTCTGTGGTCTGGTAAAGAGACCACATGGGTCTACCCCATGACTGTATAAAATTTGTTTATACATATCATGTATTCTTATCTGTTCACCTGTGGATAAACAGAGTCTGCTATCATAACTAGGTTAATGTAATTACTGTGCTAAAAAATATTATGCATGTATTGCTATAGTGTGCTGACTTTAGATATTTGGATAAATACCAGAAGGGATGTTGATGGCTCATATGTTAATTTCATAGTTTTGAGAATCTACTGTATAGGTTGTATTAATTGACAATCCAACAACAGTGTATAATGTCCTTTATCTGCATCTTTGTCAGTACTGATTAATTATTACTTATATTAATGATGTTTGACATTGTAATTAGAAATAAAAATTCAGTAGAGTTTTGATTTGAACTTCCCTGAGTTCCGAAGAAGGCCAAATTTTTATGTAATTGTGTACCATTTGTATTTCTTTTTTAATTAAAATTTTAGAAATGTCTATTTAGTTCATTGTCTCATTTACCAATTGGGTTTTTGTGAGGGGATTCTGTTAATTATTTTCAGTTCAAAATATCTTCTAGATATTATCATCTGCTGAGAGAATAGCTGGAAAATTTTCTCCAATTCTCTATGCTGTTTTTTAACAAGGTCTTCATTGTTCTTTATTGCTTCATTGTACATTATTGCTGTGCAGAGACTTTTTAATTTGTAGTTGTTCCATCACTGATTATGGGTTTTATTTCTTGACCTTTATCAACCTTTCTAAGGAAGTGGTGCCTATGTAATCTTTTGGAGTGTGGATTCCATAATTTTTCTAGCAGCTGTAGTGCTTCTGGTATAATTTCTATGTCTTTGATTTACTTTGAGTTTAATTTGCATGCAGCATCAGAAATAGAGATAAAGTTTAAACTCTTCTACATATGGACACCCGGTTTTTCTAGCACAAGTGGTAAAAGGTTACCTATTGTCCAGTGTATGTTTTTGGCATTGTCACCCAAGATTAAATGATGTAAACTGGTGCATTTCTATCTGTGCCTTCTATTCTATTGCATTGATCTTTGTGTTTGTTTTGGTGCCAATACCAAGATGGGTTTTACAAGAGCTCTGTAGTATAACATGATATAAGTCATCATGATGCCTCCAGTATTGCACTCATTTCTCTGTGGGGTTAGGTATTCTATGTCTTTCATTCTTCCATGTGAATTTTAGTACTATTTTTTCTAGGTATTTGAAGAATGTGTAATAGTATCTTGATGGGTTCACATTGATTCTGCATATTGATTTTGGTAATACAGACATTTTACCAATAATAACCCTGCCTATCCAAGACTATTAAAGTTCATTCCATCTTTTAGAGTCTTCTACATTTGGTGTTCTATAAATTTGATTGTAGAGTTTGTTCACCTCTTTGACCGGATTTATTCCCAGAGAGTTTTGGAGGCTATTTTGAATGGGATTGTTTTTTCTGTTTTTTTCCAGTGTATCACTATTGATATCTAGAAAAGCTACTGATTTTTTCATGTTGATCTTCTGTCCTGTTCCTTGATTGAATTTATATATCACTTACAGAGATCTGTTGGAACATATTGGTTCTTCTATGCAGAGAATTATATAATCTGCTGTTATAATTTGGCATATTCCCTCTTGCTATCTCCTTTATTTCCTTCTCTTGCCTAGTTGCTGTAGCTAAATTTCATGTTCTATATCAAATAGGGGTGGAGACAGTAGACAATCATTTTCTTATTCTTAATTTGGAGGAAATGATTTTAACTTTTACATGTTCATATGATATTGGATTTGAATTTGTTCTATATAGTATTTTTGATGTTGGGATAAGTTCCTATTAAGCCTAGTATTTTGAGGGTCATATTATGAATTGCCACTATATTTTAAAAAGACTTACTCTGGCTCTATTGATATGATCATGTGATTTTGTTTTTAATTCTACTCATATGGAGAATTATATTATTTACTTGCATATATAGAACCATCCTTACACACTGGAATGAAACCAACTCAGTCATGATCTACAGTCTTCTTAATGTGCTTTTGTAAATGATTTGCTAATATTCTATTAAAATTTTTTCAACTGTGTTATCAGGCATGTGGGTCTGTAGTTTTCTTTTGTTGACCTGTTGTTACCTGGTTTTGGCATCAGTGTAATTCTAGCATCAATAAATAAATTTGAAGCATTTACCTTCCCTTTCTGTTTCATAGAGTAATTGAAGAAGAAGTGACATGTGTTATTTTTTAAAGGTGTGGTAGATTTCAACTGAGGTTACATTCTGTCTTGGCTTTTGTATTTTACATGACTTTTAAAAAATATTTTAGCTGGGCACAGTGATGAACACTTGAAATTTCAGTGGGTCAGGGAGACTGAGGTATGAGAACCACTGATTCAAAGCCAGTCTCAGAAACTTGGCAAGGCTCTGAGCAAGTTAGTAAGACACTGCCTAAAAATAAATGCAAAAATGGACTGGGAAGGAGTTGGGTTGCCACTCCATAGTAGAGTGGTTGCCTAGCATGGATCAGACACTGCGTTCAATCTTCAAAAACAACATAAAATTAAAAAAAAAATAAAGGTTAACTTTTTAAAGAGTGTGAGTATCTCTTTGAAAAAAAGTGGGAACTGGAGATGTGGCACAGTGGAGAAACATCCCTGGGTTCAATCATTAGTATCAAAAACGTATATTTTTATTAGTGTTTCATAATTATCATTAATAGTTTGTCCATTGTTTCATATTTATATATGTGCAAAACATCTTTTGATCAATTGCATTCCTCAGTGCCTGACTTTCCCTCTTCTCCTTCCCCATGAGTCTGTACTATACTACTGACCTTCTATTTTAGTGAAATCCCATATGTATTTTTTTTATTTCAGTTTTCATTCTCCTTTCATATATGAGAGAAAATACTTGATTTGTCCTGATTCTGTCTTAATTCACTTAGCATGATGTTCTCCAGTTTCATTCATTTTTCAAAAATGACATAATTTCATTGTTCTTTATGATTGACTACAATAAATACAAATGTAAGAGATGTGTAGATGCTATTTCCTGGGAATATCACCAGCCAGCACAGAGGACTTCCCATATCCAGGTCCAGCTTGCTATTCTGTGAGCCAGGGAATGGAGACCCAGGGAGGAGAAGGTCTTATCTGAAGCATGCAGGGTCCTCCTATCTATGGCTCTGATTGCTTGCACACCTACTATGTAGCCTGACCAATTCTAGAGTGTTCTTCCTTGTCTGTTTTTGACTACTAACCTGTCTATGTGGTGCATATTTCCATGACAGTTTGTGTCTGAAAGAAGGAAGTTTGCCTGAAGTTGCAATCTCAGAATCCTCCAAGTGTTAACCACAGGATTTTGTTCCTTCCCTCCTTCAGAATAAGCGAGCTGAGGGGAAGTTTTTTTCTTGAAACACAATAATTCTATTTATGAGACTTATACAAATGATCTAATATCCTCTAAGGCCTCACTTCCTGTCATCATCTTGGGGGTTTATGATTTCACATACAAGTTTTGGAAGCACAGAATATTCATACCATAGTAAAGAGTGATGCCCTTTCTTGCTAATGGTATCATGTAAGTTCCTGATGCCTAGACCTCAGTGCATCTTCCTATTTACTTCCTGCATCCTTGAAGGACATGTGTGCCATCAAGTTATCCTCACTAGACAGTCTTCTTTTCTGATGGGGTAGCTGTAGGGTCACTCACCTGGAATTCATGACTGAGTGTGAGAGCTGAGAGATTGTCAGGCCACACTTACAGGGACTTTATGACCTTGGCAGCTGGGTGATTAGACCCAGCACCCAAGGGGTTGTGGAAATGGTCACCAAAATAGTAGAGTGGATCAACCTTGCTCCATTCTCAAGAAATGCAGTCAAATTGTTCACAAATATGGAAGTCACATATTGAACCCACATGGGAATGGAGGAGCGAGTTGACACTAGATGAACATATAAGACATTGGTTTTGGCCCAAGCTCATACAAAGCCACCAATTCATTCAATCTCTACTAACACAGGGGTCTAAGACTTATCATTTTGCCTCACATGTGCATAACCAAGCTTCTGAAAGCAGGACCTGGAAGTAACTGTCAAGTCCTTTCTATGATCTTGGCACTAACTGTAAAGAATATTACCCAAACAACCCTATTTGTATGTGTACTGCATCAGTTGGTCACTTGGATTGAGAAATGGCCTTTGAACTTGAGGCCTACCGTTAATGGAGGAACACAAAAATCCATAGGGCTTTTTGCTGTGCTGACAGTAGGCAATAATAATGTATCCTGGTTCCACTTATTGCTGAGGGTCTTACCATCACTGTTTCCCCACCAACAGCTACTCTACTTTAAAAAATGTATTTACTTTGGACACAAGAACCTGGAATCTTGCAATGTTAGAAATCTTTAGGTGGAGAATAATATGATTCCTATTGGGGTGGTCATCTCAACCTGTTTTGCAGGCTTGATTTCTTTCTCTTTGATTTAAGTCTAGCTTTGAATATGCAAACTTCTTTTGTGGTTCAAACTTACCCATGTTAAAGTCCATTAAAGTCTCATCTGTTCCACTGTACTCTCTAGTCTCCTCCTCTACAACACTTGCATCTTTTAACTTATTTCAATTTTTTTTTTACTATTTCTTGTTCTGATAGATGGCAAGAATGGGTGATACATCCCTTCTAGATGTGAAAGAGAAGAAGGATGGTGTTGGCTGATATCACAAGAAAAACTTCAGAGAAAATGCATTTCTTAGGCTACAAAATCATATACTGATTCATCTTTTCATATTTTGGGCAAGAAATAACAAAGTATATATCTTAGGAAAAAATGAAGAAAAACATTTATTTAAATAGTATCACTTTCATGAATCTAGGGATAAAAAATTACCATCGGGAAAGTAAACACAAGCTTTTTCCCACTTTAGTACACAAGTCTCTTTGGACACCCTCCAGGTGCCTTTTCCTATTGTTACAAAATCATATCTGGATTATGTAATAATTGTGTTGCTCCCATATACATCAGTTTTCCTATTCATTCAGAACTACTATATTATTGAAAATGATTCTTGAATTTAATTTCATCATGAGTTTTTTGTGGGGTAATCTTACTTGTCTTTCTCATCTTGAATGTACCAGTTTAATATTGAAAACTCTCTAATTTTTGTTATATTCAAATGGGAACATTGCATGATGGGAGCAAATTCTAAGCTTTCAAGAAATGAATCTCAATGGAGTTGGTGTTACATATTAGGATATTAATTCAGTACTGTCTTTATTCTGATTTATTTCTGGACCCAATATTATAAAACATCAACTGAGCAAACATAGAAATCACTCTCTCTAAGACACATTTTTTGGTAAGAGTCTCATTATTCACCTCAGAAATCCCTCCATACACAACTTGCTGATCCCTCTCTGCTCATCTCAACCTTTCTTCCACCAATACCTCAGTAAGTCATACTTAATTACCTCAGGTGCCCCTCCTACAGACACCAAGGAGTCATTTCACACACCTCATAGTATACTTTTACACATATCATACCGAACTCACTACTCATCTCAGATGCCTCTCCCTAAATAACTAAGATAAACATCCTCACAGAACTCAATGTGCTCTTCATATACATCTCAGGGATTACTAATCACTACAACAGCAGTCATTAACCAACTTAGAAAGTTACACCTACAATCTTGAGTCCTCACTATACTCCTTTGCAAGCCCTCACTAAATACCACACAGTGCACTATTACTTACCTCTTAGAACTCTACTACCCCTAATAGTGCCTTTTCTATTCAAAATACTGACCTTCCATATACATCTTAAATAGTCCTACTTACTTCCCTTAGGAAACACTCATAGTCACATAAAGGAGACCTCCTACACACCTCATATAGCTCTCCTATACACTTCATATGGCACACTCTATATACTTGTTTATATCTTCACTACAAACCTCAGGGAACCTGCTCTTGACACCTCAGAGCGTCTTTCCTACATACCACCACGATATCTCCCAATGCACTTCAGAAAGCCCTCTCTGTTCACATCAATTGCTGTTCCTACACATCTTTTCTTATTTTTTGATACGATGGATTGACACCAGGGTGCTCAACCACTGAACCACACACCCATTATTTTATTTTAGTTTAGTTTATTTATTTTGAGACAGGGATTCTATAAGTTGCCTAGGGCCTTACTAAATTATGGAGACTGACTTTGAAAAGCAATACTGCTGTCTGAGAATCCTCAGAAATTTCAATTACTAATATGCCTCTTTACCTGGCCTAATAAAATATCCAAAGATTATTTATTACATGCTAATATGGATCCACTTAATTTATACTATAAAATACACATTAAAATTTTTAAATACATAAAATATACTTTTAAGAATGGACATATGCCATTTATTTGCTCTTGGATATCATGAAATAAGACAACTGTTTCCTAGTGATCAAATGTGACCCAATAAAGCTTGGACATATATGGAAATTTGATTTTTATATTTTTTAATTTTTCTGGATTATCATGGGAGATGACACCAAAACACTGAATGAGTGAATGAAGAATATTGTGTTACTTTACCTGATCATTACTTGTGGAAATGATTGTCTTATCCTAGTGGTGGTAGAGAGTTTTAATTTTCCACAAATACTGGATGTTGGCATTCATGTGTTGAACTTGAAAATATTGATCACAGAGAAACCAAAAACAGAAAACATTCTGAGATCTAAAAAAAAGGGAATGAGATAGTGAATAACGAGTGTCAAAACAGTTAAGAAGGAAAAGCAACTCAGGTTTTATAGCACACTAGGGTGATTTCAGTCTATAATGATTCTTATACAGTTAAAAATAACCAGAATTGACTTTGCAGATGTCAACATAAAAATTACAATATTTGAGAAGATAAACATTACCCTAATTTGCTCACTACACACTGAATACACATGTTGAATTATAATGCTGGGTTCCATATCCAAATACAAATAATAGCTTCAATTTAAAAATTAAAGAAAAATCATAGTTCAATGTTTTAACCAAGTATCTACATCAATGTGGATTTTTAAAGGTTATCCCATGGTCATGAATATGTAAGTTTTCTCATTTCTCTTCATATCATGCCATATAGATCTCCATCTTCTAAACATTTGGAAATGATTTAGTATCAAACACGATTTTCTGTTGCCTGTCATTTTTAATGTGTCTGTAAATAGTTGTAAAATACATACCCATGATTTTAGACATTTGAATTAATGCACAAACATGTCTTGTATAGGAAATAGTTCATCAGTATTAAAAACCACAAAAGATCTTGCTACAGGTATTGATAAAATGTTCTAATACTATGGGAAATTTTTGAGGGAACAAGAGAAGTTGCCTCAAAATCTCAGAAGGTACATGTATGGTCAAAAGCATAAATAAAACAATGGCCAATATTTCTAAAGGTCATTATATGTAATAAACACTTTTATATTTGTTACATCATTTTCTTTCATATTTAATACCTCTCAAATACAGGTAATGAGACTGCCTGTATTTTACAGATGCTAGAATTTAGCATTATAGACTACTCATGGTCACACTTGAACCCCATGGAAGACCACAGATGCAAATTTAAACAATGTGTCTTAGAGGGTGAACCCAATTTAATATTGGCTTAGTTGATGAATTAAAGGTATTATCTCTGAAAATATACCAGAATAAGACAACACTAAAATAATGTATTCACGTATACAATTGCTCCATTGATACTGATTTCTTGAGAGTTAGAATTCTCCACAATTATGGAATCCTCCCAACTGAATTCATCAATTCTTAAAGAATCCAACATGTACCTGGGGTTTCATCAAGTGGTAGAACACTTGCCTCATATGCATGAGGCACTGGATTCAATCATCAGCACCACATTAAAGAATAAAATAAAGGTAGTGTGTCCATTTACAAATTTTAAAAATCCCAAAAATTTAAAATAAAGAAAAAAGATGAAAACAAAATAAGATACTACCCCAGAAAACTTTAAAATTAAGTTATAAACAGAAACTGTTCTCAGTAATATATGGTATTTCTGAATGGATAGGAAAGTTGATGTAGAGTGGGAGCCCAACAATCATTACATAATGCAGACATGATTTGGTAATAATAGCTAAGGACATCTGGAGAATGTAAAAAATAAATGTATGCATTTGTGGTCAGCTTGTTTTTTACAAAATATACAAAGGGTAAGGATAGTAATGTCACTGGTGTTGTGACAAATGAATATCCACATGCAAAAGTTTTATATGGACTCACCTCACACCACATTCAAAAATTAAACCTAACAATCACACCTAAATATAGAACTTAAATATATAAAGTACTTGTTTGGGTTTGTAGTTCAGTGTTAGAGCACTTGCCTAGCATGTGTGAGGCAGTGGGTTCATTCTTCAGATTGATATAAAAATAAATATAGAAAATAAAGGAGTTTTGTCAATGTAAAACTAAAAAAATTAAAAATGTATGAATCCCTTAGGAGAAAACAAGGTAGTAATATTTTAAAAATATTTTAGTAGTCAAAGGATTTTCATTTTGTTTATTTATTTACATGTAGTGCTGCAAATTAAACCCAGTGCCTCACACATGTCAAACTCTACCACTGAGTCACAACCACAGCATAAGGTAGTAAATTTTGATGACCTTGAACTTGGCAATGGATTCTTACATACACCAGAAAATAATCAGCAGCTAAACTGACTTTCATCAAATTAAATGTTTTCAGGTTCCAAAGGGTATTATTAAGAAACACAACCTAAGCACTGGGAAAATTATTTGAGAACTATTTTGTGGATGTGGATGTGTGTGTATGTGTATGTATGTGTGTGTGTGTGCGCGCGCGTGCGTGTGTGTGTTTATGTTTGTGTGTTTAAATCCAGAATATATAAAGAATACTTGCACCTCAAAACAACAAAGGTATTGACTCAACCTATGCCTGTAATCATAGCAGCTCAGAACGCTGAGGAAGGTGACTGGAAGTTCGTGGCCAGCACCAGCAAATTAGTGAGGCTTTGAGGAACTTGGCAAGAACCTGGCTCAAAATTTAAAAAATTAAAAGAAAGGGTTGGGACTTGGTTCAGTGGCTAGCCAACTCTGGGTTCAATACCCATTAAAAATAAAACATAAACAAACAAAAATAGCATGAGCAAAGGACTTGAATAGAAAATACTAGTCAGTACAAAATGACCAAAGAAGCTCTTCAAAATGTGCTCATCATTATTCATTAGAGAAATGCATTTCAAATGACAATGAGAGCAGGCACTGTGGCACACTCAATCCCACCTACTTCAGAAATGGCGGCAGTAGGATGGCAAGTTCCAGGCCAACCTGAGAAACTTAGTGAGACACTGACTCAGAACAAAAAATTAAGGAGCCTGGAGATGTAACACAGTTGTAGAGGGCACATGGCTTTGACCCAAATTATAAAACACACACACAAACACATGTGTGAGTTACCATGCCACACCACAAAGATGGTATAATTTTTAAAAGCAAAATAACAAGTTCAGAAAGTGGTACAATGTGGAGAAATTGTTCCTTTTATATTCCTAGTAAGAATGTGGAATTGCTTTAGGTATTGATAACAGTTTGAATCTATGTTGAATCTAAGTTCAACATAGATTTCCCATATGGTGTATGAAATCGACTCCTAGCTGTACACTCAAATGAATTGAAACAGATGCTCAAACACTTAGACATGAATATTCATAGCAGCACCATTTATGCCACTAAAAGGGGAAAAGAATCCAAATGACAACCAACAGATAAAAGGAAAAACAAATTACATATACGTGCACATATACATGCACATATGCACCTACAAATACACATTTGTGTAGAAAATCACGCTGCCATAAAGGAATAAAATACTGATACATACTACAACATTAATATTTTTTGAATATAAATGTAACTGAATAAAATCTGAAATGAAATATTACATGTTGCATAATACAATTCATATGAGATATCCAGATTGTGGAAACCCCAGAGACAAAAAATTGAATGGTTTTTGGCATAATATGGAGTGAATGTTTAATGCAGATGGTTTTCTTTGTGGTGATGAAATGATATGAAACAACATAAAGATGGAGATTATTTCACAATACTGTAAATGTCACTAAATTGCACATATTTAAATGGTCACTATTATGAGAAGTTAATGTCAACAACTTTTAAAATCTGAAAACACTGAATTCTATTCAATTGCAGGGAATCTAGGTCTAGGTGGTAGAAGGCACTGTGGAGCTGCAGACTCCCAAGTCTTTTCAAGATCGCAATTCAAAGCACATCTGATAGTATTAGTGACAGCCAGAAATTGACAGCCTAAGCTGTTTCAAGCACCATTTTAAGTTCTTCATATATTTGGAACCTATTTCTCCTCAAGGTCTTGGGCCCTCATGGAAGGAATTCTGATTTTAGTGAGTACACTAAGACTAACAACAAAGTCCTTATTCTAAGGTCATCCACCTTGCAAACTAGGGTTCAAGACCACTGATTTATCTGAATTGTCTGAATTCCAAACTCTTTTTGTGATCTATATGACTGTGAAAATTCAGTGAGTGGATGCTTCTGTAAGGAGGGTGAGGTAAGAGGGAGAAATTGCAAAGGGACACCAGAAATATTTTGGGTATGATATCACCCATGCTCACTCTATAGATTGTGGTGATGAATTCATGTGTAAATGTATAAGCAAACAATAAAGTATACATTACATATGTATAGTTGATCATCCATCAGTTTTACCTGAACAATTTTTAAAAAATAAATAAATAAATAAAAAGACTTAAAAAAAGTAAAACAAAAAAAATGAATAAAAAATTGGAAGGAAACCCTGAAGAAGATATACACATTGCACATAAGAAGAAGTTTCTCAACACCAAATTACAGGGGACAGCAATTAACCCCACATGTATGAATGGACAAAATTCAAACCAGTCAACACCAATTGATGACAAAAATGAGGAGCAAAAGGAACTCTCCCACATTTCTAGAGGAAAAAACAGTTTGGTGGTTTCTTACAAACTGTACACAGGCTTATATCTGTCACAAAAATCACATTCCTAGTGGTTATCCAAAGGAGTTGAAAGCTTACATCCACACAAAACCTAATACAAATGGCCTTAGTTTCTTTTTCATGATAGCCAAGAACAGAAACAATCAACTCACCCATTCATGAACATTTTCCTGTTATTAATAAAAAACCCTGACATATTCACAAAATGGAATATTGCTTGACAATTTTAAAAAAAGTCAAAAATTCAAGCAGACTGGTAAAGGAAAAGCTGGTGTGAAATTCCAATCTGGGTGATTCCATCTTTGTGATGTTATGTGAAAGCAAAGCAAAGATGATAAAATTAGTGGTGG